>NC_134214.1:23316367-23625992 GCF_965140235.1 Caretta caretta
GAAAGGACTGCTGTGTAGTAACTATGCCCCCAACACTTCTGCTACTGTACTGATGGGATTTTAGGCTCTCTCTGTATTGGCCAAGGAATCAGTTACCATCTTTCCACCAAGAACCTCATTTAAGCATGCTTCGCTGGAAAGATAGTGTCATGGTTACGATCAGAACAGCTGGGACTCTCTCAGCACAGAGCTGTCCTTGATTGAGACTGTACCATGTTCCAGAACACAAACAGCTTAGACTTGAGGATAAGTCTATGATATTCTGTAGTGTTTTCATTTTACAGCTCAAATACTTTAAGACTATATACAGTTCTTAATTCCTGGAGGGTGAAAGTCACCCAATGCACGTGGTCCTCACAAGGCAATTATTTGTAATACTGTAGTGCTTAAGAGCAGTGAGAATGGGTTTTATGTGACAGATAGGACCTCTGAACTGGATGTATTTAATCCAATAGGACTTTAACTAAGCTGGACCATGGATAACTAACCAGATGTGATATCAGGAACGATGGTGCTGTGTATTAAATTACTAAGCTTTAAGTCTGGTCACATGTACACAAAAGATAAGAGTTAAATATGTACTGTACAGAGTGTACTGTGCATTGTCATACTTCACAGGAATAACCTGAACAATCTCCATCAGATACAGAAATAAGGAGGATTAAAGACAGAACAGTTTAACTTTTTAAAAAATATTTCCTCACTTTAGGACATTCCCGATGTTGGGCACAAATACCATCTTAAATTTTCAATAGAAGATCTCCTCCTCAAGGTGAGTTCTGCTTTATATACTTGAATTGTGGATTCTTTAGGGCAAGAATCATCTTTTAATTTATACATGTAGACAGCACGTAGATTAATGGAGCGCTGCTCTCTGTTGGGGCTTCTAGACAGTACCAGTAAATAATCATTTGAAAGTGATCTGGTTGTAAAATTGGAGCACAATACACAAATTTCAGAGCTCCCTTCATTGCTAATGAGGCCACAGGACTGGATTTAACCAAAATACGAAACAGCCAGTTTTTGCACCATGAAAGCCCTGAAAAGTCACTTTTTGCTGTACAATACCATGGTATGGCAATTGGTTGAGAAAGGCAATTAGCATATTAAAAACAAGGATGCCTTAGTGTCAGCCACTGTGAGTTAGATAACATCTTCAAATTGCAGACCTCATTTGAATAGATTTCTCTAGCTAAATAACAAGCAAAATACTGTGTCAAATTGATATAAAAGGGAAAGCACCATCACTAAACATATAGCTTTGACATGTTCTATATAAACTACACAGAAAGTTTGTGAATATATTTTAAGGGTAATTATGATTTTGACCCTGCTTTAATCTTAATGTCTGCACAGCCTCACACACATCAGACTTGCAGAAAAAATAGCTAATACATAAAACAATAAAATAGATGCATTGTGGAGTTTTCTACATATTAACTGTCTATTTTACTTTATTAAAATGGATTAAATCCATATAACTATTTCTGTAACAGGACAACGCCATTAACTGCACTGCTGAAATTCTTTATCTTCTGGGCAACCAACATACTGCACCACAAGTGCATTTTACAGTGGAAGGAGAACTTGGGAAGATCACAAATGAAGCAGATAACAAATTTTACAACAGAATCAAGAGCCTTCAAGAACCGTTGGTTGCACAAAATATTCCAGGTATGAAGATGGGGGGGGAAGGATTTTGGCAGAAACGTTCACTTCCTTCATTCAAACTCTAGTGTCAAGCATAGCAGCAGCAAGCATTCATTTGTTTTGAATGTGCTGAGATTGACTCTTTTTTTTTTTAAATTCCTCTTTCCCTGAATACTTATTAGGCCAGTTGCTTTGCTTTAAAAACGTATGGCTCATTACTGTTGTTAACCATTACAGTAGCTGCTGGAGGCCCCAACTGAGACCAGGCCATCATTGTGCAAAGCTCTGTACTTAAACACTGGAATAGATAATCCCTGTTCTGAACAGTTTACCATCTAAATAGAAAAGGGTAGAAGGAGAAACAGACCTTGCTCAAGGTCACACAGCAGATGTGCAGTAGAGCAAAGAATAGAACCCAGGTCTCCTGCCTCCTAGTCCAGTATCCTATCCACTAGGGTGAGATTGAATGAGTTTCAAATTGTCAGATTTTCACACATTTAATACAGATTATTTGCTTTGGTTCTCAGACAATTATGGCAACATGTCACCAGAAATGGAGCCCATTAGCCATCTAGCCCGGGTGGCCTGTGGTTATATAATATGGCAGAACTCAACTGAAAACACATTGTACAATTTGGTTCATATCAGAGATGTCAGGCAGGTGGTAAGTAATGCACCTATCAATGCACTGGGATGATGATGATAATTAGGAATAAATTCAGAGAAGCTGCTATGTAAGGATACTCCATTGTTAAAACTATAGATTGCTGGAGGATAAGTAGAAACATATACATTCAGATTTAAGGTCTACAGTGGAACAGATTCTGTGAATCTGACAGATTTGGACAATATCAAGATTTTAAATGGGTTCTTTGCTCACCATTCACAAAATTGTGTAGACAATTTCCTACCCTGATTAGGGTATAAGATAGCAGTCTTATATGTACATACTGACTGACCTATTCCTTATTTTCTCTATCCTTTGCACCTCAAAGTTGATATGCATTTACATATCAATACCTAAAAAAAATTCAGGACACTGAACATAACAGGACAGCTTGCTCTCTCTAGGTATGCCACAATCATCATGGTATTAGTACCAAGGTGTTTCTGGAATTTAATATTCAGTGTCCCAATTTTTGAATTCATGCATATGCATGTGATTGCATGTTTTTTCGACCCTGTTACTGGAGCTCTCATACAATGGATGCAATTAGATATCACTATCAAAGAGTGCATCAATAAAGAAGCAAACCTGCCCACTCCTAATCCCCCCAAATAGCTAGTATGTCAAAGGACATGCTCCAGGCAGAAAATTGAACTGCTTTATGGCACAGGCCAACCTACACCTATGATCCATACCCCTCATATGAAAAGCATACCTCTAGGATTGAGTCAAAGCAAAAGTAATTAAAAAGATTTCTATTTTAAACCATTCCTATGAATTTCTTGGTCTGTTGCACTTTTAACCAGTAAATATTTTTTCTGCTCTAGCAAAACAATGCACCTGCTCAATGACTGGAATATTCTCCTAGATCTTCTCTTCATTAATTTAATTTTGCTCCATTTCTCATACAGTTTCTTGGTACTTACAGTATTGCAAGTTTATTAGTTATAAGTCTTTTGACATTTTATCTCTGGTCTAGTCACTTCATTTGATTGGGGTTTCTATTACTTTTCTTTCCTTCCCTTCATTTATATTCTCTGTAGGTCCAATTTACAGTTGTCTTACATCTGCACAATATCAAAATACTCTCCTTTATCTTTCAGTCTACACTACAGTATCACAGTCAGTCACAGTAATAGTGTTTGACATCTCTATACTATCTGAGTTTGGACAAATAGCAATGGGCTTCATCTCAATTCCAATAAGATCAAAATCCATCTATGTTTGTACTAGTTTGTAACACTCCAGTCTTCAACCATTGTTAATTTACCTAAAAGGATATTCAAAGAAGGGATCAAGTCTCAGTTTAATTCTTAATTTAATATCACCAAATATTATTTTTAACCTTGCTCTTGCTATATTTGCTTTTATTAATTTCTGTACGTTTCATTTCACTAAAGCATGTGTCTTCAAAGAATACTCAAGCAGCCCATACCTTGAAAGAGTTATATAGTTGGGAAATGCTTTCTGAATTCTTCTCTTTTAAAACTATATAATTGAAAGAGGGCCATTATTAATATGATTCATATTATAATTACTTCTGCTGCAGAAGCAGCCATCCAGCTCGTTAAAGCAGTACATTATTAGCTAGTTAATGTTCACAGGATTATATGGTATAGTGATCACTGATTAAGTTTGACAAGAAAATAAAATGCAGGAAAAGCAAGGTGATGGTCCCTAAGGGAAGGGCCAAAACATGTAGATTTTATTTCATGTTTTATCCTTATTACTCTGATTGCCCATTGAAAGTCTCTCCTTACTGAATTGATCTTGATGTGCCATAAGCCATTTAGAAGTACATGACCTGTGGCTGCCAAAACAAATTATAGCTTTTCAAGTTAGTCAAAAGTAATCCATCTGCCACAGCCAAAAGACCCTGTGGATTTCTTACCAGAAAGAGACTTCACTCAATTTGTCTGAGTATACGTTTCCTTAGGAAAACCATAGATGGTGTTTAGGCAAGTGGAAATCTGTCGACTCCCTGCTTCTATTGTCTGCTTGCTGAGAAGAAATATGGATTCTTTTTTGCAATTACTGCGAGACAACTTAAAATTCAAACACATTAATCCTGGACACTGAAATGCAGAATAGGACCTGACATTCAGAATAACTACAACTGGCATATCATTTAGGATCACGCTGTTGTACAATGGTCCCTTAGTTGTTTAGACTACATTTTCAAAGCCCAGCCTTGGATATTCAATATGTCCAATTAACTCAGCTGAGGTTGTATGTGCGAAAGGAATGCAGTCACAAACTCACTTTGGGAATGAAAAACTGTCACAGAATGGGGATAAAGACTAATCACCTGAGCATCATCACTTCAGTGATGTTTGTATCATTCTGGGAACAGAATTTGTTAATTAGTTTTTCTCCCTCTGATGGCTGACTTGGAGCAGGAGTGGATTATGTGTGGATTTTAACAACTGTCTGCAACAGATAAATTTTAGAACAGGGAAAAGCAGACACTATATAACACTTAAATTAGATTAAATTTCAGATCTGTGCTGTGTTCCCTTCATACAGAGATAAGAAATTATTGGCAAATTATCAGGTTTCACTTTATCCTTAGACCTTAGTCTGTTTTTGTGTATTCTGCTGTCCACACCCATCTCTTATAACATGTTACCATGGTGAGACTTCCTGCAGTGCCTGGCATGTCTTACCCTATTAACATAATTTCATTTACAAGTTATTTTCCTTGTTAGCACACCTTACAGACTTGAGATCTTGAAATCAGTGGGATTTGTGCTCCTAACGCATTTAGGCGCTTTTGAAAAGTCCCACTCTATTCACCACTATTAGGTGTAAAAACGCATCTGTACAGAAGGAGTAATAAAGAGACCGGGGCCCTACTGTCTCTTCTTGCAAGCAGAAGAGATCCTTATTGAGTGTGTGGAATGCCAACACCGAAGTATCATTTCCCTCTTCCTTGGAAACCTGCAGAAATGCATGTGCTGTAGGGTCTTAGAGGCTGATGACAGGCCACAGGAGCAGCAGTGAGGGAGTTCCCTTTCGCACAGATCCCTGGAGTTGGGAGGCTACACCCCCATGCTTCCTCTAACCTCTTCAACTAAGGGAACAATTTTTTCATATCTCTGCATGGTGAAGTTCAAACACCTATACCCAACATTTATGCAAGAGGATACAATTTCTCTGAATTCCAACACCTTTCAGATTAGATCTGGCCTTGAAATATTCATATATTATGGACATAGTGATTAACGGCCCCAGTTGACTGGACCATGGCACATGCAAACATTTGCTACGCTTGAAACAAGATGTATGGTAAAAATGTTTAGTATCAACAGAAACAGAACTTCTATGGGATTCCATCCAGCATAGTGTTCTCCCATCCAAGATTACATTATGAACAGCAATATCTGTGGCTGGAGGACTAATCCAACTGATTGCAGCTGCTAGTTTCCCAAATCAGGTATTTTTATAGCAAGATTTGCTTTCCCTAAAATATGTACTAGCTTCTGCTGCTTACCATTTCCATGTCACTTTGGATTTTCTTAAATGACTAATTGCTCAATTTTGCTTCTTCTTCCAAACCCTAAATTATTCACAGTCAAAAAAATCTAAACACAACCAAAGGAAAGAGTCTCTATAGCAACATAAGTAAATGGAAAATGAGTCAACACTAAAAAAGTTAAGTTGTTTTGGAAAATAAACCCAATATTTCCCCTGAAAGAGAACATTAGTCATGCCTGACTTTATAAACAGAGCTGTTTGAGCAATCAGTGTGGAGTTAAACTTTGTGTTCTGCCTTTCAGATGTTATTCTGTTGTTAAATGAAGTACAGCATAGAGCAAAACTATGTTTCATCTGTTTTATTCATTACTCTTTTGTAATATTTTGGGCATTTTATTGCTGCCAAGTACAACTAAATGACTGTTTTATTAATGAAAAGGTAACTTAAAATCTCAGTCCTTATTGTCTTGTCTTTACGTGGTTCTAGAAAAGAAACGATGATTACTTGGAATTTGACTACACCGTCCTACTTCATGATTTTGTGTCACAGGTAAAAGTTTTATCATCAAGCAAAAGGGAAAATAACATTACTACCTATGAATTGTCTTTCTAGAACCCTCCACATTAGACAGACTGACAGTGACGTGTTCCCCCTTTGCCCTGGTGGTTGGACCAGTAGATTGGCTGCATGACAGGGCTAGACCACTCTTTCCACTCTGTATTCTCCAGAGTACTCTGCCTCGATTTGTATGCAGGTAGCAGACCAAGGGTCTCCGCTTATGTCAGGGCTTCAGGGATCTTAAATTCTTTGGTTATAATTCTAATTGACTACAAAAACTAAAGAGAAAAGGGTGAAATTCCTGGGCCTTTCCTGTGAGGTGGAGGAGGTTCTTTGAGCAGCTGCTCTCAGATCTCTCCATCAAGGGCAAATTATTGCTAGGGTGGACCCCTTCCCCTTTCTGGCCATGTCTGAAGGAGCCAAAAACATCCTAATCTGCTTTAACGCCCTCACAAGGACCAAAATGCTCATGTGTTGGAGCAATTTGGGCACAGAACAAGATGACCAGAGACATGAGGGAGAGGCTAGGAGGAATGAAAGCAGTGTACCCAACCAGCATAAGGGCAAGGTCCACAAAGAGCTTTTGGATCCGGCCATGGAGCTACCCTCCACACTGGGCATGGCACTGGCAGCAGCACCTTAGGTTCCCAAAATGGCACCATCTTACACCTGGCACCATCTTACTACACAGTACTCTGTCCCAGGTAAATCTTTTTTTACAAAGAAAATAATTTGCATTTGATTTAGGGAAAAAGTTTTAGACTCAAAGCTTTAGATACTGCAATTCAGTATTAAATCATACACAGATAACAAGAGATTCCCCTCTCATTACAAATATTACTGTTCAGACACCCACTGCATCTCCATTAATATTTGCATCGCGTGTACATACCATACTTCAGTCATCTGTGGGGAGGGAAGGTCCTGAAAAGAATTAGCCAACTAACTGCAGTACAAAGCACAGTTTTTGTTTCTTTTGCAGTCCTGCACTTGTTTTTGTTTCTTAAACAGCAATTGGTATTCTAGTTCAGTATTGTTCTAAGAAAATTTCAAGTCTTCTCCAGTATGTTATGTATTTTTTTATTCACAGGAAATTATTCCTTGGCAAATGCAAGTTCTTTGGCATCCACAGCATGGAGTTAAAGTAATAAAGAACAGCTGTCAGCCAAAACATGCAGAGCAGGACTAGAAGCATATCTAGATGGCAATAATAGATGCTCAGAAGCTATGGTGACGGAGAAGTCATATAAGCAGGCAGCTGTATAGATAGACTAAGAGAAGAACAATAGCCTCACTCACTCAGTGAAACCCTCTATTCCTACCATGTGTATTTACTTCATGCCCAACTAAATCAAAATAAGTGTTATGTATTTCTTCTCTGTAGTGTAAATGTTGTGATGAAGGTATAATAAAATGTCTCAGTGCTTGGCTAATTTGGTGTATTATGCTGGATAGAGAAAATACTTACGGTACAGGTGCTGTTATGCTCTCTCTAAAGGCAACTTTAGGCTTTCCCATGGTACAAAGACAAGCATATTCTTTTTCCATTCGCTGCAGAGAAAGCAGAAAAAATTCAGGACTGTTCCTGTCAGTGACAATGTCTTTGATCACAGTCATTAAAGTAGTCTGAAAAAACAAACTGCGTGTCACTGTCATTCTGATATAATCCTGGTTTAGGAACAGTAATTTCTGAACTAGAAGTGTTCCACAATACAGGTAACAGCAACATTCTTATTCAGATTTAAGCTGTACAAGATTTTCTATGTTCTTTAAAATGCCAGCTCCATTTATTGTTATATAAAATTGTTAAAGGGACACTATCATCTTGAAATACCATACTTTTTTTTCAAGTCAAAACTAGTTTTAAGGGAATAACCCCATACAGACTCCAGATCTTCCTGCCAATTAGTTTTACAACCCATTTTCCTTTGATAACTCTTAGAGCTTTTTCTTCTTTCTGTTGCTAAACAGGGGAAACTGACTATGGTGACATTCACTGTAAACAAAAGGCTGTCAAATGTACAAAATGAGGAAATAGGGAAGAAAGTGCTCTTCTGAAATTTTAATTATAGGAATCTTAGGTGGTGTTTGTACTAACAGGTAAAAAAATTCAGACCAAAGTCTGATTTTTAAGATGATAGAAAGCCTTCAACTAAAACTATTAACGCCAATAAAAGATTACTAAGAAATGTACAAATATCTATATCTAGATATTTATTAAATGCTGAGCTTAAGCAGCCAATAATTATTTACATTAATATTTTAGTGCTTTTCATTCTGGAGATCCAAAAATCCTTTATGAACTGTGGCCCCCACCCTCCACTGGATCTAAACAAGTGGAATCGTGCACTTTTGCAGAGCACTGGTAGTACAGCTGGTCAGGAATTTTTCAATGAAATGTTTTTTCATTGGAAAATGCCGATTTATCAAAATGGATGTTTTCCCAGGAAAAGGTCAGTTTTGACGATACTTTCATCAAGGTTTCTCAAATCCAGGATGGGTGTGATTGGAACTGTCACCCAGAATGTGAAAAAGACCTTGGTTCAAATCCCTGCTCTGCCTAATTCATGCCATGAATTTAGACTTATGCCCAAGTCATCCCAGGTGACTGCCCCAACTACTAGGCTACTGGCTGCTGACTTTTTTTTTGGCAACACATGTCAAAAGATGTGTTTCATCCCAATGTGCAGTGGGAAATCTTTGAAATCTCAAAACAGCTTTCCACCCAAACTCTTCCTGTTAGCACCACAGAAGCATAGTGATTCACAACTGCAGAATCAGGGCCTATATTTTGTGATTACTTAGCCCACCTACAAGAAAGATTGCTGCAGATGTTTTTAAAAGTGCACAGCAACACTACACAATATTCTAGGGCAGAACATAAAGAGCAATACTTTCCCCAGCCAAGACTCAACTGCATGCGTCTCAGATTCAGTTTTTATAATCACCTGAGCATAGATTTCCAAGTGCAGCTCTCCCATTCCAGAAACGATGGTCTCTTTGCTCTCATTGTCAAAGTGGACTCTAAAGGTAGGATCTTCTCTTGTAAACCGGTTCAGGCCTTTTGAAAATTTATCTAGGTCATTCTAAAAAAAAAAAATTACACACATGCAAAATAAATTAACCACTTTATTCAACATTCTATAAACAGCAAATGATAGAAAGATCTGAAAAGTTCATCTTAACTAGCTAGCACTGTTTCCTCCCAATAAGAGGTCTATGGATTTGCCATCCCAAACAGATCCATAAACTTACAATCAGGTTCATTCTCCAAACTCTTGCAAGTGTGCCTGCATGTGCCATACCACAAAGCAGGAACACCTCTAGAGTAGGAAAAGAGGTCATGACTGGGGCAGCGTTAGCTAACCCCAATCTTTTTCTTCGTGAACGTGCAGGTTATCACCTTTTACCTTGATTTAGCGGATAGCCTTTTCTTAATGTAGATAAATCCCTACAGTTAATCAGGGCCAGCTAACATTTAATTCATATGTTAAACAATTTGAGTTGCAAATAAATGTTGATAAATGCATCAGATAACATGTTTTAAGACACCACTCATTTTCACAGCATAGACAAATCCAGAGTGTTTCCCTCAATAAACTGCAAAATGACAAAAGTAGAATGATAGGGGAGGGGAACTCAGACAGAAAGTTTTATATTATTGGCTATAAATTTGATTGACAGGCTCTTACCTTGTTGGAAGGCTTCATGGCTACTGAAATGACAGGTTCAGGGACATGAATCGATTCCTGTAGTAGTTAAAAAGGAACAGTTACCAAATAAACAAGTTTCAGTACAGCTGGCAATGCAATCATAGCAGAAAACTGTAGTTTTGGTCTCAGGGACTATGCGTTCCGAACAAAAGTGACTATTTTTATAACATGGTTTTGTTCAGATTTACATCTAACATGGTAAAAGTAGGGATGCAAAATACTAAATGGTTAACTGGTAAGCATTAGTCTTCCTGGTTAACCAACCCTAACCGTTAACCTCCAGCCCCGTCCCAGCAGCGCTGGCCGGAGCAGCCCCAGCTACAGCAGCCCTAGCCCCTCTCCCTTTAATCAGTTAAGCGGTTAAACAATATAATTTTAATCATTTAAACGTTTAACTTTTTAAACAGGTATTCATATCCCTAGGTAAAAGTTAAATTAAAATAATGTTATGTTCTTACAATTACAAAGCTAGGAAAATTCAGATTTAAGGCTGTCACTCTGTCCTTGACCCACTCTCTATTGTGTGTAGTTTGGGCTCAAGCTTTACGGCATTGGGAATGAAGGGTGTGCATGGAAGCGATCTAAATCTATACTAGAATACTACCCTGATCACCACCAACCCTCCTAAGGAAGGAAAGAAGAGTACTAAGGTGGAAGGAAAGGGATAAGAACTTGCCCATTTGCCAAGCTCAAACCTTATGCAATAACTGCTGAAGGACAGTGGGATGAGGTAAGCATGACACTTTCATATATATAATGTATTCAAATATTTTTTGCAAGTATGAGTGAGTGAAATTTGTACAGGTTTATGTTTCGGGTGATGGGGAGGATTTTTTTTTAATTGAATTATAAAACTGGAAAAACATTGCCACAAGCGGATATGTATTAGAACCAAGAATCCTTCTGACCTAACATCATTTCAAACACAGTAAAGAAAACTGACTAGTTACAATTCTTGTATGTATATCAAAAAGATTTTAAAATCTGAAGCTAATGATTTAATGGTTGATTGCTCATCAGTGATAGTGCCTCAACGACCAATGCGGTTGTGGGAGTGATGATGATCATAAATGATTTTATATATTGTACATGACAAACCACCAACATATCTGCATTAGTTTCAAAGCTCTCTCTTTAAAGCACTTTGCCTTATCAGATATTTTCAAAGCACTATAACTCCTTCCCCATTTTCTTACTAAATTCCGTTAGTTCCTCTCAAGACCATGACAAAACTGTACTCTAATATATATAGTAATTATAAGAAAAATATTTCCAATACTGTTGCTTGAATGTGAAATTACCTTTTTTCTGGACTGTGGGTCTCCTAGTTAGTTAAATGGTTTGGCTTCCATGTTTTTAACTCCAAATTTTATATGTGCATTGACACACACACACAACATTTTACCTATTATACCTAACTGTTACTCCTGAGAGCTGACATTTGGTATTATGTGTGTATAATATCTTGTATACATGCCTACATATATACACACCACAATTTACGTTTGTATCATTTTTAAGGAATCTAAACTGGCATCAGAAATGTTTCTAAAAGTTATTTTCAGTTAGATATCCTTTGTCTGAATAAACAGAGCATTTAAATTAAGAAAAAGTGGCTTAAAAACCCAATAAAGTCCCAAGGTGTGATGGATCAGGTCCATGAAAAGAGTTATACTTACCATGGAAATGTCAGTACTGGTTTTATCAGTGAATGTATCCCCACTAGCGCAATCAATTCCAAACAATGCACATATGTCTCCTGCATAAACTTCATCTACATCCTAAGAGGAGAAAATCAGGTTAGCTATGTACATGGTATTGAAAAGAAATGGCAAAGAATATCTGATATATATACACACACAGCTACATCTGGTTTCAAGTGGAAAGAACTACGATAAAAAGGACTGGGTTGGAAATTGCAAAAGGGGCTTAAGAGTCTAACTATTTTAACATTCCAGCTTTGACAAAAATGTGCTGTAAACAGCTGGATACAAACTTGACACGAAGATCTTCAGTGCAAATTCATAAAGGGGTCTCAGTTTCAATACTAGCTAGCCCAAGAGAAAGGGTGCTAAGCATGTCGCTTGCTAACTTTCATGCAATCTTGACTTGCCCATAGTATCACAGTTGCGAGAACTCTAGAAGCAAACCTACTTGCTTTCCACAGCTGCATGTTTTCTGGATGGGGTAGTTTTTGTAGCATTTTGGGAGGTAATTTTTAGTTTGAGAATTGTATTAAAAACCTCACAACAGCGCCATTTCATTGGGAGAGAGAGGAAATAGCCTTTAAAAAACAGACATGAGTAAGGAAGCTGAAAAGGAGAAAGTGACATCTAGCCTACTTCAGCCAGAAGGCGAAGAGCCAAGTTGTAAGGCATCAGGGGTGGAGAACAGACATATGTGGAGAATCGTCCAACTCAATGGGGAAAAAAAATACAATGGAGTAGATTTTAAATTTCCAGTTCTACCTTTAGAACTCTACTAAAGGAAATAGGGTAACATGGGCCAAGCGAGAGCAGAATTTTGCCCTGTGTTGCTTTATTTTGAGATGCTGAACAAGCACCTCAACTTTTCAAAAAAGCTTGAAGGACAGATAACAGCATCCAAACATTTTCCTCTAGTTCTAGTTCCTACACTTACCTCCATCAAGTCTGCATGCATGCGAACCAGTCTCTGCACTCGCACCTTTTTCCCTGTCCTGGTGTTGTAAATGTATTCACTTTTCCTCAACATCCCCTGATAAACTCGAATGTACGTTAGCTGCCCAAAACGGCCAGCCTGCAAATGGCATTAAAAAATGGAGATAAAGGTTAGAACCACCATGAGAGTCAACAGCACTGCTACTCTACATGCACTCTACTCTGGCTGTTGCTAAAGGACCATTAATTTGGGTTTATTAGTTTGAAATTATACATCAAAAAGAATTTCATCTAAATTTCTAAAACAGTCAAACCTTCTCTCAACTCTGGGGTAGAATTTGGCATCTCCTGAGGAGTTTCCTACCTCCCCAACTCACCATTCCAAAAGTTTGCTCGCTAAAACGTATGCCACAGCATCCTAGCAACAATCCAGATGGTAATGTCTCATATACCAGAGGTCTCTGTCACTATTTTAATTAAAGATGCAACCACGTTTTCATTTTAAGCCTTATTTTCCCTCTCACACATGCACAAACCCACCCCCTTTTCCAGCTTTTCACAGGAACATAACATTTCCCTCTGAAAATATCGGTGATAAATCAAAGGAACGCAAAACTTTTCAGCTACAGTTCCGTTCCAACCACAGAGAAGGAAGGTAACACCTTTCAACCCAGAAAAAGTGGAAAAATCAAATCCTTTTGAAAAAACATGATGTGTATCAGGAATGCAATCGTTTTAAAATTTCCAAATTCACCCATGTATAGATGCATTCAGACACAGCAGGATGAAAAAAAGTTATTAAAATAAAGAAATGTATTGTCTAACAGTCATTATTAACTAGATCTCTGATAGTAAGATCTCCATTTAAAAGATTTACTTGTCAGTCTGTGGCAACAGGCACAGACATCAAAGGAGCACTGAGACCAGAGCTCAGCAGCTCCATGGGGCTTTGGGAGCCAGGATAGCTGCTGACCCCACAAATATGTTACAACAAAGATATTGTTAAGATAAGAAGTCTTGCTGAGCCAAAATGGAAGAAAGGGGGAAGGATAAAAATGGAGGTTGAAAGACAGCGCAGAATGGAGTCAAAGAAATGGGCTAAATGAGTTTGTCTGGACTAAAAGAACTGATTAGGGGTTTTCAAGCCTTCTGTTGAAGCTACAAAATTGTTACTGCAATAAACCAGAATCATCTTAAGATGAGAAGCAATGAGAAGCGAGAGTTATCTGGAACAAACAACAATTGTTTTGTGCATTTTTCTGTGGAAAAACTTAACTCAATGGGCAGCAGCATCACCACGTGGGCTATTGTCAGCATCCTATTCATGGTCATCACCATGTACCAGGACCTGCCACTCACCAATACACCACTATCCCTTTTTCCAGACAGTAAAAATTTTCTAACTGGACAAAATGAGAGGCCATCACCACCTCCTTGGCCTGTCCTAAGAAACAACCAATGTCCTGGCTATTCTCCTCCTAGTGTATCAGCTTCATTGCCACTTTATTCCTACCTCCTGATCATGTCTCTTATTTTTTGCCTTCTATCTCATAAGATCTACCAGTTCTGGTAAGATACAGTAGTACATATTAGAGGCCATCCATGTTTTCACCCTCAATTAGAATCACACAAATTTAAGGCTGAGGACCTCAAGAGGTCATCTAGTCCATAAACCACCCCAATTCTGAGGCAAGATTAATTATACCTGCACCATCTCACCCCATCTTACATCCATTTGTTAATGCTTTTCCCTGGCAATTCATCTTGAGATCAAAGCTATGCTCATGAAATGAAAACCTGGTTTAAAAGTCTTTCCCCAGAATTCAGTGCATACTGAATGTTAGAGTCAAATTCTTTTGCTAGCCAACCAGAGTACATGTGGTGCCTTACGCAGGGTGCTAATATTAACAGCATTAAAGATCTACCTTGTACAGAATGGAAGAATTCTTATCCCTCGGCCCCTTTTGAGAGATTTGAGCTATATACATTATGGCAGATCCCTTTGGTTTTGTTTGCTCTGTTCTCTACCCAGGTCACAAATAATGAATGTGGGTACAGTATGTCTTTAAGGTGATTAACAGAAGCTGTATTCAACACTCTAAGTCAGTCAGCTGGGATCAGATGTTGGCAGCATGAAAAAGATAAATGAAAAACTCAAACAATTGAAGCAAGTCAACTGGCTAATGTACCAGCCATCCATCTGCTAGAAATCCTTAGCTCAGCCACGTAACAAATGTGTCATATGGACAAATAGACATATTTACCAGAAAACTTTTAAACAAAACTCTAGTATGTTTCATTTACAAAACCAATAACCATCCCTGCCTAGGACATTTCCTGGGGATTAATGACAAGCTGCCATTAATGGCCCAGTGCAGATAAATCTTACTTAATCCATCAGTTCTCCCAGGAAATGCCCTGTGCCTCAATTATTCTTGCTGAACTAGAAATTCCTCTCAAATGAAAAAGAAACATTAATAACCCACCTCCAGTTTGAAAGCCAGACCTACAAAGGGCTCAGAGCCATCTCTGACGGAGTTCAGCAGCAGTTTGGTTTTATCCTCAGAATCCCTTAAAAAAAAAGGGGGGGGGGGGGGTTAAGGTGATGAGACAATACATGGCAACTTCTCCTGAATGTGTGCTCAATCCTGCTAGGTGCTGGAGTGCCCTACACTCCCACTGAATTTGTTTGGGAATTGCAAAGTGCTGCTCAGCACCTCCCAGTAGGATCTGTGCACCTCTGGAGACAGGCCCTCTGGAGACAACTTCAGACAAACTACAGCCATTACTGAAGAAGTGGAGGTCCATAGCACTGACATATTTATCACCAGCATTCACATCATCTCACTAAAATTCCACTGGAAGAAGTGGCTAGCACAACGCTTTATTAGATATAATTCATTCTACATGGAAGATGGCACTTTTAAAGCACTAGGGACAGAAATCCTAGAGTGAAATCCTGGCCCCCTTAAAGTCAATGGCAAAACCCCTGTTGACTTCAAAGGGACCAGGATTTCACCTGATCCCAAAAGCAAGTATCATTAGAGAGAGGTGTGCATCAGGCACAGTATTGGGAGCCAGAAAGTCTCAAGTACAAATCCAAACTAACAGTGACTCCCTTTGTGATCTTGGGCAAAACTGGCTTAACCTCCCAAGTTCTAGTCTCCTCATAACACTACTGCCTCTTCCAGGTATTTTGAAGACTGGTTAATATTACTGAAGTGCAATTCTACTCTGAAAGGAGACCTACGGTCTTTCCTCACTTAAAATGCTACAGCTGCGCCACAGTAGCGCTTTAGTGTAGACAATTCCTACACCAATGGGAGGGACTCTCCTGTCGGCATAGGTAATCCACCTCCCTGAGAGGCCGTAGCTAGGTTGATGGAAGAATTCTTCCATTAACCTCATGCAGTCTACATGGGGACTTATGTCAGCTTCACTACGCCACTCAGGAAAGTGAATTTTTCACACTCTGACCGATGTAGTTAAACTGACCTAATTTTCTAGAGTAGACCAGGGCCTAGTAAGAAAGACAGTGCAGAACATTTCTCTTTACACTGGAAAAAAACAAAAGCAAATGTGGCAGAGAGTCTCAGAGCCTGAGTCTACAGACCAGGCTTGCACTATGGTGCTAGAAATAGCCATGTAGATGCTCCCATTCGGGTCTGATAGGATGGGGGTAGGTGGGTTGTGGATTTCCGAGCCTGAACTTCAGCTCAAGCAGGAACGTCTATACGGCTGTTTTTAGTACCATAGCACGAGTACAAGACCTGAGCTCTAAGACTCACTGCTGCGGGTGTTTTTTTTGCAGTGTGGACATGGACTTTGCGGCCAAGTGCGCCCTTCACGTCATGCTCTTCCTGCACATGCAGCAGAGACGCATACTTATAAATGTCAACATAGTGAGTATTCATGAGAACAGAACAGAGAGGGAAAGTGCATGACTACCTCAACTACAGCTGGCTGGTCAAAAACTCAGCTTGTCAGTACCAATAAGGGTACAAGAATGGGTTAGCTTGGCTGTTGTACCATATGCTACTATTCAATTCAGGGGCTCTAACCTCAGAGCCTCTGGGTTTGGTCTTACAATTGTGGAATGGAAGTATTATAAAGAAAACATTCCAACCTGGATGCTAGAAGGGCAGAGAGAACCCTCAGTAGCAACTGCTCTCACAAGCTCAGAAGTAACACTGATGAGTCACATAAGAAACTTTATCTAACCTTTCTAACACAGAAGGATGGTCATGACAGGGAAGGGGTGAGGAGTCAGATGAAAAATACTGGTGCTCGGGTGTGGTGGTGGTAAACAACATTTACTAGTATAATTTCTAGGTATAAAGGTTTTACATTGTACTTATCACTGCATTATCTGAGCAACTCAAATACAGCAAGAGAAACCTGATCATCCTTCTAAGATTTATTTCTACATGAAGAGATGTCTGAAAATATGCAAATATATACAGATTACTCAAACCACCATTTATACACAAAAGGATATATGCTAGCATTGAAGATTTGGCTGGATTTTTGTTTGTTTTTAAACTATGAGGTCATAACTATAGTAAGAAATAGCAAATACTTTTTAAAACATGCCCTGACATTTTTAAATATGACCTATTTCCTAGTTTAGATACAACCTAAGATGTTAATATAAATTTATCCTTACAAATAAGACCTGACCAGATCACTAAATATTTGTCAGTTTTAATATTTAAGAGGAAGTAAAACAATGTTATACTACAAGTGAAAAGAATGCCCCATTGATGGAGGGATCTGTCATCTTTTAATGATCATGCAAGGCTACTACACCACACTACTATAAATGTTTTTCTTTAAAATGACTGATGAATTGTATTATTCATGCATTTTGTTAAAATTTCCGGCTTTGTTTTGAAACTACTTGAAATCCTGATTCTATAAGCACTTTATATTTATAAAAATAGATCTGTCCTCCCCACCCTCTTCCCTCTGGCACTCACTCCTGGTTGAGAATAGCATAGTTCTGGACTTCAGATGGATTTGGGAGATAGTCTAAAACAGCATCCAGAAGGGGTTGTACTCCTTTGTTCTTCAAAGCACTTCCCACAAGTACAGGCGTAAAGCACTTTTTCAATGTTGCTCTTCTGATTGCAAGCTAGAAAAACATTTATGAATTACTTACATTTTGTAGCAATTCCAATATTATACATAGAACCAAAGGTAGTCTCCTTTAACACTGTAGCAGTTCAGATTGGCAGCTTTGCTGGGTAGGGATTGTGTCTTTACTTATCCCTTGCAAGGTGCCAAGCAAACGGTTAACAAGAACAAAAAATGATCATCATTCATAAAGGGACAGGGTTGGACCGGAAGCATTGTTATAGCATTAATGATGTATGTAGCACAGTGGTCTCCAACCTTTTTACGCCCAAGATCACTTTTTGAATTTAAGGGCAACCCAGGATCAACCCCACCCCTTCCCTAAAGCCCCGCCCCTTCCCCAAAGCAAATTATAACCTACACACCACCACTGAAGGCCATTTTGGGCTCCATTCACTTAAGGTCAATTATGGAAAATATAGTCTAGTGATTTGATTGCCCAATTTAAATAAATTAGTGAGTACTCATATTAAGGCATCCCAAAATCAAGAGTCAGTTCTGAAAATTTAGACCTGAAGTTTAGGCTTGAGGTTCAAGCTCTCTTAAATGAAGGGCTGGAGTCAATTTGCCCCGAGGTCAGGCCAAAGCATGAGGCATTACAGACACACATGGCACTTCCATGTAATCAGGACTTTTATAAAATATGCTAAAACTCAAACTACTTGCAAAAAAGGATTGTTGGCCCCTACGTTTAATAATTTTACTTGCCTTTTCCATTAGCACAAACTCTTAGCCATCCACCTTGCAGTTTATTTTTAAGCTCTCCTGATTGAAAGAATATTTTGAAATAGCAAGATGGTTCATAAGGAGGACACTGGAAAAAAAACTTAACAGTTCTTGAATTGGAAAAAAATCTTGCTGGATGCTTTTTTTAAAAAAATATTTGAAGATCTAACAAAATTATGCACAAATATACAAGATTCCATTGTCATCTTTTCTGCTTAACTAGTCATCGAATGTGTGTGTTTTGGAAATCTATTTAATTATGTTAATGCCTATTTCTACTTTGGCAGCCTAATAAAACACTGGAAACGTATGGCTCCATACAATTCTCATCAGCAATAATTTTTTAGAGATACAGAAGTAATTTTATTTCTTTTTTTGTGAAGATTATTTTCATTCCATTAAGGAGCTGGGGCACATCAGACAACATTTCTTGTAAATAATGTTTGGTGCCAGAGAACCAGATATTTATTTAAGCACTTGATCCTTAATGATCATCCACTAACACTGTGACCTTCAGGATTGATAGCTAACATGTTTTCCAAGAAAAAATACATTAAACAAGAACTTGGCTGCCTGCCACTGAAAAAAAATTAGTATAAGTAAACCTGCTTTGTCACAGCTATTAAATAACTGTAATTAATTTGCTTTCAGGAAAGGTGATAAGAGCAAGGCCACTCTGAATAGACAAAATTTACTTTTGTAACAGACTGCCTTCCCAGACATCCCACTGGGTAATATCAACAACAAACTCTTAGAATCTCTTACAGCAAATCACAACAGGGACAGAGTGCACAGAGTACTGCAACACTCCCTCCTCTGACTGGAAGAGCTTTGCAGTTCTCTAAGGCCACTATTAAGGACTGTCTCAGTCACTCAGCAGAGGGGGTGCTTTATGAGTGGGCCAGTTAGTTTTTTCTTCCTTTACATCTCATCAAATAAAGCACAGTGGACCGGATTTTCAAGTGTACAGAGCACCCAGAATTCCCACTGAAGTCAGTGGGAGCAACAGCTACTTAGCACTTCCCAAAAATCAGGCCTTTTGCCTTCATGGCACATGCTTTAATAGCATCTTGAGGTACAAACTTTCTGAGTGCTCCTGAAGCCAGAGCACTTGCTGGACAACAAGATTCAACATTAAAGTTCCATGGAGCCAAAAATCAATATTCTTTCAATCCTAATATGCATTACATACATAAAAGGATCAAACAAATCACTTACTCAATTCAAAAGTTAGGGGCCCAGAGTATCCAAGTAAAGTTTACAATGGAACCCTCAATGCATCCAACTTTGAGTGACTATTGTGCCTCTGTACTACACCATTAATAGCAGGTATAGGGGGCTGCTTCCTATGGTGATGAGTGCAGTATAAGAACATGAATAGAACAGGAAAGCATTACAAAATGGCAATCCCACATTACTCTGATACCAAGGGAGTCAAAAAGATGCTGACAAAGGCATTTTTAAATCTAAAGCTATGTTTTAAAGTTATGATTTCCATGATCAAGTCTGAGTCAAATTCAGTCTAGCCTAAGTGAGTTCAATTCAGTGAAACAGTGCCCACTTATCCCATCCAGGCACAGCTTTGGCCACTTTCCTGGAATACTGAAAATACATTCAAACCTGGAACCCTGGTATTCTTGAGGGAATTCTGCACCAAAAAATTAAAGAATTTAAAATTCTGCAAAGTTCTGCATATTTTAATTGTCAAAATAAGACAAACACAATAACAATATAATCACACCATTTTCAATTATTTGCTGACAAGTATTTTGAAATAAATTACCAAAATAATTGAAAATGGTATGATTATATTGTTATTGTGTTTGTCTTATTTTGACAATTAAAATATGCAGAATTTTAAAATATTGGGCACAGAATCTTTTGGTGCAGAATTCCCTCAGGACTGCTACTGGATAGCTGTGTGACTTTGAGCAAGTCACAATCTCTGTGCCTCAATATCAGAATGGCCATCTGTAACAGTGATAGACTAATGCCTAAAGAACCTGGGTGACTAAATAGATGGCTCAAGGATTCAGAAGGGCATAAAGAATATGTTTTCACGGAACACCACACCTAGGGTCTGACTCACGTTTGAGCCCAGACCTCCCTTCTGTCCACACACAAATCAGTTTGATGCAGGTCAGGAAGTACTCAGGACCTAGGAACCAGCTAGAAGGTGGGTCAGAACGGGACTCCCGCTGTAACTCAGGTCCAAGCCCTGTCATTATGCAGTGTGGAAGCAGGTCACATCAGAAGACCTGAGTCACAAGTTCTGTGTAGTGCAGTATGGCCATGTTAGCACAGCTGAGACATCTGGGTCCAGCAACTGGAAATCCAGGTTTACCATGCAGTGTGGACACTCAAGCATTGGCTTGGAAACACTGACTCCACAAGCCTGAGTCGCACAGACCTGGATTTAGTGTGAAGTGTGGACATACTTATACAGACTATCAGAGTTATGAAGGGCACATAAAAGTTCAAATCCATTCCAGACCTCATGGCCTTTTGGCGGTGTCAGTCCAGTTCCCTGTCCACATTACAAAACCCGCCAACACATCTGGCAGCCTTGTTAGCCATCTGAGCTGGTATAGGGAGCGAAGGTGCCTCTCTCCCAAGGGAGGCTGTGCCTCTAGGTAAAGGCACACTTACAAGGTAACGGTGGCCCTGCAATATGTGGCACTTGGCACACTTTGGGTGATATAAAGAACAACTGTAATGGTATTTAGGCACCCGAATCCCTTAGGAGGCTTTGAAAAAAATCTCACCGCTAATAAATAATACATGTTCCACAAGAATTATCATTTACCTTTAAATCAGTAACTGTAGGGATCTTCTCTTCCAGAAACAGCTCCCCAAGTTGTTCATCTGAGTTAGCAACACATTCAATCAGTTCCTGGCGTCTTTCTGTAGCCTCTGCTCTAAATTCAGCTGGGATTTCATCATATCTAATGGTCTCGCTACAAAGGCAAAGAAAACGCGGTAAGTTTTGTGAACAGCCATGTGAGTGGAGCTTTCAATCATGTGGCACCACAGTGGCCATGAAATTCTGAGTCAGTTCAACAGTCTCGGCATGTAGGCAAGTAATAAACTTCCTGAGGTCTACCAATGTTGCATCTCCAACACCACAGCAGAGAGGAACTTCAACAGCTCATGCAGGGGCTTTGCAGTGCAGCGGAACAATCTGTACATCAGCCTCAATTCCACCTTACCTTTAGTTTATCCCAAGACTCACATGCCAAACAGGTACTACTGGACCTCGTTTCAGAGCAGGAGATCTCCTACTCTTTAGGTTGGATGCAACCAGCCTGCCCACTAGAACTAATCCAAACATTTTCGACTACATGAAATTTTGTCAAAATATCCTGTTTTGTCAAAGCCAAAACATTTTGCAGAGACATATTGGTTTTCACTGGGAAGGTTGAAAGAGAGACTGCCATGCTCTCCAGCCTGGTGGTTAGGGCACTTGCCTGGGATGTGGTTCAAGCCATTGCTCTGCCTGATTCAGAGTGGTCTGGGATGAAAAGCTCTATTCTGAATCACACGGACACACACAGACACACACTTTTCTTCCCAAATCAAAAAGGTATGGTTTTAGTCTGAAAACTGACATTTCAACCAACTTTTTTTTTGTGAAAACATTTGAAAGGTCTTGTTTTGTTTCCAATGGGGTACAAAAATTATTTTCAAAACTTCCCACAAAACAGAATTGTTGTCTTCTAGACAGCTGTAATGTCAGATCGCTTTGATTTATGCTGCACCAAGTTTCCGGCAGCTACCACTGCACCCTAAACTGGCCCTACTGGCATCTCAACAGGTTTTAAATAAAGATACAAAGTTAGGGGCCTCATCCCCCATTACGTCATGGATGGATGCTTTTTATTCACAGCCAATATGAAGTGAAGAATGGGATCCTTGCCTATCTACCCCACCCTCATGAGAGAGAATGGGTGAAATCCAGGTGCACTGAAGTAAATGGGAGTCTTGCTGCTGTGTTGAATAGGGACAGGATTTCACCGAACAAGCTTAACCAATGGCCACAAGAATAAAAATCTTGCTCCTGATTTCTGCCAGATACGTGATATAATGCTGTGTTGTCTTCCCACCTTGCCCACAACCACAGAGACTGCAAAGATTTGGGCTCCTCAATCAAATTGCATTCCCTATATTCTTAGTGAACAGTGCTGTTTTACCTTCTCAGCCACATTCAGGTGGCCATCAAAGGGATGCAGCTACCAAAGCTGGGCAACCAAACATGTACCTCCCAGGCAAGCCACTAACTACCTCTCTCACTACCAAGAAATAATTTTTTTTTACTTTTTTGGTTTTTGTTGTTTTTTTTTGGGGGGGGGGGGGGGGGGGGAGAGAACAGGAACAATTGTCTACTCAGTTTCAGCATTCACCAAACAGGGAGTAGCCTCAACAAATTAGAAATGCCTTCAACCACTTACCCAAAGTCACCATCAAAGTATATGGCCCTTTGCTCAAGAAGATCAATAAGCCCCCTGAAGTTTCCCTCCAGGCCAATGGGAATCTGCATAAAGGCTGCATTGTGATTTAACTTAGATCTGAAAAGTTTAAAAATACAAATCAGTTCTCAGTACAAGACAAGGCAGCATTTTAACTCATCTGTCTTACCTGGGTTCTTCAATAGTGTCCCTGGGACCAATAACCTAGCGTTCCTTCACTCAAGTGAAAAGCCTCACTGGCTCATGTCATAGCATCAGAGCCCTAGTGAAATCGAAACGCTAGCAGATCATCAAAGTTTGCTTTCACCCATGTTAGTTGTTTTCAATAGTAATTTTAATCCAGGAAGTTACTTCTCCCTCATGTGTGTTAGTACTTTGGAGCCAGCTTGTTCTTCTACTACGAATGAATCTATGTACAGACTTGGAGCATGGAAGAGGATGGGGGAAAAGAAGGTAGTACCTGCATGAGATACAAGGCTAAAGTCAACCGCCTGCCCCACATTTAGGTCCCTACTCCTCCTCCCTGGGATACTGGAACAACGCACTGCAGCACTACTATCTTATTATTAAACCTTTATACGTAACTCCAGAAACATCTCCATTATCATAATGAGTCCAAATGAGCCACAGACCTAACTCACTAGCCATGAAACGGACTTCTTTTGGGGAAATGGAAGTTTCATAACCTAAGCTGACATTGACAGCTGTTTTATGAATGGGAGCGTTATTTTGGTACCACCTTATGGCGACGTTAAAGAAGAGTTGTTTCTGTTACCTTGCTACCATCTGATGTAACCTGAAGCTACGCATTATTCTCTGAATTGTTATCTCAGACCATACAAGCTAAGCTCATTAACATCTACTCAGAACATCAAGAAACATCACATGAACAGTTTGGAACTGCACTGCAAACAAGCTAAGCACATTAGTTACCTCAATTGTTGCACAGCTCTGGTTGGATTTGAGCCCATTCTGTCCAGTTTATTGATGAATGTTAAACATGGGACATTGTAACGCTTCATTTGCCTGTTCACGGTCATTGTTTGGCACTGGACTCCTCCAACAGCACAGAGCACCAGGATAGCTCCATCAAGAACTCTTAATGCTCGTTCCACTTCAATTGTGAAGTCCACATGCCCTGAATGAGAAAAACAATTTTCTGTGATGGTTTAAGTTGCAGCAAGGAATTACGCTCTATTGGGTTGTTTTCTCTTCTGTATCCACATGAATAAATCTTTAGCTCTGCTGAAAGGGACACTGTCAAGTCAAATTCTGTCCAAGAATTAGATTTTGAAAAAAAATAAGTGTTTCTGAGAAATTGTTTTTAAAGGAATTCCACTGGACAGCATTTTGATTTTAATCACAGAGAAACCCCCATACAGTGACTACAACTCAAAACACAACAACATTATACTAGTGCAAAAAAGCCAGAAAGGAAAACTGATTTGAAGCAGACTACTGTATATCAATAATGAAAACAGAAAACCACTGATACCACTGCTGATCGTGATGACTAATAGTGTCTCACTGTTTTCTTGTGCTCCCCATCTCCCTCTGTACCTGCTGACTCTCGCCCAACACTTAAGATTGTAAGCTGTTGGGGCAGAGGTTGTCTTTTTGTTCTGTGTACAGCACCTAGCACAGAGGTGGGTAAACTCTGGCCCGTGGGACCCTCCTACCCGGCCCCTGAGCTCCTGGCCCAAGAGGCTAACCCCGGGCCCCTCCCCTGCTGTTCCCCCTCCCCCACAGCCTCACCTTGCCGCACCGCCAGCACAATACTCTGGGTGGCGAGCTCCTGGGGCAGTGCAGCTGCAGAGCGCAGCCTGACCCGGTGGCTGAGCTGCGCTGAGCATGGCTGGCTCCGGCTGGGCGGTGCAGCTGTAGCGCTGCCAACCACCGGTGCTCCACACAGCGCAGTAAGGGGGCAGTGAGCGGGGGGGTTGGATAGAGGGCAGGGGAGTGGATAGGGGTCGGGGCAGTCAGAGGGCGGGGAACGGGGGGTTGAATGAGTGCAGTCAGGAAGATGGGGGGGTTGGATGGGGCGGTGGGGGGCAGGCAGGGGAGAACGGGTGGTTGGATTGGGCAGTGCAACACTTTGTGTGATCAGCTCAGATAAACAGCTACATTACTGTTATCAGATTGGTAACACGGTGGGGGAGAATCGATGTCTTCTCTGGACACAAGATATTTTCGTTAGGATAGCACTTGCAAAGTTCTCAGAGTTCACGTTACCTGGTGTATCTATGATGTTGATGTTGGTGTCCTTCCACATGGTATATGTTGCTGCAGACTGAATTGTGATACCACGCTGTCGTTCCAGCTCCATAGAATCCATGACAGCCCCGACTCCATCTTTACCTTTTACCTACACACAAAAAGTAAAGCATTTACTTAAAGAAAATCTCCCACTGGCTTGAATGAGAATTTTGCCTGAATAAACACAGACTAAGCATCTTTCACACAGGCAACAAAATTCAGCTGAGTTAGTGGCACAAGTCTACAATCCTAACTAGCTTTGCTCTTTCCTTTGCATATCATTCCTGAAGAAGACCTGGTGGTCAAAAAGCCATTGCAAACAATTTCTATTTCACTATGAATCTGATAAGCCAACATATCTGGAGCCAGTGAGCGTTCACCTTTGACTGTACGGAGAAGTTCTCCATTTATGTTGGTGGTGGGTCTCTTGGGGTTTTTTGTTGGGGGGGGTGGGGAGTGTATGTGACAGCAAATGTGTGTGACTTTAGGGGGGAGTCAGAGAGCACCATGAGAAAGCTGTCTCTAGGATTCCCCATTTGGCTTGTACTTCAAACAGGGTCACTAAACCTTTAAGCACAACCTTCTTATTCCATTCAGTGCTCTTTGTGGTTCAACAATTCTAGACAACTCGATAGCTGAATCATTGCATGTAACGTTCAAAATCCCCTCACCACCAAAATGAGTGTCATACCAGTATTGCAGAGACAAACCTCATGCATCTGTGCTATCCTCCCAGTGTAAAAAAGGACTCGTTCTGTTAATGTCGTTTTCCCAGAGTCAATGTGAGCAGAGATTCCAATATTGCGGATCTTTTCATTGGGAATGGTTCCTGAAGAACACTGTCTGCAGCTGTTCAAGAGAAACTGAAAAACAAGAGCAGAAGGCAGTTCAGCCAGTTTTGTCCATGTCAGAACAACAATGGCTCACCATAAACATGTCTCAAGGAAGGTTTCAGAGTAGCAGCCGTGTTAGTCTGTATTCGCAAAAAGGAGTACTTGTGGCACCTTAGAGACTAACAAATGTATTTGAGCATAAGCTTTATTTCGTGCTCAAATAAATTTGTTAGTCTCTAAGGTGCCACAAGTACTCCTTTTCTTTATGCCTCAAGGAAGGTAACTTGTGACCATTAAAGTGATTCTTTCCTCTGTTTCATTGTGATAGGAAATAAATCAGTTAATCTGAGCTCCCCAAACATCCTTAAGTATATTCCAGAACCCCCACCTCCAACCCAAAGCTCAATCAACCCTGCACTTAGCCTGCCATCCTTTGGGCAAGCAGAGAGAGATGCTGCAATGAGGTTTCAGATAAACTTGCTCCCTGCACCCTCTTGCTTTCTGGGATATCAGGGAAGATACTGTACACATTCAAAGACATTGTGTGAAGTAGCAGTCTTATTTTTCCCTGCATTTACCAGCTATTAATTCAGTCAAGCCACCTCCTAGCTCTCCTGTTTTGAGGAGGGCCATAGTGTGGATTTAAGGGGTTTTTGGACAATGTATGAAAGCAAACTTCCTTTATGCCTAAAGGGAGCAGCAGAAAGACAGTAGGTCACAAGGTGACAGGAGAGATCAGGAACATCTGAAAATGAGCAGACAAGATAGCCATTATTGGTGAGTTCATCCCTAAAAGTGTTGTGTGTGTGAAACTGAGGACTTGGACACTTATAGACTCACCCCGTCTCCCTTCTTTTCTATCCCTTCATTCCACACGCTGTTCTCCATGTCTACCTACTACTTCCCTCAGTCTGATCTTCCACAATATCTTCTAAGATATTGTCCTCCATTTAGTTTTTTTTTTTCCATTCGTCTCCTCTTAATTTCTAGTCAATGACAATGTGGCCATGGTAGTGCTCCCACCATTACTGACATCGCTATTACAATAATGGTAAGAGGCTTAAATAAAAAATGTAATCTCTGTATAGATGAAGTCCCATGCCAGTAACCTGCAGGTTAGAGGCAAAACCTATATGGAGGGCAAATCTGGGCAAAGGTGAATAAGCATAGAGCAACTCTGTGCAGAGGCAGGTCAGTAACAAGAGGGGACTAGGAATACAATTAACAGCACTTACAGAGCCCTAAGGAATACGAACCACAACTGCAGGAAGAAGGGACCTGTTCCTCAATTTAGAGCCCTCAACTAAAGCAGAGCAGGGTTAAGCATTGCATAGTAACATTGTATTATAGTAGAAGAGAAGCAGCAACATTCGGTATCCAAGTGAGACTAGGGGAGTACTGAGTTGGTAGAATGTAATTATCAAGATATTAGGAAGCTTTGTCTGGTGATCAGAGCTGAGGTACAAAAGCCAAAATTCTTTAATTCTGTTTCCAGCTCCATCACTGAGTCTGCATGGCCTTTAAATCAGTCAAGTCATACTCTTATGTCTATAAAATTGAGATAATATTTACCTGCCTCACCAGGATGTATGTAAGGTCTACAGGGACACTTTCAGATCACTTCAGACATAAATTGAAGTTTTGTGAACAAAGACTTAAATATATATTAAGTGCATTTTTATTCCAACAGAAGCTTTTATTCTTTGTTTGGATTTAAACATTATCCTATGGTGTTTGCAACCCAATCATTGCAGGATTGTTCTAGTGCTCAAGAGCCACAAAGGATCACTGACTAAACTACTTAAGCCTGCGAAACTACAAGAAATGATAAAAAAATAAGCAGTAAGCATTAGCAGTGAAAAGTGCATTAGAATAAGAGATGATGGGTTTTAAATAAGATAACATGGTGTTAAGAATACAGGTAAGGAATCTGGCTTTTAAGGTAAGATTTTTAGCTTGTCCACTTTAGTGGATGTTTAGAAAGTGCACTGAAATCTTTGAAAGAGTCATTAGCATGTAATTTGGTCAATACGCAAAGATTAATCCCACACTCTTGCCAAGAGGCCCACCAGTTTAAGGTTTGTCTACACTGCACACTAGAGCTTGGCTCTGACTCAGGTTTGAGCCCTAACCTCCCCCTTCCATCCACACACATCAGTCTAACTGAAGTCACTGAGCACTTAGGACCGGAGTCTTAGGACTGTAAGGGGCGGAGGAGGTTGAGTCAGAGTTCCACTGTGATTCAGGCCCAAGCCCTGTCGGTTTGCAATGTGGATGCATCTCAAAACGCAGACCTGAGTCAGACGGTCTGTGTAGGGCAGTATGGATGTATTTACACCTAGGGGCAGAGGGATCGTGGTATCTCCTACCACCCGCAGCCCGGACAGCCCTCGCCCCCGGCGCGACGGCAACAGCCCCGCGCGGCTGGGCAGAAGCTGGCCCTTTGCCGACACTCCCCGGGCCGGGAGCTGCTCTCCCACCCAGAGGGGCTCCGGCCCCCTGGCCAGCTTGGCCCCGCGGAAACAAGCGAGGCTGCTCGCCTAGCCCAGTACCTGCTGCCACAGCAGCGCCGAGCCCTGACGCCGCCAGGGCCCCAGCACCAGCCCGGCTCTCAGCAGCTGCAGCATAGCGCATTCAGACAAGGCGCGGCGCACCGCTCCCTCTCCGGCTCTGACCGCCAAGGTCCTGTTGCCCGCACGCTTCCGGCCCGGCTAGTGAACGCTTCCGGCCCGGCTTGGGAACACTTCCGGGGCACTGAGGGGACCTGCCCGGCCATGCACTTGGCAGGCTCCTGACAGCGCCACCTGCAGGGCGGGAGGCGGCGGGGTTCGGCGATGAGGGGCTGCGTGGATGGGAGCCAGGCCCTTCCACTTCACGTGGCGCTTCCCAGTGGCGGGAGCCGTCATAATAATTCATGCGTGCCTCGCACTCTCCTGGTACGCACCATCGGTGGAGTGCGCGGAGCTTTACAAAGAGACCAGTATCCTTAGCGTCCTTTTACAGATGGGGAAACTGAGGCAGGAGGCGGGGAAGAGCCCAGTGGCAGCATAAGGAAAGGTGTCGTCAGGCTTGCCAACCCCAAGGATTCGATGCTGATGAAACTGCCTTAAAAATCACAATTTTTTAAATAATAAAATATATATTAATTATTAATAGTATTAATAAAATAATAATAAAGGTTGGTTTCTGTGTATTTTCCTTCTGGCTTTTGAGCCTTAGGGTGCCCGTGAATCACATTTTTCAAGCTTCCTTTTCCTCAACCATGAAGGTTAGAAACTTATAATTTTTAAAAATGAAAGTTGTGATTCTCATATAATCACTTGATTCCAGGAGCTGGAGCTTAAGAACTACACCAAATATCATGCGAGTTGACAGAGTGGACCACATTGAGAAAATTCCCTTTGCTGTCCACCAGCACTTTCCAGACTAGCCAGGGCTGTGTTTCAATGGTACTGTAGGTGTGTAGGATATGAAGTGCTTTGTATAAAATATATTTTTAATAGAGTGTCCTTTCCGACCCCCAGACACAGTGATTGCAATATCGAGATTAATCCAGCAAACAATGTCTTAACCCAAAATCTAGGCATAGCAATAATGAGATGGAGTGTTTATACTTAAAAAGAAAAGAAGTACTTGTGGCACCTTAGAGACTAACATTTATTTGAGCATAAGCTTTCGTGAGCTACAGCTCACTTCATTGGACGCATTCATTTTTCCACTGAATGTACCCGATGAAGTGAGCTGTAGCTCACGAAAGCTTATGCTCAAATAAATTTGTTAGTCTCTAAGGTGCCACAAGGACTCCTTTTCTTTTTGCGGATACAGACTAACACGGCTGCTACTCTGAAACCAGTGTTTATACTTGTTATTTTATTTATATTACAGTACCCCCTAGAAACCGTATCATGTTTGGCCCCTTTGTGATATAAGTGGAATGGTACAAAAAATAGTTTGATCAATAGGACTTTTCTAGAATATTAAAGACTATTCAGTGGCGGCAGAGCAGTTCTCAGTAATAGGAAGAATGCAGTCCCAAAAATGAACAGGAGGGAATGGCTTAAAGGTATAAGCCAGGTATGAAGACTTAAGACACCCTGGAATCATAATTTCAAATTGCAACAAACTCCACTTACTGTCTTTCTAAAGTAGGAAAATATCATACCATACCATGCACTATAAATGTGCGTGAAAGAGAGGAGAATGGGGCTTGTGTGTCTTTCTGACAAAATCTTAAAAATTAAAGCTATGTCAGTTCTTTGTAGATAGTTAAGGTCTATTGCACTGATTAAGAAACATGTATACCTGAGAGTACCTTACTGAATACCCCTCCTGCAATACTGCAGTGCATGTTATTCTCCACCCACAGGTGGGTGCATTTCAGTAGCACTGCTTCCTAGATCATTTGGGATGAACCGTGCTATAAATATGTTATAGAAGACTTGAAAAATATACCAAACATCTGCTCGCCAGACCCTGATATACTAAGGATAGGATCATAGGTGCCAACTTTTTGCCGTGCCGGTAGGTGCTCGCCCCGGGCCGCACCCGGACTCCACCCCTGTACTGCCCCCGCTGCCCTTCCCCCACCCTCATTCCAACCCCTTCCCCAAAGTCCCCACCCTAACTCCGCCCCCTCCCTGCCCCCGTTGGACTCCTTCCCCAAATTTTCCCTCCGGCCCTGCCTCCTCCCAGAGCGCGCTGTGTTCCCCCTCCTCCCTGGGCTTGCCGCCATGAAACAGCTGTTCTGCAGCAGCAAGCACTGGGAGCAAGGGGGAGAAGCAGGGACTTGGCATGCTCAGAGGAGGAGGCCGAGTGAAGGGGAGCTGGGGCTGCGGGGGTGGAGCGCTGCCGGTGGGTGCAGAGCACCCACCAGTTTTCCCCCATGGGTGTTCCAGCCCTGGAGCACCCACAGAGTCGGAGCCTATGCCTGCACACTTGCATCACTGCAACCCCCATGGTGACTTCGCAACTCCAGGCTTTTTTGTGACTGACTGGTAGCAATCTGGAGTTGCCAGCTTCCACACACTGATCACCACGCGCTTTTCCACCATTAGGGCAGCTCTCATTTTGGAGACTTTGCACCGGAGGGAGAATGTGAGCACCACACAGAGTTCCAGGAAGGTGGCTTTGCGCATATGAAAGTTCTGCAGCCGCTGCTCATTATCCCATTCCTGTGCCACAATCCAGTCCCACCACTCGGTGTTTGTTTTCTGAGCCCGATAGCAATGGTCCACTGTGTGCAGCTGCTCTTTGTTTCTTTCCATGGCACCCAGCAGGGCAGGCACCACAGATTTCTGTTCAGATTTGCAGCTCATGAAATACTGCAGGATCCGCCATGTTGTGTTCATAACGCTTAACACAAGACTGGTGAGCAGAGATGGCGGGCAAAGTTTAAAGGTGCAGTTGAAAAATGGCACGAAATGCAGTCGGAAGCCCTTGGAATCATGGGACCGAGAAAACTGCATCGCGGGGATAAGTCTGCCCCCAGGATGCACTGTGATCATAGCAAGAGACGGTGGCAATTTCACAGTAGCATAGCTATCCACAGTGCACTGCTCTCTCTGACAATGCTAGAGCACCAACTGTGGATCCGCTCTCCTGCTATAAAGAGCATTGTGTGAACATGCACAAGCAATGTAATTACAGCAGCTTATGATCATGGACGTAACTTAAATCGACGTAAGTACATAGTGTAGACAGGGCCTAATAAATGGACTATACCTGGAAAAAGAGGGGGATAAAATTTAAATTTGCCATCTGAACGTCATAGGTGAAAGTAAGCCAGTACAGCGTACTGGTAAGAAAGTGGCTGCGAGTATGGGCCAGTACACAGCCGACATTAAAGCGCTGCCATGGCTGCACTTTAAACACCATACCGGCAGGGCCCACTGATGGGGGTGGGGGCAAAAGGGGCAGCTGCCCCAGGACCTGCTGATTTAAAAGGGCCCGAGGCTCCTGGCAGTGGCTGGAGCCCTGGGCCCTTTAAATCACCGCCGGAGCCCTGGTGGAGCGGGCCGGGCAGTGCTGAAGGGCTGGCTGGGGGCATCTGGCCCCAACCCCGCCCCAGGCCCTGCCCTTTCTGGGAGCCCAGAGCCTCCCCACCCCACACCTTGCCCAGGAGCCCAGCCACCAGTGTACCAGTAAGTCCTTTAAGTTACCGTCACCCCTACTGAAGGCTCATGTGTTTTTTTTTTTCTTTTTTTCTTTTTTTAGGGTATTTAATCTTGAGAGGTTAAGAAGATTATCCACTTGAAAAAATTCTCACCAGAAGACAGCACTAAAGCTAGTGAACTCCTCCATTTCAGCTTTTTCACTGTCTCACTTTCATCTTCCTGTTTTACATTTCATATACAGCTATCATGTAGTTATTTTGATATGAAAATAATCAACACAAAAATCCTTTTTTTGTTGTTTCTTGTTAATTTACCTAAATGTCCAAGATAGATTCAGCCTTGATGTGAGTAAGTAAAACTTTTTCCAGGTAAGTAGCTCTGTAGGATTTGAAGAAAATGGTTTGCAGGTATAAACTTGTTGCTGGCACAGAGTGCCCGAGGCAAGCAACAGTTGGGTTCGTTGCCCAGTGTGCGTCGCGCCAATGACCACAACGGGGTGGAGAAGCAGAGAGATTTATTTGAAGCTTCAAATAGGGCGCAGGGAGACTGAGCTGTCTCAAATCCTGCAGCCCTGAATGCAGATTACAGTATACAATTTATACCTTTGCCTATTTCACTACACAAGCTTATACAACCAATTACCTGTTGCCCCGTACAATACCGTAGCCAATCAGCTAAAGCAGCCAGTTGTGTTTTTCCTCAGTAGCATTGCCCGAGCCTTGCCTTATTTGGGTCTATTTGTTACTAGTTTTTGCTAAACATTTCTGCCTTATCTATACGTTTCCCAGGCAGAAGCTGGCCTTGGCTAGTGAGCCGTGTGCAAACCTATCTGTTTGTGTACTAGCTTCCTCATAGTTGTGCAGGGTCACAGAAAGTTCAAGGAGCAGAGGGGCTTCAGTTTGCCTGGGCCTAGAGCAAGAAGGCTTCATCAACACTCGTGGTCTTCCACCCTCCCGAGTTACCTAGAGTAGTGCCCAGCGTCACCAACAAACTCACAATAGATCTTTGTGGACTATTGGCAACATTGCAAAGTACACCACAAATCCAAAAATCTGTGCTAAAAAGGGGTGTAGGCCCCACTGACACCATAAACATGAGTACTGAAGCAACTAGAAGCTCTGAGGCAACTTTTAGTTAAGCTAGTATGGTACTCGGACCGGGAAGTTAGTGTAGAAGTACCGTTTTTAAATGAAAGGGTGTGTGTGTGTGTGTTTGTTTTGAGGGTAATTCTTTAGGGGAAGAAGGCAGAGAAGAAATTCTGTATGAGATTGTGGAAGCTCAGTAATATATTTTTCAAGTTCTAGATATCCTTGCTGGACTGGATGAGCAGAATATCTGAAAAAAAATCTGGCACTGTTCAAAGGTTAGCCTTTCAAATCAGGGTTGGGGGAAACAGGTGGAACAGTGCAGCAAAGCCAGCATTTTTCTCCAGCCAGGTACTTGGTTCCTGGATAAATACCAGAGTTTAGCCTCCTCAGTTTTCAGGATCTCCATCACTCTGAGAAACACTAGCTTCATTCTTTATAAAAAGACATTATTTTTCTGTAGTTTCTCTGAGATACACGTCTCTCAAAAACATCACAGGCAGATATTAAAAGTAGTAAGTGATACCACACAACGGTGTTTTCAAAAGAAAAACAGCCCAGAGACCAACTTAAACAATGTCATTTTTAATACAAGTGGAATTTCATATTAACTGCCTCCCATCCATTCAAATTAATATACTTGGCATGAAATCCTGGCCCCATTGACTTTGGTGGGACCAGGATTTCACCTTGAAATATGGCTTGAAACATGGCTGCATGCCTTGCCATATTTGCCACCTTCTTTGGTTCAATGAGACAAAAGCTGAACCCTAATAATGTACATTTTAAAGGTAGTGGTTTGTATTCTTGAACTGAAACAAAAATTTGCATAGAAACAAAAATACATAAATAATAATATAATAAATAATATTTTGCACTCGTCAAGTGGCTTCCATCTGAGGATCTCCAAAAAAATCTCTACAAACATCCATTAACTAGGTCGTGTTGCATTATCCCCATTTTACAATTGAGGAAAATGAGCTACAGAGAAGTGAATTGCCTTGCTCAGGGTTCCACACAAAGTCCAGGGGCAGATCCCCGGTCTCCAGCCAGCTAGTTGTCTTTTCATCACAATTTACTAAAGATGGCGGACATGAGGCAACACACCAGAATACACAATGTATATAGACATTCAGTATCAAAGGATGTCCTGCAGTGATTCAACAGGTTTAACATTTTCTATCCATGTCTTTTTTTAAACATATACTACCATTTGTTTATTATATTGTTCTTGATTAATACCTCATATTTCTGCAGAACGTTACATTTTTCAAAGTGTTGTACAAATATTAATGAGCTAATCTTCACTATGGTTTGATTATGGTTTTAAACATGTGAAAACAGAGACAGAATTTAAACAACTTTCGTAAGGCCCCACAGCAATTCAAGGGTGGAGCCAAGATCACAACTTCCAGCCTCATGCACAGTCCACTAGACAATGCTCCCTCTGATATACAACATTCTAATTTTTTACATATCAGCCAAATGTGAGAGGCCTGGCCTACAGGTGTCAGCACAGGACTAGAAGCCAGGAGCTCTTGAATTGTACTCTGATTTTTGACACTGAGGATGAAGGTAGGCACCAGACAGGTCCAAGGACAACATCCTGCTAAGAAGCCTGCTGCAACAAAAGGGCTGGAGGGTTCTGAGATTTTTACTAGGGTGCTGGCCCAGAAACTGCTTGTGGCCTTAATCTTCCATATGTCACTGACTGGTATATGTAGCAAATGTTAAGCTTCCTCCTTGTTCTAACTGCTGAAAGGGAAAAGGAACCTCATTATCTGTTCTCTTCCCAGAGAGGCTTTTCTCTACTGCAAGTGTGGAGAATCCCACCTATTCTTCTGTACACAAAGTTTCCTGGATGTTATAAGAAGGCAGGATATCTGTCTCTGATGTTCTATTCCCCACCGCTAGCCTCCTGACTGAGGGAAGGACAGAAAGAAGTCTCCATCTACTACTATCTTTCCCCAAGAGCATCCTGCGTGCTGTGAGAGGGCAGTCTCCATTATTCTATTTCTCCCCTCCCCTCTCCCCATCTTCTCTGGACTCCTGGCTGTTGTGCAGGGAGAGAGGAGGGCAAGGGATTGTGGATGGATGGAGGGAAAGATGTCACCAGTGCTTACCTTTTATTTTAGTAACTCCAAGGTCTGCCTCTGCAGCTGCTCAGAACTTGCCACACAGGAGGAGGATGTTGGACAGAGAGGTGCTCTGCAACTGTGGGGCCTATTTCTGCTCCTCCCTCAGATCAGGTATCCGGGAAAAGTTCCTCTGGGCTGCATCCACTGGCTTCCCGGACTCCTTCGAGGAGCAGTGGGTGCGTCCAGGGTTCTCTGCTCAGTGTCTTCTTCTGGATCCCTGATTCTGACCCTGTAACCCTCACTCCTGTTTTCCATTATTTGTTTCCCAATGTCAGTTGAGACCTCCTCCTTAGGCTGGGAGAGGAGCATGTAGATGTGGGAGGCATCCCCATCTCCTTCCTTGGAATTCAAGAGGTTCTGAGAACTTTGTCTTGCAGTGGAGAAGTAAAACTGACATATTTGTGTCACTGCTTACACTGAGCAGCAGCAGGGGCACTAGAGCACTAGCAGCAGGAAGACAGCTCTGAACTAGTTGACATTCATATAGCTGTCTTCACAATATAGGAAATGATTTTTTCTAAATGAAAAATACATTCTCCAGTAATTTATTTTTTATGCAACCTCCTTCACCAAGAAAAGTTCCCCACTTGCCAATGGTAAATTGATTTTCCAAGCCCCAGTGTAAATTATTAAACCATTTTCAAAGAGGGCAGAGGAAAATTAAAAGCTAGACTGTGCTAAATTCTAATAATTATTTTATCAGGGGACACGATTGTGGAGGCCTCTTGGCAGCAAAGAAGCAGAAACATTCAGAATGCTTGTGCTGTCACGGCTATACAGTTTTTGATTGTACTATGTATTGGTGCATAAGCACAACACATGCATTACCTTCTGCTTTATTCTGCCACCTCTTATAAGCTGTTATCACACCCTGAACACAAATCATAAATATGTGCCGAAGTGGAAGATTTAAAACTTTAATTTGGTACTTCAGAGCAGGGCTTAATGATGGCAAGGAGAGATGTATAAACATTTCTAATGCAGTATGTTGCGCTGGGGCGGGCAGACAGACGTGTTTGATGCAATAAGACTGCAATTTGAACATCTAGTGACCTAAATTGGTTAAAACATTGTCACAATAGCTATCCTATAAGTACCATCCCTTAATTCACTGCTATTCACCAATGCAAAAGGTTATCATATTGCACTTTCCCTTTTTTTTTTTTTTTTTTTTTTTGGCGTCATCAGCGTTACAACCATCATGGAAGTCTGCTAAAATGGATCACTATTTCATATGCAGTTCGTTCCAAACAACCTTAGATCATTCTAGTAATAACAGCAACTCTACTCACAACCTGAACTTCAGCAAGTTGAACAGTCTTTTTCCAAAGGAATGCAGAAAATTCCTGTTTGGTTCTTTGGATAGGAATACATATTCTCCAGTTATTTTAGTTCAACTTTTAATTCTTTAGTATGTTTGGAGGTCAGAGTTATTAAAAGAACCAACTCTGGCCTTTAGCCAAATAATTCATACATTTGTGTAGCCTCACCTCTCTGTACTGTACTTCTATGTTTGGCATTCCTAAATTGATTGGTAATTTTAGATACGTACAAAATGTATATGCCATGGCACATACAACACAAAGCTTGCAAGCAGCATCCATGTCTGGGAAATTCCTTTTTGATTGAAGCCTTCGTCAGCTGTTCTACCATAGATGTCAATTCCATGATTTATTGTCCTTGAAGTTTAACATATGTTTGGCGGGGGGGAAGGAGGGTAGAAGAATTACTGGAGCACTTACTGCTTAACTGTCAGGTGCACATTAATGTACAGCTAGGAAGCAAAAATACCTTGATGGAAATTAAATAAGCCATAAAATTCTGCCCTTAATTAATTATACTCTTGTATCCCCACAAGTCAATGGAGCTGAACTGGCAGAATTTGACTAAGTTTGTTTATATTACTGTTAAGGAAACAGAACTTCATCTACCAAGTGCGCTGATCACTTCACTTCTCTTGCAAATTTCCCCTCCCACTCCTTGTCTTTCTATTTGTCAACTCATCAGGGCAGGGACTGTCTCATGTGTTTGTGCAATGCTTAGCATAATGTGGTTTTTGATCTCAGTTGATACCTCTAAGTGCTACTGTAATACAAATAATATGGACCTTCATCTAGTCAAACAGGTATATTGCGTCTTTAGAATTTGTGATCTAATTTGGTGTCATCTTAATCCTGCAAGAAGTTCTACCGACTCCAACTGGATTGCTTTTATAAGTAGGGCAGGTGTAATTTGGCCTTCCAATAATAAGCTTCTTGGCTAATGCTTAAGTGCTTTGCTAAATCAGGGCCTGAGCATTCAGTTGCACGAATACATCTGAGGACTCAAAATTCAATGTGATGTAAAATTCAAATTTAGATGCACAAGTCTCACAGATGTCTACCTAGGTTAATGGTATATGCAAATATACACGTAAATTGAATGTTGGGCACCAAAGCTCAGACACCAGACTGAGGCCACTGTGAAAATTAGGCACTAAAGTATTGAGTTTTAATAACAGAATACCATGGGTTGTCACAGGCTCTGGAATCACTACACAGGGAAAATGAATTCCTACATATCCCAACCATTGCAGCTTCAACCATAAATCTTTCATCAGGCAGGTAGAAGAACAGGTTATTTCCCTAGTGAAACTTATTTCCGGTGTGTCATATTTTACTCTGCCAAGGATGGATTTAGGATGGGGTGTGTAACCTCATCTGATGAGAACCATAACCTCACGTAGAGCACTTATACCTAAGTGGACTCCTACTCAAAGGAATAGTCTTCAACCATCCTACCTTCTAGAGCACAGAATTATTTAAAAGTATGCAAAGAATGGGATAGGTATCAGATTTATAAGTTGAACTAACTACAGACAGATGTTGCTCTTGAAATTTGTTACTTCACCAGGGAATTTTTCTTTTTAAATATCCAACAAGAGTTTCTCGATATGGCTAAATAGTTCACCCAAAGTGAGTCTCTGTCTTTTGGAGGGTTTCGTTCTGAATGCTAGTGTTCAGCTAATAAACGTGTTTTCTCCTGCCTCACTGCTCTTCTCTAGTCCTGCAGCATCACTCCATCTCTAGGTTTGTACATTTTAAAATATTGCTTTGGTTAGTCACTTCAGGAAAACGTTTAAGAGCAAAAGATTCTAGTGTCATGGACAAAAGACTTTTTACACAATGAAATGTTCATTTATACCACATCCTTGAGCAAAGTGTTCTTTCAATCCTAGCACTAGTCAGGAAATTCTCATCACCCAGCAGGGTGTTCATGATCAGAGGCATTACTTCCTTTGCTAGTGGGGCAAACTGGATTTTGGTGTGAACTTCAATTTATCTTCTGAGGCTTTGAAACTTTGAGATGACCTCCTCAAACAGCTTTCACACGGAGTGAAAACAAGACCTATGGCACGAGAACTTGTTGGAATATGTAATTTTATTCTAGCACCTCTCTGCACATGACAACATTAACTGAATTAGAGTTTCTGACACATTCAGTGTCTCTACCCCGAGAATATTTAAAAAATGAAAAATAGTACAGGGAATCACCCTCAGGAAAATTTGTGGAAGAGTTGGCACTTTTGCTGGTATATTTTAAATACACACAAAGGTATCTGCTCATTTTTTTTTTTTTAGAGTCCTCATGAAAGTTGCTAAATTGAACTGCAGTAACATATAGAGCCCAATACAAAGTGTTTGAATCATGATCTATGAGCGAGGGGTCCCAGCAACAGGGAAGGACAAGGTTGGAAAGGAGGAGGGCTGGTGGCAGCCCTTCCAAGAGGTGGAAACTTGAGGAAACAATGCTCTGCACTGTATAGTTCATTGCCAGATATTTCCCAAATGAACTAATGAAGTTGCAATCTAAATAAAACTATACTCCTCATATCTCGTCTTTATTCCTGCATGGCTAGGACAAGGCAGTAATTCAATGTCCATGTTTATGGAATCCCTGGCCTCTGCTGAGTACTACATTTAGCACTAATGCAATTGTGGTTGGGGAATTGTATAGATAAGGGGATTGTTGATATGAGAATACGGAGCCTGCCTTTCACATAGAGGCTACAAATTCAAGTTCAGGTCAGTAATGCCCAAATGTTACAACCATTTGAAAGCCGTTCAGTGGTTGCTGCAAAAAGAGTTAATGGTCTCTGTGCTAATGCATAACCATCTATATGATAAAAAAAGATGGTTAGAAACCAGACAACCTGGTGAAGCCAGAAAGAAAAATACAAAACAAAACCCAGCCAGGTGAGAAACTAAGCTGAATACAGAAGATGTTTCACTTACCTTGACTTAGGCAAAGAACTGTGTAACACTGGACAGCTTGAATCTGAATCTTTTCTGTGGTGACACGCATTTGTCAGCGATACTAAAGAGGAATACTCTACCAACTGAAAGAATCATCTGTCTGAAATCCATTCTAGTCATTGCACAGAGATATTAAGAATAGTTTCCCTATCTTTTCCTTGTTGCATTTTTTTAGCTGCATGTTTTTCTTTTAACAGCCAGCATATTTACTTCCCTCCAGAATATTGCTGTATGAAAAAGTATTTATAACAGCCCAAACCAAACACAATGCACATTGTGGTACGAAGGTTAAAGAATAAACAACTCTTTATTAACCAAAGAATTATATTTTTATACCTTTAGAAACAACTTTTCCTGCATTAACTTTTAGATTATTATTTAACATTACATCAAATTCAGCCATGTGTATTAGTCCTCCACTGCTTCTTTACAATCAAAGTATCTGCTTATTTAATAAAGAATGAAGTACTTTATGTATGTGTCTAATGTTTCTTCTTCAAGTACACACATAAAAGATGTAAAAAGAAAAGGTCAAGTATAGGGCTGTAACAGATGTAGAAATTTTTTTATGAAGTTACAGAATCTCCTAAACAGAAGATTTCCTTCTGATTTAATTTTAATATTACATTACAATTCTAATGTACAAGCATTCGGTTACATTGCTTGTTATTAGAGAATCTAGGTGACAAAACAAACATACATTAAGAGCCTAATCTTGCTCTAAATGAAATCAGTGGCAAGATCCCCATTACCTTCAATGAAAGCAGGATCAGGCCTCAAATTTGTACACTGGTTAGTAATAAGGACAGTACATTTTCAGATTAAGAACTTATCTGTAAATAAGTCTGATCTGACTAAGATGTATGAACTACATATTGGTCTTAGTAACATTAAACCATAGACACTGGATTTTACTATAATACTTGAAGAAAACTTATTGCATTAAGCAAGCAGAGAGAAGAAAACGGAGTCTTCCATTCCAAAAATACAATTAAACAGGGCATGTTATGTGTAAGAATAATAATATTAAATAATTTAGGGATCTGCAGGGGAAAAAAATCAATATGGTTTAAGAGTAAACATATTTTAAAGACACCTCGGAGGTTGATATGATTAAAAAAGTGTACATCTTGGCCATGAGAAGTCAAACGCTGTAACTTAAAAATACTAATAGATTCATTGTTCAGGCTTATATTTATATATCATCTACAATTCCTTCCAAGTAACAAAATGGTGCATGAACTTTGACACAGATAATATACATTAAGATGTTTACTTTTCCCAATAAATCATTCAGTCTGTTTTTGCCTAATAATTTTAAGCCAAGGAAACTTTTAAAAAAGAAAACAAAACGTACAAACAAGAGAAGAACTTTGAAATAGTAAAATTTTCAAGGGAGCTCAACAATTTTTACCTTTACCAGATCCTGGATTCCTTTAAATTAAAAATCAGGACACAAAATGATACAACACAGCCACAAACTTAGCTGATAGAAGAATAAGAATGACTACAAGTAGCATTTCCTGCACATATGTTTTTAAAACTATCATTTACGGAGGGAATGGTGTAATTATTCAGCATTTAGTTCATATACTTTTACAGTCTGTTGAACCAAATTTGATTCCCAAACCAATCTGGTTAAGAATGCCAACAGTCATATCTATTGTCCATACAAGGGAACTGCAGTATATTGCCACAGAAAATAGAAAACCCATCATGCTACTTAACTCTAGCCCTAGTATGGAGAATCTGCAATGGTGAGAAATAATGGTTCACACCTTCAGTGGAAACACACAAAGGATGTAGAACCACTTAGGAGATACAATATAAAGCCATTGAAATTAATGAACTATGTACAGAAAATCAACTATCCAAAAGTGATAAATAAGAATGTCGATAAACTTAAATTTTACTTAAAAACAAGTTACTTGACTACTTATTTTTAGACTCCGTTAACATTCTGAAATCAGGGCAATCACCATGAATCTGGCAATTATACAATAGCATGTAAATTACATGCTATTTAATAATTTTAAAGTGTAATTTTAAATCTAATTTCACCAAAACCACACCGGTATTGCTTCAGCCACAAAAAATAATTTTACAAAAAGTGAATTGAGTTTCTGTGTAAGCTGTATTGCATGGGTAATAGATGTAGTTTCACCACCAAGCCTGCTGAAAAGTTTGAGAGATTAGCATAATTGTAGGAAAAAAGCCTTGGAAGGCAAAATATTGTAGTTTACAGTATACAGGAAAGTGATAACCCAATAAAGTGCTTTTCAGTGGTAAATATTTTCTTTTACTGCTCAGACCCAGATAGAGTAGCCAAAGAGATGGTGTCTTCAAGAACAATCAGCGGTCAAATGACTAGACGAGCAAGGCCCACTAATACTTAAAAACCAGGGATTGGTCTTATACATAACGATCCAGCACCATTATCTTCTCTGAAAAAAAAACAACCACCAAAACAAAAAACCCATCCAAATCATTATACAAGCCATTTATCTTTTGCTGGTTTTGATTGGGACGTGCGATCCTTTCACATTGAGGTTCTCCACAGAAACTTCGGGTTTTCTGGATCCTGCAATCAGTGGTTTTGGGTGGGGTTTCTCCCTGAAACAAAAAAACAAAACACAATCAAAACCATTGTATGATACTTGGAAAAAAAACCTGGCTAATGCATCATATTGTTCACCATTTACAAAACACATAATGGATTATCTAGTTATTTTTAGGTAAGCCTTTATTATATGTATTTTAGCTATTTTACAACTTAGAAACATCCTCTGCTGGTAAAACTACTAACATGTTTCAGTGAATGAGAAACTTTAGCAGCCTCGGCTTTTTGTTGAGTTTATTGTGTACCTATGTATTTGATAAGAGACAGCTGCAAAATGGCATGTAGGCAGAACTCACTGAAGTGAATGGGAGCTGTGCCTGATTAAAAACTGAGCAGTAATCAAGGGCTGGATTTGTCTCAGTTTACATAAGCACAACTTGCCCATGGAATACTGCAGGAGGGGCAAATGCAGCCTCTGCAGTTTGGCAGTGTTTCCCTTCTAGGACTATGCAGAAGTGACACATGGAAAGCACTCTGCACGGTTTGGGAAAAGGTGTAGCTAGGACTAGTGCTTCTTACCACAGTATTCCCTACTCACTCCAGAAATTAGTTTGAGCCAACATTAACTCTTGCTGCATAACCTCCATGGTCCATACCAAGCAGCTGACAAAGGCAGCATACCTCCTACTAGAGCTATGCTGATAAGAAAAGACCAAAAGAGCAGCATTGGGAAAACAATCTATGCAGGACAGACACCTGCATCCATAGATATGGGGCATGCTCCTCCCAACAGATTCCCTGGTCTCTGGGGTTGGATTGCCTTGTCTCCTCCTGAACCTGTGCATCTCACCACAGGAGATACTGCCAGGAGAGGAATACAGCAATTTTCTTCCTTCTCCTGCTCTTTTCCTCAGGGGGATGGACCAATCCACCTCTGAGTAAAGAGTTAAGGATTCAACCTTAATGCAGTGAACCCAATTTGCATGTGATCAGTTCTCTCTCTCTCATTGTTTGAGATAAAAACATACTTATCTAAAAAAATAAAATTGTAAAATTTACAAGTCGAAATATAACCAAATAGGTTAAATAGTCAAAACTTCTGAAAGCCACACCTAGTATTTCCTCAAATTTTACTCTGAATTACACTTAATACTACTCTGAATTACACTTCAGCTACATAATCTCTGAAGCAGAGAGTAAGTATATTATTTCTTCTCAAGGTTCCTAACAGGAAGTTATTAATGAAATAGGGCATAGTCTTTCCTTTTTCTTAGAAGAAAATGAGCGTATCAGCACAATTAGAGCCATTACAGAAATCATTTCTACCTCCTTGATGCATCTTCCCTGCTTATATGACGGTTACTTCTGTGTTTTGGAGCTTCTAAATTGCATCTAGCTCCAGATGTTCCAAACTTCATAATCTCCTTCTGCCATTCCTCATCAAATATGTGGGCCTCAGCTGCAAACAGTTACAAACATTTTTGTTTAAACTCGATGAAAACATAGGAGAGAGTATTTAGCTACAATTGCTACATCCCTAACCAAAGCAATTGCATTAAAACACAAAGTTTTGTAACTGGAATTTTTATATAATTTAATATATTAATGTCCATTCAAAACCATAAAACATTACCACTCAGATTACCCTCAAGTATGACCAAACACCACTGCCGTCACCCCGCCCCCCACCCCCGAATAGTATTTTCAAAAGTGACTGATGATTTTGGGATCCTCACGTTTTAGATGTCCAACTTGACACCCACTGAAGGGGCCAGATCAACAAATCAGCACTTCCTAAAAAATCAGGTGTGTGCTGCAAGACTTACATTCATCCAAGTTGATAAATTCTTGATTCAGTTCTCGATCACCAGTTTTGTTGTTCTTTGATTTTTTAATTACATGGGCACGATCATGAATGTGATGACCAACAGCCATTTTTTCCAGCCCACTTTCAGAATCTTTAAGTGCTTTTCTAGTCTCTCTGATCTGCTCAAAGAAGGGAAATTATATTGTAATTGCTACTTCAATTGAAAAAGCAGATTATCCAAATTAGTTTTCAGAGTTTTATTTTAAACTCAAAACAAATTTGCTTTAAAATGAAGTTTATGAAAAAAACAGATGCTTCCTACTGAATCTATTTTTGTTGCACTGGCTGAAAGACTGATAGCTCACACAAAGTATCGAGCAAACAATACTCATCCCACTATTAGCAGACAGGAAAGATAATATTACCACCCAATGTTTTTTAAGAAGAGAATATGCATGCAGGTTATTATTAATTGTTTCAAAATCTGTCAGAGCCCAGCCTAAATATAACCCCTGCAGAGAGTCTTAAACATTCTCCTTGACAACAGAACAGATAAGTATGTGTTGGTATTCTCTACATGAAAGGGCAACTAATTACGAGGCTGTCACGTTGACTGGTCTGAAACCTCTTGTCCACTGCTTATCACTGTGTTCATAGGTATATTATTAGAGCCTTTCTGATAACTAAGTGCTGGCTTGAGCTCTGACATGATTGGCTGTGGGATATTTTCAACAGACTCATACTGCTTGCATATAATCTTTCATGAACATTGCTCGAGGGTTCAAATTTAAATTTGAATTTCTTAGCAGAATTAGATGCACAACAGCTGCAACGAAGGTAATGAGAGGGCATCTTCATCTGAAGCATTATGTAAGCATTTAAAAGTCAAGTACTTAGGCTCAACAGATAATTCGAAGTAGCTATTTTGCACTATTATGGGTACATAAAGTGATTTGAGGTAAAATTGTGTATAAATGCAGACTTTTTTAGTATCTTACGATTGCAAATATTTAGGTGTAAATATATCCCAATAGGCAAAAGGAATATAACATTATACACTGGCTCAAAAAGCAGCAAATGCAGAACTGGTAGCTGTATCACTCACCTATTCAGCTTTTGAGAAAATGGGTATAAAAGTAGCTTTAGTAGGGGGGATAGCACAGGATATAATGCCTTAAAGAGTATTTTCAAACAGTATCTACTCTAAGATATAGCAATGGTGTAATAGAGTGTATATCTTTCTAAATTATGGAAACGATTTACCCCAGTAAGCATTTGAAAGGAGACTGAACTTGAGTCTGCATTAATATACAGTCTGACAATTTAACAACACTCTTCAGCCATGTCTCAAGAATACTTACACCTCCTGGAGCTGTGCGAGTCTGAGCTGAAGCTTGGAAAACCTTTGGTGGTTCATCACCTATCTTGGAATAGGTCATCACAGAAGAAGAACTGAATGAGTGTGCATCTGGATTGAGTGAGAGATGATCCTGAAATTGATATACTTCAAATTAATAAAAATATTAAAACTGACAGATAACTTAAGAAGAAAGAACAGTATCCCACATTAGACACCTTCTCCATCTCAATATTACTTTTGAGGAATTATATCAGGAAAAAATAGGGGGAAAAGAGCCTGAGTTTGCAATATCCTCTGTATTTGCCAGTGAATCTTGCTTTAAGCCCTGAGCATGCAGACTATCCACACAAAGGGACCCCTCTGCCCACATATAGCCCTACTGACTTCAATGGGATGTGCTTTTGTAGAGTTTATTGCAGGACTGGTACTTCAGAAGGGAAGGAACTGACTTTGTGTGCGTGTCATATACAGAACAAAGCACGCAGTCTGCACTTAAATAATAAAAAGGTCATGTAATGTATTTGGGAGGATAAAGGTATCAAAATGTTTGTGTGTTCTATTGTCTTCAGTACTGATAATGCCAAAACTGTTTTACCAGAGCACTTTAATAAATTAAACACATTTGACCACATTCTACTCCAGTACATAGACATAACTGGAGTACAACTGATAGTACAAAGAATTAAAACAAATACTTTCTGGGCAAAAAAAAACAAACAAAAAAACCCCCACATTTTCTCTCTGCACTCCATAGGGAATCATAATATGGCTTTTTATAGGACTTCCTGAATAACTGTTTTAAACACTATTATTCTGTTTGTGACGGGTTGGATCATAGGAAACCCCTTGGGACTGCCAGCTGATGTGCTGAGACTAGCCCTGAGCCTGTTTCCCCGGTCAGCTTGGGACTTCAGTGCCCTACCTGGTTTGAGCCAGACATGCTAGCCTGCTGCAAACCCAGACCCAGGTCTGAACCACGTTCCCTAAAAGCTGTGGGCTTAACTGAAAACAGCTTAAGAAGTGTTCCTGTCTCTAGCACTCAGATGCCCAGCTCCCAGTGGGGTCCAAACCCCAAATAAACCATTTTACCCTGTATAAAGCTTATACAGGATAAATTCATAAATTGTTCACCCTCTATAACACTGATAGAGAGAGATGCACAGCTGTTTGCCGCCTCCCCGGGATTAATGCATACTCTGGGTTAATTAATAAGTAAAAAGTGATTTTATTAAATACAAAGAGTAGGGTTTAAGTGGTTCCAAGTAATGACAGAACAAAGTAAATTACCAAACAAAACAAAAACAAAACACACAAGGCTATGTCTAATACAGTAAGAAAACTGGATACAGATTAAATCTCACTCTCAGAGATGTTTCAATAAGTTTCTTTCACAGAATGGACGCCTTCCTAGTCTGGGCACAATCCTTTCCCCGGTACAGCCCTTGTTTCAGCTCAGATGGTAGCTAGGGGACTTCTCATGATTGCACCCCCTTTGTTCTGTTCCTCCCCCTTATATGTGTTTTGCATAAGGCGGGAATCCTTTGTCCCTCACCGGGTTCCCACCCACCCTTCTAAACGGAAGGGCACCAGGTTAAAGATGGATTCCAGTTCAGGTGACATGATCATATGTCACTGTAAGACTCCAAGCCCTCATTCCTCCCAGCCTGACTCACAGGAAGGCCTGCAAGCAAACAGAGCCATCCATAGTCAATAGTCCTGGTTGATGGGAGCCATCAAGATTCCAAACCACCATTAATGGCCCACACTTTGCATAATTACAATAGCACCTCAGGGTTATATTTCATCTTTCTAGTTTCAGATACAAGAGTGATACATTTATACAAATAGGATGAACACACTCAGTAGATTATAAGCTTTGTAATGATACCTTATAAGAGGCCTTTTGCATGAAGCATATTCCAGTTACAGTATATTCACACTCATTAGCATATTTTCATAAAATCATATAGAGTGCAACGTCACATTGTTCAATATAAATAATACTTTTAAGACTGAATTTTCGAAATGTACTTACAAAATTTCTTTGCAGTTCTAACATACTGTTTCTCATGTTTGATATAGTTCTGTCCATTGCAAAGAAAGGATCCTTGAAATCTGAATTCTGTTGGAGGAGAGAAATTATTAGCTACAGGGGAAAACTATTGTTTGGGGCCTCTGTACCTTTAAACCTCTCTTTGGTGACCGACTGTCAATTCTGGTGAATCAATCCAGAGAATCAAACAAACTAGAAATGCAATATGCCTCTCCATCCCTTAGAACCCCAAGGTAGACAGAGCATCTCTAATCTGCAAATCTCACTGGTTGCATTCATGAACATAAAGCAGTCAGCCAGGAAAGGACATGAATGAGGATTTAGAGTGGACTCCAAATGTAATCAGTGAAATTCTTCAGACATTGTAAGCAGTTGTTCAGCAAATGTCTCATTAGGTAGCGCTATGAACTCCATAGAGCAGGTGTGGGAAAACTACGGCCCGTGGGCCAGACCCGTTGGGGAGTGGGGTCTGGGGCTTTCCCTGCTTCGGTGCGCTAGCCAGGGTGCAAGGTTGGGGGCCACATCATGCGGCTCCCAGAAGCTGCAGCATGGCCCCGCTCTGGCACTCCAGCAGCGGAGCAGGGTAGGGGGCTGCTCCATGTGACTCCCAGAAGCTGCGTCATGGCTCCCTCTAGCTCCTATGTCCTCCAATGGCTCCCTCTGGTGCTCCAATAGGAGCAGCAGAAGCGGTGCCTGCAGATGGGGCAGTGTGCAGAACCCCTGACCGTGCCTTCGCATGGGAGGTGGAGAAGGGACATGCCACTACTTCTGGGAGCCGCTTGAGGTAAGCGCCTCTCTGAGCCTGCATCCCTGAGCCAGTCCCCATGCCCCAACCCTGATCCCCCTCCTGCCCTCCAAACCCCTTGATCCCATCCTGGAGCATCCTCCTGCACCCCAAACCTCTCATCTCCACCCCCACCCAGAGCCCACACCCCCAGCTGGAGCTTGCACCCCTTCCTGCACCCCTGCCCCCTCCCGCACCCTGAACTCCTCATTTCCAGCTGCACCCCAGAGCCCACATGCCCAACCAGAGCCCTCGTCCCTCCCGGACCACAACCCCAATTTTGTGAACACTCATGGCCCGCCATACAATTTCTATTCCCAGATGTAGCCCTCATGCCAAAAAGTTTGCCCACCCCTGCCATAGAAGGAGTGAAAGGCAGAATGAGATACTCTAGAGGCATTTTCAATAAAACAAAACAAACAGTATATATTTAATACTATCATAGCTCTTTAATATAGGAAAATCTGAAATCCACAATAGGATAATTTACTAAATGTAATAGCTTTAGACATCCACAAAATTTTTTTGAGCCAAGACATTTCCTTCACTACAAACTAAGGCAACCAAGTTTGAAAACGAGACTCTATATACCTAATTCAAGAACAATTCTAGTGGAAAAAAAAAGTTATTTTGTTTTATATCTAGCAGTACATGAAATCAATCCTTGAATAGACGTGTTTACTTACCAAGATCCATAACCAAAACAAGCTGTAGTGGACTGTCATCTCATCTATGTGTATTATGAAACATTGAGTTATTTTTCAAAAGGAAAACAGAGGGCAATGAGAAAACAAAGAGATGGGGGAGGAGGAGGTTTCAAAACCAGATCAATTTTCAAACTGAAATTTACAATAAATTCATAATCTCATTTAAAATATGCAGGAAATATATTTAATTCCTTATAGAATCATAGAAATATAAGACTAGAAGGAACCTCAAGAAGCCACCAAGTTCAGCCCCCTGTGCTGGAGCTGGACCATATAAACCTAGACCATCCCTGGCAGGTGTTTGTCCAACCTGCTTTTAAAAATTTCCAGCAATTATGCGGATTTTCAGAGGAGGTTGTGGAGACTGTTCCAAAGCTTAACTACACTTATAGTTATGAAAACTTTTCTAATCTCTCACCTAAATCTCCGTTCCTGCAGATTAAACCCATTATTTCTAACAGTAGACAAGGAGAAAAACTGACCACCGTCCTCTTTATAACAGCCTTTAATATATCTGAAGACTTATCAGATCCCCCTTCAGTCCTCTCTTAAAGACTAAACATGCCCAGTATTTTATCCTCTCTCCATCGGTCAAGTTTTCTAAACCTTTTTATCATTTTTGTCACTCTCCTCCAGACTCAGTTTGTCCATATCTTTCTGAGGGGGTGGTGCCCAGAACTTCAACTAGGCCTCACCAGTGCTCAGTAGAGAAGGACAATTATTTCCGATGTCTTACATATGTCACTCCTGTTAGTACACCCCAGAGTGATATTAGCCTTTTTCACAGCTGTGTCACTTTGTTAACTCGCATTCAATTTATGATCCACTTCGATCCTTTTCAACTGCCACCTAGTCAGTTATTTCCCATTTGGTTGTTGTGCATTTGATTTTTCCCTTTCCAAAATGTAATACTTTGAACTTGTCGTTTTTAAATTTCATCTTGTTTTCAGACCAATTCATGAATTTGTCAATGTCATTTTGAATTCTAATCCTGTCCTCCAAAGTGCTTGCAATCCCTTCCATCTTGGTGTCATCTGCAAATTTTATAACCATTCTCTTCATAATCCAAGTAATTAATGAAAGCATTAAACAGTAGTGGATCAGGAAAGACCCCTACAGGGTTCCACTAGATACTTCCTCCCAGTATGACAGCTAACCATTGATAATTCTTTGGATATGGTCTTTCAACCAGTTGTGTTTCCACTCTATAGTAATTTCATCTAGATCACATTTCTTTAATGACATACCAATATTTGTTACCCGTGGCTAAACTTCATTAGGCAGAAAGAGGCGTGGAATGGTGTTCTGATCAGAAACAGACATATCAAGAAACATTTGCTTGACAGACCTTTGAGTAGACTCCAATTTTTGTAATTCTCAGTCACAAGACCTATATTTACACATCAAATGCATTATATCTCCTTTGGATAAAGCAGACAGCGGACCTAAGAGAAGCAGGAGGTATATGAGTGACTCCTTTCTGACTAGCAGGCACCACATTGGGTTAACCTAATGAACTACTGGAGGCTTTAGTTGTTTCATACGTACTGCATAAGTAAGCATTTCTTCACAGTTTAAAAGTTAATTGCATAATTCACAACATATCGTTTCAGGAAAGCACTATGGAAAATGATTTTCATGGTCATCCTGGAGAAGGGATGGGAAGGAAATCTTTGCACATCACTGACAAATGACTCAGAATTAAAATGCAAAACTATAAAGTGAGCAGCTAATCCCAGTGCGGCACAAACTCTCCTTATGAGAAAACATGTCCATATCAAAAGGGACGGCCTGAAGGAGAAAAGTGAGCCTTTGCAAATGGTGTAATTATTGTCAAGGGTCTGAAGAAAATCCAGTGACATAGGCTTGTTCAGATTAAGTTAAGTTTAGCATCTATCTCTGTCCTGACAGGGAAGAAATTACAGGTTGTTACTATACTGCTCCCTAAAATATACTTCAAAACATACAATTATGCTGGCTGAGTAAGTTTAATTTAAGGATGTCCATTCCCAAAGCCAATTTAAACACTTACACATATGGTAAATACATTGTCACCAAAATTCCATTTTTGAATTTGATTTGAAAATCATGACTGTTTCATTAAGAGTGCAACAGGCAGAACAGACTAGTGCACACTTTAGAGCGAGAGATAGATTTTCCTTGTCAAAGGAGATGTTATCAATGTTTTTGGGTCCCACAAGTTCTCTACTCTCTTCTTTCATCCAGAAAGTCTAATGGTGGCCATGACTTTCACATTCACTCACATATACAGGAGATATTATTGCTTAGAAGGTTCTTGACAGTGTTATTTTCTTTCACCATCAATGAAGAAGCTAATGACACTACATCTGTCTACTTTTGTTTTGGAGAACCAGTATCATTGATATCAGCAGGAACATGGTATAGCTATGGAAACATTTCCTTGTCAACTATTTAATTGCAGAGCAGCAAGGAGCTTGTGTATCATTTGAACGTCTTATATCAGAATGCTGACTTCCAACCACACCACAAGCTAGTGTGCATGTTCCTGTCAAAGCACTCAGTATTCCATTTTCTTCCGTACTGTACTCTCCACCCATCCTGCAATAATTGTGTCAGAGGCACAATCATTGTGGAAAACGTCTCCATTTGTTAGAGTTGTTCTATGTTGTTTCTGAGTTGGCTACCAAAACTGCCAAAGGGCATGAGGGAGCAGCTCACTGCCTGGAAGAAAAGTACCAGTTCCTTTTAGTTATTGTACCTGTTATGCATCATGCTTAAGAGAAATCCAGTGCACTTTCACATACAGCAACTGAAATAATAGGTTTTTGGTAAAAATTAAAAAAAAAATGTTATTTAAGTGGACCTCAGTGATTTATAATATGATAAAACAACATAACACGAAGCAGTTTTCTGTAGACACAGGAGTACAATTATTTCCAAATAAAAAAGATGACTGCAGCCATGCTGAATAAATCATATTTACACAAATATAATAGAAGAAACATCTGTGTATCATAGCAACCTTTATACCAAAGGTAATTAAAACATAAGGTGTACTTCAAATGTCCCTTGCTTCCCCACACACTCTTAATTCTGTTTATGTAGTAGAGGCAGTTACAGAGAGGTTAATTAAAACCAACAAGTCTGTGTCTGCTCGACATACAAATTTACATAACTAAATTACAAAAGGCTGGCATAAATTTTACGGCAGAAAAATTGAAGTAAGTGATGCATCTGATCTACTCATAAGCTCTCATTTTATGTAATGCAAGAGATTAATGTAGACTTAAAAATGAAATATATACATATTCTCTAAAATATTCATATCCCTCAGGATAAACCAAATATACTCTACCATGTCAGCAGTTTCAAAGGTCATTGCAAAGAAGTTCTAAGTATATCTATCGTCACATTCAGAACAGTCTGAACACTAATAAATCCACAGTGCATAAATATATTCTTATACAGATGCATAAATAGATGCAGCTATGAACACCATCAGATACAGTTCCTGTAAAACTGACTAGTTGGTCTTGAATATCCCTGTCTGAGAGAACAGTTCAAATGCTGGAAAACAAATTTAAATTTCCAGGAAATAAGGATGAGATGTTAAATTTACACACACACACACACACACACACACACACACACACAGCGCCACCTAAATACATGTGCATAGCTCATAAGGGTATAACACTTTCTAACAATGCAAGTTCAAAATGGAATACAATATCTGATTGCAGAATATTATACACTGTATGGAGCCATATACATTGCAGCTAAGGCTGACGGCTAGTTTTGGGGAAAAATGCACAAGTAACTGTCACAACTTCCTTTCATATCGAAACAATAATTTAGTTTTTGATCATGGTCAATTATATATTAAATATCCTTAATTTTATAATAAAAACGTAAAACCATTTAATATTTGCCTAATAGTTTAAATCCATAAAAAAGCTCTTATTGCACTATGACTGGACATACAGAGAGCCAAATCTGAAGACAATTCATGAAGGTGGCTTGCTCAGTAGTAGAGCAGGTTGGAAAATGGAAAAAGAAATTCAGTACTTTGGAGTTTTTTCTATAGCAATTTTGAATTTTTTGGAACTTTTCTCAACCAGTTCTACTTAATAGCTATGGTAACCAAAATCCAACTGTTTATTAAAAGAAATTAAAAATTCATAAATATGAAAAGATACAGCTCGAATCAGACACACTGAAGACAACTTAAGAAATCAGAGTATTACTGCAGGTGTTAATGCACTGTATTCTTCCACCACCCTCACCCCCACCAAATAAAGTTAAACAAGCTTTGTGATCTGTTTAGAAAACAGTGTTCAAACAAACCTGGAAGAACAGTTAAAATCATAAAACAACAAACGCAATTGCTCCCAGATTGTTGCAACATACATTTTATTCCTTTTTAAAATGAAGCTTAGGCACTATAATTTACTTAAATACAGTAGGAATTATACTTTCATTAATGACTGGATAATTTACCAGCATGAAATCAGACAACAAAGTTTTGAAGCTTTTAAATAAATTAATTCTTCTCAAAGTGTGTAATTTAAATCTGTAATAAAGACACTGATATGTCTCTATACAACATCTAAGGAACCACCATCAGGTCACAGTATCCAGCTCTAAGTTTTCTGTGTAACTTGGCCACTGTTTTAGGGCAACCACAAGGATTTTTTTTTTTATTTTAAAAAGGATATTGGCGTGACTTTAGGCACCAAGACCAGGCAGATGCATTTTTCTTGGTGCTCTTTCAAACTACTTCAGTGTCCCCAAACACTAAGCTCCTCCCAACCACAACTCATGTTCCTCTGTGCCCCAGATTTGTTGAGATTAGACAGTGAGAAATCCCACTGTGTTTTTGTTTGTTGTTTTTTTAAAATAAGGTCAAGCCCATATTTAAGCATTTGCTGAACTGAAGCCCAAGAGCCTACTCCTCCCACGGACTTTAATGGAAGCAGAATCAGACCCCAAGTGGGTCCAACTCTATCTATAGTTTAAACTAACTTTCAGTTTATAAGCATAGGGGAAAGAATCTGGCAGTTACCCTTTTGACCTGCAGGTGACAGCTTGTGCTCCAGCTATGTTTATTAAGCTCCAAATATATAAGATTGAATTACAGTGACTGATTCTGGCAAAGTTCCACAACCCCCTGTAGTTGTGTTATCCTTGAACTAAATGCCAGTGGTTCATATCTAACTTAAAACAAAGTCCAAATGCTTTGAACATAAAATATATTTGTCATGTTATTTAAAAACATATATCCTTTCTAAACCAAGAAATCAGATTAGATTTAGAAACAGAAACATTGCCATAATTGTCACTGCACAACCCATCAGTTGAAAGTGTACTTTATATAAGACAGACTGTTGCCAATTTTCTTCTCTTTTGCAGAGAGCCTCAAGGATTATTAGATTTCATATCATTCACCTGATCCTCCTTAATTGTTACAGCCATATAACTGGAGGCAAGACATTTAAGAATCAGGCTGAATGTAGAATATGAAGCATCAATTCAAAGTAAAGAAATTGTATAAGGCTTAACACTATTTCAACAGTTTTAGATGTCTAGGTTTCAAGTGCGTTTTACACCCATGAAGGTGGAAATTCAAAGTTAATGACAAGCCATTACAATACTTAGGCTCAGACATAACTGAATTAATTATGGAGAAAGCAAGACCCACAACTATTCTGAGGCCAACATCATTTGATGTTGGTAAGTAAGTAAATTAAATGGAAAACCAAAAACTTAGGGCCCACAGCATTATAGGTCTTCTTCTACAGACTGCAGCCTCTCCACTTCAAAGAGCAGATAGCTTGTGGAGGCTTTGGAGGCCAGTAGCTTCAGACAGCTAAAGTACATTGATAGTGGCTAGCCATGAATCATCCAACTTTGCTGATTTAATCTGCCATACACATTTAGGGGCAGATTTTCAACTGGAACAACATTTATGCACCCTCATACTGATCATAGTAATTAAATGCATAAATTCTTGACTACATTTGTGTGTATAATTACGTAGGCCCAAGAGATGAGTTTATAAATTAAAGGCATAACTTAGATACCCACTTTAAAAAAATCTTTCCTTTAACATTATGAAATAAAGGAAATTCATATGTAAAAATAAAGAGAAGTTTAGGGAAAACTCTTCCATTGGAAAATTTTATTTCCTGCTATTTAAATATTAGCCACGCACAAGTGTTTACTTCATGACTAGTTCTAACATAAAAAATCACTTGTAGCTGTTAAGTAAAACTCTTCTATAGTGCTTTTCATTCAGAGATCATAAAGCATTTTACTACAGGAAGGCAAGTATCATTATCCCCATTTTAGGGATAGGGAAATGGAAGCTCAGAGAGATTAAGTAACTAGACCAACATCACATAGGCTAACCGTAAGGCCAGGAATTTAACTTTGATCTCCTATTTCCAGACTAGTGTCCCATCCATTAGACCAGGTTAGAGTCTAAAATCGAAGTGTTATGCCAGATACCTGAAATAATTAATTACTGGTAAAGGAAAAAATCCTGAGATTATGAAAGGACTTACTCTCTGATTTCCTCTCAAAGCAACCTGAGAATCACGGTGTCCTCTTTGATCTCGAGCTCTTTCGTCACCCTCCGTAATACTGAGAAATGGATCTCGTCCAAAAGGATCAGAAAAGCTTCTCAGCATTTGACGCATGTATTGATGCTGCGCAGCAAAAGGCTCCCTGGGGAGGAGGAGAAAGAAACAAAGAAAACTCATGAATATTCTTTTAGAAAGTTAACATGTCCAATTCCAAACTATGTAAAATTATTATGAAATAGGCCAGGCCTGACTAGCAATAGCCAGAACTCCACTTAAAGCCACGACACACATTGGTCTCCAGACACCTCATCACCTTGATAGCAAAAACTGTTTTCAATGGACAGCTCCATTGTAATAAACCTTAGGGAGACAGAGATTTCCACTTATTCCCTCCACCCTGCTGTTCATTTCCCATGTATTTCTGTCTTCTATTCCCCATAGCTCTTTTGCCTCATCCTCCCCATCATCAGCCCCTCTGGCTCTCAACTCTCCATATTTCATTTTCTTCCTCATCACCTTTACTTATGTCTCACATGCTTCAAATCCATCTTCTCTTCAACCCAACCTCATAACTTTTCTGCCTGCCAGGCTTTAATACTATTAACTTTATATATGTTGCCTCACTTCCCCTTCCTTTCACCTGCTACATCTGGAATTCCCTCTCAGTATTAAGAGCATCACCCCAATTCACTTTTGTCTCCCAGTTGCTCCATATGTTAACCAAAAGCCTGATTTCTAAAACTTGAATACTCCTATCTTCGTATTAGGCTTAGTTCTTTGCCTCTCCTTTGGTTGATTCCATCCCTCCTACATTTGTTTTTTCCCCCACCTCCTTTGAGGTGAAAATTTTATTTCCTGCTATTTAAATATTAGCCACGCTAATATTTAATACCATTCACTAAATCCATTCCTGGCTTATCCTCCCTTATTGTAAGCTCTCTGCTCACCCCTACTTTTCTCTCTTTCCCTCCAAATATGCCCTTTTATCCCCCTCTCCATCTTGGAAAGAATTTTCTCTCCTCTCTCTTCCCACCACCCCTTACTTACCTCTCTAAATCTGATCTTGTTTTTCCCCATACGCTCCAAATCTATATCTCCACATTCCTTAAGAACAGTGAACTCTTCCTTTTAACCTCCTCCAGATCCCCTCCACTCCAGTTTCTAACTTCCTCTACTACACTGAGCAAGGTAGCTACACCTCTCCTTTTAGCTTAATTAAAGGGATACGTCTTAATCCTTCCCCTCATCCTTTTCATGTGTGTTCATTCGGCTTCTGTCTTCAGTCCCTCTTTTTGGCTCTAGGAAACCTTAACCCATCCCATGGTGTTAACTACCTCTATGTGAATTAGTCCCAAAACACCCTCCTAGCCGCATAGGCATGTCGTCTCCGACATCCAATCATCTCCTCATACTCACTGAAGGCTAATTTCTTTCCTTACCACTCTCCATTAAAAATTTTATTAAGATGATATTTAAAAAAAGTGAATGGTACAGAGTTGAAGCATATAAGTTACTTGTTATCAGGGAATAACGTACAGATTACCAAGGGGTGTGAAGTTTGGTTTAGGATTGGATGGCATAACGAATACATAATCTATAATATTCCTGTTTGGGGGTAAAAAGTTGACGGGTCAAAGTACAGACATTGAGATATGAGGGTATGTTGTTCCTACATCCCAAGCTTATAGCCATGTTGCCACCCTTGACTTTTCTCCTTCCCCCATAGCTATATATCTCACTAGGCCCCATAGTGCATGGGAGTTTTTTATTTGTTCATTTTTAAAACTGACTACGTAAGATTTATATTAAAATCTAGAGTTACATTTGTAATATTGGGTGAAGACATTTGTTTATTAAAAACATGATTTTTAACCAAACAGTGTCTCTTTAAGCTATGCATATACTTTACATCCATGTCCGTGTAGACAAGCAATTCCATGTCTAGAAGTAGTTTTTCCACTGTCAAAAGCAGTCCCTACCCTACCCACATGATTCCTAGTTTTAGCTTCAGTCCAAACATGGTAAGCAACTATAAGGCAGTAAGTGTCTTGGCAGTTATTCACAGGATAAATGCCTTACTCACAGTGTGAGAAATATAAGCACAAGCAAGTTATCACCTGTACAACCCTGTTCTCAAAACCATAAAGCATAGGAGTGCCACCACAATTTATAATTGCATACATACACTTCCATAAAGCCTCCTCCTACTCCACAGACTTTAAATACATTTAGATACCAAAATACAAAATGCATACACCATTTCTTAAATAATTTAACACATAGCAAAACTATCTGAAGGCTTTATCCATCCTCTCCTTCCCACACAAAGGACAGGTCTCATTCCCTATTAAGCACCAAATGAAATATGCTCAATATGCCAAGCCCAAGAACATACAGGACTTATATTAGTTTTACTTTAATTAAAAGTACAGTTTGTCTAGCAAGTTGCATTCCATTCCATTCCATCCCGTGTGGGTATAACTTTCAGGAGAAAACATGTTATGAAAAATGCAGTAGTTACATGTGGTACAACAAAAGGCTTGTTTTAAAAACCAAAACTACTAGTATTTGGCAATTGATAAAGGTTTTACCTCTGTACTTAAAACGAAGCAAGTCAAAGAAACATGAAAAAACCTGAGGTCCTTACCTTGTGGGAATTGTTGAACATTTTTACTCTAAACATCATTCCTCCAATATTTCTGCAAGAGCATGTGCATATAACAGCAATGCATTCTAAGAAACTTTGAAATATTTCATACATAGCACTTAAAGCACTTTTCATTTAAGGATCTCAAAGTGCTTTACAAAGGTGAGATAGTACCTATGCCCACATTTTACAGTCTAGGAAGCAGACACAGAGAGGTTAAGTGTTTTGTCAAAGGCCACACAATGAGTCAGTGGCAGACCCACAAATAAAACAGAGATCTCCCAACTCCCAGTCCAGTAACTTATGCACAGGATCTTGTTTTGGGATGTGGCTAAACAGGAATTACTGGTACAATCTTACAAAACTTCCAGGTTTGCTAATAACCAACAAGACAGAAATGGAAAGCTAACAACTCTTTGTTTTGGGGGACACAACATGTTCAGTTGACTACTGTTACATCTCTGAAGATCACAACTCAAAGCATAATTACAGGGATAAAGAGTTAGCTTTGGGTTTTGTTTTTTAAATTTGACTCCAGCCCATTGTTGGTCCTAGCAGAGATTTGCAGTGGTACAGTCTGGTCAGTGGCAAGATTTGCATACAAGATTTGCAGTGGTACAGTCTGGTCAGTGGCATTATCAGACAGTAAGAGATGGAGAAGCCCATTTAAGTTTAACAACCCATCATGGAAAGAAGATGCTGATTCTTTAATATTTATAACTCATTTGTTGCTCAAGTCTGAGTGTGGGTATTTGGGGGGTGGGAGGGGAGAAAGAAGATGAAGTGATGGCAAGGAGAGTTGACACCCATTAAGCGCATGAGGTTCCTGCATGTTTTGTACCCCTGTACTACAAAACTGACTGACTTTCTCAAGAAAAAAAAATTCTTTTTCAAGCATCTTGCACACCAAGCTTCTGTCATTCACATGTTAAAAAAAGTTATAAGCCTCTATAACTAAATTTATAATGGAAGCACTGACAACTCTGATAGCAAGGCAAATTTGTTCCACTATTGTGCAGTAATTACATTATGATCTAATCGGTAGATAAATTCTCAGTAAAGGTCAAATTAAGACTTTGAGAGGATCAGTAATGGGATATAGAACCTTTCTCATCTGAGGCACCAGTTCATACTCCACCCATATCAATAGTAACCAAAAGTTTCTTCAATCTGATGGCTAAGGGGATAACGTGAAGTGATTTTGTATTGGTGTCAGTTCACCTCTCAGACAAATGTTCATATCACAAAATCCTTGTGACAGTTGCAGTAGAGAAGCTAAAGATTCGGTGGGTCTGAGAACCAAACTGTTGTCTCACTTCTACAGGCAGGCCCTCCAATTCAGGAACTGGTGTAGTTGATAGGAAAGATAGCCCTTGTTACTGCCTGAACTGTGTATGTTCTGTGAACGGAAGAGGCTCCAGTCGTCTGAACTATTAATCAGGTATAATTCATAATCACTACAGCAAGACAAAATATAAATCATTTTAAAAATGAAAAGGCAGATACTGCAAACACTTATGCAAGCAAGTAACTTTACTCTTGTGAGTAACTTCACTGAGATGCTTACACATGCAGGCAACGTATTTGCAGGACAAAGGCTGAAGTTCCTAAATTCAAGTGCTCCTCGTTCCCAGTTGAAAATAACAATGTTCTCAGAAAATGGTAACAAAAATATTATTGCTACTCTTTATTTCTCACACATTTTTATTCTGAGATGTGTATTCAACCGAATAACCATATTTTTATTACTTTAGAAGATCACAGGGTAGATAAAAATAAATGATTTCTTTTTTAAATTAAAAAAAAAATCGGATTTTTTTATTTAAATCAGATTTTTTTGATAAAATGCTTTTTGAGGGAAAAAACCTGTCTAAAGATAGTTTTAATTAAGATCCATGACGAGAGATCATGTGATAGATTATAATTTCTAATTCTGTAGTATGAGATAATATATTCATGTAATGTTTAAGAAAAATTTTGTAAATGAGTTCCAATAGTTCATGGATTAGGGACCCAATTTTTTGGGGTTCCAGGGACTTCAGTATAGATTACTTAAATTAATCTTTCTATCTACCCAATGGGACTCAGCATCAGAGATGCTTAGCTTTGCAGTTCTCAAACTGTGGATTTGTGTCTCCAGAGATAACATTCTTGTTAACAGCAAAAATGTTTTAAAATAAATATATATAACAACATATAGATAGATGTGAGAAATAACAGACCTCAACCCTATTGTCCCTCTGCAAATTTGTGTACACAGAGTCAATCCCTTACTTCTCTCTAAAAATGCAAAATTTCAGAAAGTTCAATGAATAGTAGATTGTTGGGGTTGAATAGATCCGGACAAGGAGAAGAAGTCTGGAGACAAATGTGAGACGGGAGGGACGGGCAGCAGAAACAAAAGTGAAACTGTTTGACCAGCATATTCTAGAAGTCTTGAGGTCTTTCTGCAGGGGCAGGATTTTAGAATTGCACTATAAGAATTGATGTATAATTTGATTTCATCCTGCTAGCCACCCCATTTGAATAGCAGAAAGGAATGACCCTCTGGGACTATGAGATTCTGTTTTCCCATATACATTACAAATTGGGCCCTCTTTAGTTCTTTGTTTTGAGGTTTAGTTAGTAAGAGACAGGATTCTGTATTGTGTCTATGTTAAGTAGATTAGAGGAACGTTGAAGGCCTGGGTCTCAATGTAAATTGTTTTGGTTATTGACTAAAACTTAGCAAGGTTTAATTTGCAATGCCTTTTTGCTCGATATAAAATACTACTGTTTGTATTCTCAAAGTCTCTGTAAAAGACGGCTTGTGTGAATGAGGAATGCATGCATCAGGAAAGATAAGGTGTGAAGGCCATTGTTAACCAGATGGTCAAGAAAGGAGAAGCGAAGACACTTACTGAGATTTGTTGACGCCAAAGAACCATCAACATGTATCCATGATTGAGGAAGAGCAAATTGACCACCCTGAGGTGAAGGCTGGCACCCCTTAAGACAACTGATTAAATCGAAATCAGGACAGAATGACCCTCTCAGAGGTGTTTTGGAATGTTAACAGCAATCAATGAGTAAAATCTATAGACTTCAACAGAGAAAAAGGAATATAAGAACAGGGTGCTTTGCCATGGGACTTTGGGTTCGTCTTGCCACACTGCAGGAGCATCAGATCGCGACCAACAGTGCCCTGCTCCCCTCTGCGACCAATCTGTTTGGCCACTAAATTGATCCAGACTCTGGACTGGTAACTATGAACATCAACTGGCGGGTGAGGGGGGGGGGAAGAGAGAGAGAGAGAGTTTGAAAAGCATATGCTAACTGTTGTATTCTCAATAAATGCGGCGTGCTGCCTTCTTCCCTATAAAGATCCCGTGTGCTTCTTATAAGTATAAGATTTCTGAGTGTAGCCTTCATTGATTTGAGATCTACCATACCATTCTCTCACTAGATGGGAAAACCTATAATGGCAGCAGGCTGTAAAAGAGATCCAGTTTGGGAATATTTTAAATGAAGTTCCTCTACCTGTGGGTAAGACAGGCATGCGCACAAAATGCAAACAGTATAACAAAGAAATGCAAGGCCTGGTTGCCCAAATGAAACAACATCATGAGAAGTGTTCTTTCTCAGGAGGAAGCTGCATTGAAGATGATGAAAGGAACAGGTCTGAACATGCAGGATCTTCAGGTTGGTAAACTTTTTGATTTCATACTTCTTTCTTAAGGACTGCCTGTCTTCTATCTGGACTATTCTTGAATTCTCATGTTTGAGCAAAAAATGTAGCTGTTACTCTATGGTACTATCATTTTAGATGCAGTTGTGATAAAAAATAAATAGCTGAAATGGGCAGATCCTCCTTTTACAATTTCACCTTTAAAGTAGTACTGAGTGTCAGTGAATGCAATGAGTACTACTAAATGAGCAGTATGGTAATAATAATTAAACAACTGCATTGACTTATTTTGTTTAGGAGAATCCATCCTCAACATATAGGATTCTGAAGACTATCCACCTTCAAGATCACCATCATTTTCTACAGTTTTAGAAAAAACGAGTTTTTGGGAGTGGTTGGGTCATTACAAAACCTAAACCTAATTTCCCCAATACTAATTTCTCCCTACTGTTACTCACACCTTTTTGTCAACTGTCTGTAATGGGCCACTCTCATTACCACTTCAAAAGTTATTTTTCCTCCAGTAGTATCCTGCTGTTAATTGATTTATCTCATTAGACTGACCTCACACTTGGTAAAGCAACCCCCATCCTTTCATGTATTTATACCTGCTACTGTATCTTCCACAGCATGCATCTGCTGAAGTGGGTTCTAGCCCATGAAAGCTTATACCCAAATATATTTGTTAGTCTCTAAGGTGACACAAGGACTCCTCATTATTTTTGCCGATACAGACTAACAAGGCTACCACTTTGAAACCTACAGTTTTAGAGTTATCTGCCAATGATAGTGTTTCAGTCTCATCATGTATGTCACATAGCCACAGTATATCACCTGCAGCAAAAAGAAAAAAAATCTCCATCATCCGGAAACAACCATAGATAAGCTTGTGATGAGAACCAGCAAATTACAAAAAGAGGTAATTGATGAAAAAATTGCCTGGTTTGTTTATGCACAAACTCTCCTTTCCGTATGATTGAGAACCCACACTTCATGAACATGGTTCAGTCATTAAGACCAGGATACAGTCCACACAACAGAGCAGATGTCGCAGGCAAATTGCTGGATAAAGGGTATGAAAGAGAAATTGAGCAGTGTGCAAAAAGTCTAGAGGGGGAAATTGTTAACCTGAGTCTTGATGGGTGGAACAATGTCAATGATCCTGTTGCATGTGCTTGTGTGACAACAGAAGAAGGGAATGTCTTTCTTACAGAAACAATTGCAGAAACACTATAGAAACATTAGGAAATGCACACACAGCAGAATACTTACAAGTAGTAGCAGTAAAAGCTATAACAAACTGTGAAAAAAAATTCAAATGTCTAGTATGCAGCTTGGTCACAGACAATGCTGCAAATTTATCAAGGATGAGAAGAAATTTAGAAGAGAGTCCCAAGCTAATAACATACGGTTGCAATGCTCATTTGATTCACCTCCTAGCCAAAGACTTCAGTGTTCCAGAAATAAAGGCTAATGTTGTTGAAATTGCAAAATACTTCCGTAACAACTGCTTTGCAGCAGCTGCTCTGAAAAAAATGGGAGGAACCAAGCTAACTCTCCCACAAGACTTGAGATGGAACTCAGTAGTGGACTGTTTTGAGCACTATATCAAGAAGTGGCCTAATCTGATCACTGTTTGTGAACAAAATAGATGGCACTGTCACAGCCAAAGTTCTCAACATTCGGTTTAAGAGAAATGTTGAACACATGCTGAGTACCCTGAAGCCTATTTCTGTAGTCTTGAACAAAATGCAGGGAAATAGCTGTTTTATTGCTGACGCTGTTGAAATTTGGAGGGAACTGAATAAGATCTTAAAAAGAGAAATATGCAATGACAGAGTTAAACTACAAACATTAAAAAAACAAATGGGACAAGCACTATCTCCAGCTCATTTTCTTGCAAATATCCTCAATACTCGGTACCAGCGTCAAACCTTAACTGCTGAAGAGCAGGTGGCTATGACATGGACATCCAGCAATCATCCCTCTATAATGCCAACTATAATAAACTTCAGAGCTAAGGGTGAACCATTCAAGAAATATATGTCTGCGGATGATGTTTTAAAGAAAGTCACACCAGTGAACTGGTGGAAGTCACTTAAGCACTTGGATTCAGAGACTGTTGAAGTGATAATCTCACTTTTAACAGTAGTAGCTTCTTCAGCTGGCATAGAAAGAATATTTTCTTCCTTTGGACTAATTCATTCCAAATTGAGAAATCATTTGGGACCTGAAAAGCAGGAAAGCTTGTTTTTCTTTTCCAGATTATGAACAAACAGGAAAATGAAAGTGAAGACAACTGAGTTAGCTGCAGAAGCCAATATTTTAAGTTTCTCATGTTGACCTGGCTGACATAGTCCATTTAATTTTTTTTAAAAAATATTTCATTTAACTACTTTAGTTAAAAACAATTTTAACAGAAACACACCTGTTTTAAAAAAACTTGAATGTTTAACTAAATTCAAAAATTCATATGGTTGTTTTGTTAAAGTATTACATGTTTGCTGTTGAAGAAAAAAATCCAGAATACATAACGCTGTTGTTTTAGTTATATAAAACAATTTAAATGTCTGTCTGGTGACGTTCTCCTCCTAATACAGCATGGCAAGAAAATCCTCCAAATATAAATGATTAACCTGTTGAACTAGAGATAGTTCACCTTCCAGTGACTTCATAAATATCTGCTTCAATTACCGTTAGTAAATGAAATAACCAAACAATCATTCATTTTCTGATATAGCTGTAAAATTAATCTGAAAAGTTTCCAAAATAAATCACTTTAAAAATGTATAGTGTGTACCTTCTAAAAATGAAACCTACATCTATCTCTGAGTTGTGAAGAATATGTATTAAGGTTATAACAACCAACAAGAATGCACTTTAATGTAGAAATTCATGATTAAATCAAGTCTTCCTGACTAGTGATTTAAATCAAATCCACCCTGGAAGATCATACTTGGAATTAAATTATTTAATTAATTCACTATTGTAAAATAAAATTACATTAGTTCTGATTTGGAATGAGAAGTCAGAAGCAGCAGAAAGTCACACTGAAGATAACAGCTGGAGTGATATAACACATTGACAAGTTAAAAACAACAAAGAGATCTAGCTTCTGCACTTGCCTAAGCTATTCAGAAGGAAATTCAGCTAGATCCTGGAAGCATTTTGATCAAGATCAGCTAGTGCTTCCCAGGGCCAGTTCTCTAGAGATAGAGACATTTATATTACCCTTAACCGAGACACTATTTACAATTCATCAGTCAAAAATCTCTCCTTGTTAGGCAGTGGAAGCCTTTATTATACTAATTTGGCAGTGAATCTAGTCATTGGCTGAAGAAGTAAGCTGATCCCCTTAGCTGTATGTAAAACAGCTCTGCAAGAACTGTTCCAGCAGTCAGTATCTCTCTCTCTCTCCCACACACACACACTAAAGTTTTTTTTCCCTTGCAAACAATCCCCCAGCCACTAGAGCAGCACTGGAGCCACACTAAGAAAAAAGGAGGAATGCCGACAGTTGAAAGTACAGGGGTGTTTCCACTATACTTTAAACACGTGACCTACGATAAACTAGACTTTATATTTTTCATCTTTCCATTCCTTTTATATATAAATGAAAAGTTTCTAAATGGGACAATTACCAGCAATTGTGGCTTTCATGTGGGAATCCTTGTTAGGGGAAATTTTGTGGTTCCTGTAAAACCGTGTACATCTAGTTGCCACAGTATCGTATGACCATTTCTAGAGGTCAATGGTACCAATCAAGTATAAATGTATGAAAGCCTGAGGACTACAGAAAGTTAACTCCACAGGTAAGAATATTCTTCTTGAGATAAGGCCCAGAGCATGCTCTCAGGTGTGCATATGCAACATAGGAACGGCCATAGTGGGCTAGATCAATGGTCCATCTAGCCCAGTATCCTGTCAGTGGACAATGACAAATGCTTCAGAGAGAGTGAACAGAACAGGGCAATTTATCAAGTGATCCATCCCCTGTCTTCCAGTCCCAGATTCTAGCAGCCAGAGTTTAGGACACCCAGAGCATTGGGTTGCATCCCTGACCATCTTGGGTAAAAGTTCATGGAGGACAGGTCCATCAATGGCTAATCTAATTCTTTTTTGAAACCGGTTACACTTTTGGCCTTCACAATATCCCCTGGCATCAAGTTCCACAAGCTGACTGTGCATTTTGTGAAGCACTTCCTTATGTTTGTTTTAAACCTGCTGCCTATTAATTTCATTGGTTGACCCTGGTTTCATGTGTTATGTGAAAGGGTAAATAACACTTATATTCACTTTCTCCACACCATTCATGATTTTATGGTAGCATATTCTATGCTAGCATTCCCCATTTAGTCATCTCTTTTTTAAGATGAATAGTCCCAGTCTTTTTAATCTCTCTTCATATGGAAGCTGTGCCATGCCCCTAATCATTTTTGTTGCCCTTCTCTGTACTTTTTCCAATTCTATATTTATTTTTTTCAGATGGAGCAACCAGAACTGCACATAGTATTCAAGGCGTGGCAAGCCATGGATTTATATAGTGGCATTGTGATATTTTCTGTCTTATTATCTATCCCTTTCCTAATGGTTGCTAACTTAGGTTTGTTTTTTTTTTTTTTTAATACTGCTGCAGCAATGTGACCAGATGTTCTCAGAGAACTATCCAAAATGACTCCAAGATCCGTCTTATGTGGTAATAGCTAATTTAAATCCCATTAATTTGTCTGTATAGTTAGGATTATGTTTTCCAATGTGCGTTACTTTGCATTTATCAAGATTGAATTTCGTCTGCCATTTTTTTGCCTAATCACCCAGTTTTGTGAGATCCCTTTGTAACTCTTCCCGGTCTACTTCAGAATTAACTAACTTGAGTAATTTAGTATGGTCTGCAAACTTTGCCATCTTACTGTTCACCCCTTTTTCCAGATCATTTATTAATATGTTGAACAGCATTTATTAGTGCAGTACAGGGTTTAATTTTGTTTTGGTTTGGTTTTGTTCACAGCCAGTTTTGTCCAATGAACTATGTACTCAGCCAAAATTGTTGTAAACCATGTTAGTCCTTGAATAGTCCTTCCCATAAGAACCTCTTCTGTGCAATAAACACTTCCCTCAAGGTATTGTTAGCACTGTTATGTCATTTCATCTTGCACAGATCACCCATGAGGCAATTTCACAGTGATACGTACTGAAGAGAAATAGCTACACTGGTTATAGCTTCTTGTCTTTTTGGAAGAATGGATGGTGGTTGCTCTATTTCTTCTTTGCTCTAATCCACTCTAGTTTCTCTGAACTCCTGCTGCAGATACATTTGCCAAATGTAACACTGGCTGTCTCCTCATGTTAAAATTGTGCAACCCTGTCTCTGCAACTCAGGAGAAACATAAATAGAAAGCTAAACTGTGTTCTCTGAGTTTAGAGATTACCTCTTAGAAATAACGCTTGTTTTGACTAGTTTCAACCTGGTATGTCAGCCCTTCAGCCAACCAACTCCTGTTTTATGTACACGATATGTGAGCACCAGTGGCTCTTTGGTTATAGTATACTTGCATATTCAACCTATAGTATAAGTTCCAATTCGCATAGGCATCTTCATTTTTTAGCAAAAGCATGGCTTGCCCAATGTCTAAAATAAACACCCTTTCTAGCATGATGGGTAAGACCCTACCAAATTCACGGCCATGAAAAACATGTCATAGACCATGAAATCTGATCTCCCCCATGAAATCTGGCTGTTGTATTCTACTCCCACTCATACTTGTGTGCTGGTGGTGGTGGCGGTGCTGGCTTCAGAGCTGGGCAGCCGAGATCAGCTGCTGGCTGGGAGCCCAGCTCTGAAGCCAGCGCCACCAGCAGCAGCAGCAGAGAAGTGAGGGCTAACCTTACTTCTGCACCGCTGCCAGCAGCAGCGCAGAAGGGTGACAATACCATACCATGTCACCCTTACCTCTGCGCTGCTGCTTTCAGAGCTGGGTGGCCAGAGAGTGACAACTGCTGGCAAGGTGCCCAGCTGTGAAGGCAATGCCGCAGTCAGCAGCGGTACAGAAGTAAGGGTGACAATATTGTGGCACCCACCCCCCTAAAATAGCCTTGCGACCCCACCATGCATGATTCTTTTGGGTTGGGACCCCCATGATTACAACACACTGACAGTTCAGATTTAAATATCTGAAACCATGAAATTTACGATTTTTAAAATCCTTTGACGGTGAAATTGACCAAAATGGACATGAATTTCCTAGGGCCCTAATGATGGGGAAATCCAGAGATGTTAAAGGTTCCTGCCTTGACTGCTTACTTTTGAAGTAAAGGTACTTCCATGTAGTAGGCAAGCATTGAAGCAGAGAACTGAGACAGCTGATATGATGGACATTCAAAATATAGCCTGTGGTGTCATGTGTAACTGGAAAAAAAAATCTTACAGAAAAAAAAAAACACACACACACAAGGGCAAAGAGTAACCTTAACAAGTACTGGGGCAGCATGAACTTGCTACTGGAAGCCTCAAAAGTAGCAGCAATATTTGGATTTTTTTCTGTATGGGAGGCCTTTTTAAGGGGAAGTTGTGGGGGGAGTATATAGAGGCTAGTAGTTGTTCTGATTCATAAAGTTCATGCGGTGAGTGATAGCGCTCAGTGGTTTGAGCATTGGCCTGCTAAACCCAGGGTTGTGAGTTCAATCCCTGAGGGGGCCATTTAGGGATCGGGGGCAAAAATTAGGTATTGGTCCTGCTTTGAGCAGGCGGTTGGACTAGATGACCTCCTGAGGTTCCTTCCAACCCTGATAGTCTATGTTTCTATGTATTTCCTTTTCTTTCACTCAGCAATTCCCAGTATGGAATCATGTTATAAAGACATTATTAGAGCGGGATGGAAAATGGTGGTCCCATCCTGGGACATTTTTAGAGATTTTGAAAAAATTTCCTGCCCTGAACCCAGATAAAAAACCAATCTCAAAAATGTTTGTGAACTGACAATGGGGGGGGGGGGGGATTTAAATAAATAATTTAGTTGGGACAATTGAAATGTTTTAACATTTTCAAAATGTTTTGATTTTTTATCCTTTCCATTTTACTAGTTTAAATTGCAAAATAAAAATTTGTTTGGAACAAAAAACCCAGACATTTTCATCTCAGAAATATCAAAATGGGACATGGACATTGAAGAATTCTTGAAGAAAAAATTTAGACAAACTGAGAATTAGATCAAGGTCAACCATTTCTTGTGAACAGTCAGTTTCAGACCAAAAAAAAAAAAATCATCCTGACCAGCTTTACTAAAGATATTTATTGATAACTGAATCCTTACAAGTGTCAATAAATGTAATAATGAATATTCTGTTCCTAATTGGTGATGATGTAGGGCCAAGTTCTTCTTTCAGATATTATTCTACAGCACCATTGATGGGTGTGTGCTTTAGACTTGTAAGAATACATATCTATTCTATAGAGTTTAGAATTTATAATCTAGATTAGAGACATAAAAGGAGTGGGGGAAGAAGGGAATGGGAGAAATTACATGGAGTGATGTGATTTGGATTGTTTTGGCAAGTGTTTTTGCTTTAGTTGAGTCCAAAGCAGAGAGCAAAGAATTACAAAGGGATCTCACAAAACTAGGTGACTGGGCAAGAAAAAGGCAGAGGAAATTCAATCTTGATAAATGCAAAGTAATGCACATTGGAAGACATACTCACAACTATACAGACAAAATTTAAAAGTCATTGTGGATAGTTCTCTGAAATCCTCTGCTCAATGTTCAGAAGCAGCCAAAAAAGTTAACAGATAGTTTGGAACCATTAGGAAAGGGAGTAAGACAGAAAATATCAAAATGCCACTATATAAAATGCACGGTATTTTATATACCTTGAATACTGTGTGCAGTTCTGGGTCACCCCATTTCAAAAAAGATATAACAGAATGGGAAAAAATACAGAAAAGGGCAACAAAAATGATTGGGGGTATGGAACAGTTCCCATATGAGAAGAAATTAAAAAGACTGGGACTATTCATCTTGGAAAAGAGATAATAACTAAAGGGAGCTATGCTAGAGATCTATAAAAATCATGAATGGTGGGGAGAAAGCATATAAGGAAGTGTTATTTACCCCTCCACTTAATACACAAATCAAGGCTCACCCAATTAAATTAATAGGGAGCAGGTTTAAAATAAACAAAAGGAGAACTTCTTCACACAACGCACAGTCAACTTGTGGAACTCGTTACCAGAGGATGCTGTGGAAGCTAAAAGTACAAATGGGTTCAAAAAAGAATCAGATAAGTTCATGGAGGATAGGTCCATCAATGGATATTAGCCAAGATGATCAGGGATACAACCCAATGCTTTGAGTGTCCCTAACCTCTCACTGCTAGAACAGGGGAGGGTTCACCTGATGAAATTGCCCAGTTCTGTTCACTACCTCTGAAGCATCTGGCACCAGCCTCTGTCAGAAGACAGGTTACTGGGCTAGATGGACCACTGGTCTGACCCAGTATGGCCATTCTTATGCTCTTATTGATGCACAATCTTCTCAGACTGTGATCCTTAACAAAAAAGTTTCTTTAGGTAGAGTACATAAGAAAAAAACCTAGTAGATTTTTCATAATACCTGTGCTCTGCATAGTCTATTAGGACTCTGCATAATATTTAAGTTGTATAATCATAAACCACTTTTTGTAGCATGTTGTCTTTACAGTCCCATTGGATCAGAGGTGGGCAAACTACGGCCCACAGGCCACAACCGGCCCGCTCTTGAGCTCCCAGCCAGGGAGGCTAGCCCCCGGCCCCTTCCCTGCTGTCCCCCCTTCCCTGCAGCCTCAGCTCACCATGCCGGCACGTGGCTGTGAGCTCCTGCCGGGCAACGTGGCATCATGGCTGCCAAACATGCTGCTCTGAGCGGCATGGTAAGGGGGTGAGGAATGGTGGGGTTGGATAAGGGGCTGGGAGTTCGGAGGGGGGGGCAGTCAGGGGACAGGGAGCAGTTGGATGGGGTGGAGGTTCGGGGGGGGGCAGTCAGGGGACAGGTAACGGGGGGGTTGGATAGGGAGTGAGGTCCTGGGGGGGGCAGTTAGGGGCAGGGGGGTCCTGGAGGAGGCGGTCAGGGGACAAAGAGTAGGAGGGTTGGATGGGTCGGGAATTCTGAGGGGGGCAGTTAGGGGACAGGAAGTGGGAGGATAGGGGGCTGTGGCCAGGCTGTTTGGGGAGGCACAGCTTTCCCTACCCAGCTCTCCATACAATTTCAGAGCCCCAATGTGGCCCTCAGGCCAAAAAGTTTGCCCACCTCTGCATTGGATCAACTGAAGCATCAGGCAACCCACATTTTCTGCAGTTAAGAAATCATAAAAATATGGATTAAATCTTTTTTTAAAATATAAGATATGGGCATTTTAGCCGATAGGACTGCAATATACAAATGAATTGTGCAACAGTGTGAGAGTATGATGACTGGCAGTTGCCTCTGATATGACCGTTCACCAACTAGGATGTGATAATACCCATCACGCAACATTGAATTCTTTGTAGGGTAGCCTCGAGTGGGGAAAGTGGGAGAAACAGGGAGACGAGAAGAAGAGCACCAGTATGATGGTTCTGGAAATCACTTCATGTTTCCTTACCTGTCATCTCCTTGAGATTAAAATAAGAGATGTATTAACCCAGTGTTTACTGGAACATACTGTAAACCAAGAAATTTATCTATATCTAACACACACAAAGGTAAAGCCATTAAACACAGCCACAAAGACAGGTTTCAGAGTAACAGCCGTGTAAGTCTGTATTCGCAAAAAGAAAAGGAGGACTTGTGGCACCTTAGAGACTAACCAATTTATTTGAGCGTGAGCTTTCGTGAGCTACAGCTCACGCTCTGCCATCTGGACGACAGTTATGCAACTGTGAACGCCAATGCTTCATACGGTTCGCATGTACTGGCCTGACCACCGCCACCGGCAGATCTCGAGAACACGAGGGTAAAAAAAGCCAGCCCACTCCCCCCACTGCGAGCAATGGAGGCGCTGTGGGCAGAGCTGCAGCCTAAGTCCCTGACCCAAAGTCTTCCCCAAGTGGCTCTGTTAGGTTTCTTCCCCAGCTGAAAGGAGCGGAGCAGGACACTCACAGCCAGGCGCCTTCACCATCTTTCTACAGTTTTTCTGGCTAGTATTTCAGGGGGCCGAAGATCCCGGTTCCGATTCGGGCCCCTCCCCTCCATGTCTCCCCAGCGCGCATCACGCTCACAGCCACCTTTCCTACCTGCCCGGCAAGGGCTGAAGCGCAAACGCCGGGCAGGAGACCGAGGAGACGAAGCTGAGGAGCCGGCTCCAGGCCGCTCTGGGTGGAGGATGAGCCAGGCAAGGCAGAGAGAGCCGCACACATCAGGCCGGCCGGCCGCTGCAGCCCCCCCGAGCCTCGGGCGGGTGGAAGCTGTCCACGCGCAGGGGTCGCTGCCGCCGCCCTCCCCAGACCCCCGCCAGGTGCCTCGCCCCGCCGGCCACTCACCGGAAGAAGGGGTCTTCCTCGAAGAGGTCCCTCAGCCCGCCGGCGCCAAACATGGCTGCGACTCCACTCCTCCGCCTCCCTCCCGACTCGCCGTGGCACGGCAGCTGCAGCCCCAGCGCAGGCGGCGAGCCCGTCGGCTCCCCGCCGCCCGCCTCGCCCGCCGCCCACCAAGCTCACGTGAGGAGCCGCTCACGTCCCATTGGCTGCCACGGGCCTTGGCTGCCTCCCAATAGGGTGGGGGAACGGAGTGGGAGGGTGTCGTGGTGGGGCTGCTGCCCTGGCAACCGCTTTCAACACAAGGCCTGGGCTTGGGCTGCTGGCCAGGTCCAGAAGCTTCTGGCTCGGCTGGAGCCTCAAGGGCAGCAGGTTACGGGGGCGGACAGCACCATGACAGCAGGAGGGGAGCCCCTATGGTCGGGGGGACCGGGCAGGGCACCATGACAGGGGGGAGGGGAGCCCCAAGGACAAGGCACAGGACTGACACAGCAGCACAATAAAGTAGGTTGCAGCATGAGTACTTAGACACTCAGCACCAACGTATTAGGGGGACTAGAGCATAGGGATGGAAAACCATGAAGTAGGGAGGCCTGAGGGACAATTACCTCAGAGAGCAGCTCCAGAGAAAACTATGGTGCAGGGGCACTAAATAACCATATGGCCGCCTTGGGCCTCTTCTTGGGTGGAAGCACAGGCCTATGGAATATAGGAAGTCTAGGGCTACAGCATGTGGGGTTTCCAGCACCCAAAATGGAGTGCTATCCCCATAACACTATTATACAGGGTCCCCAGTGCCATGGGCCAAAGAAAAGTCCAGGGGCAAGGGGCCAAGCAAACAGTGCACTGTAAGACAATGAAACAATGAAAAATAGCAGAGACTTGGAAAAATATATTCTGTAGCTAGGAAGTAATAGTCTATTTAGAGACAAGGAACAGAATTTGTGTAGGAAGTGGAGATGGGAACAATTTCCCTTCTTTCCACTTTCAAATTATTCATTATTTGTTTTACTCTAGCCCTAGGAGCCTTAGTCATAGACCAGGATCCCTGAGTGTTAGGCCCTTTGAAATGCAGACCAAAAAGACTGTCCCTGGCCCCAAGGCTTACAGTCTAAATACAAGTCAGTATAGATTTGTTCCTGTGCTTCTTTAGGGAGTTTCTTGAGCAGATGGAACAGGAACAAATTTACACTGACACACCCCTGGAGCTCTGACCAGGGGTATTCTATCTGCTACCTAAAATCCATAAACCTGGGAATCCGGACGCCCCATCGTCTCAGGCATTGGCACTCTGACAGCAGGATTGTCTGGCTGTGTAGATTCTCTCCTCAGGCCCTAGGCTACCAGCACTCCCAGCTATCTTCGAGACACCACTGACTTCCTGAGGAAACTACAATCCTTTGGTGATCTTCCAGAAAACACCATCCTGGCCACTATGAATGTAGAAGCCCTCTACACCAACATTCCACACAAAAATGGACTACAAGCCATCAGGAATAGCATCCCCGATACCATCACGGCAAACCTGGTGGCTGAACTTTGTGACTTTGTCCTCACCCACAACTATTTCAGATTTGGGGACAATTTATACGTTCAAGTCAATGGGACTACTATGGGTACCTACATGGCCCCTCAGTATGCCAACATTTTTATGGCTAACTTAGAACAACTCTTCCTCAGCTCTCGTCCCCTTACACCCCTACTCTACTTGCGCTACATTGATGACATCTTCATCATCTGGACCCATGGGAAGGAGGCCCTTGAGGAACTCCACCATGATTTCAACGATTTCCACCTAACCATCAACCTCAGCCTGGACCAGTCGACACAAGAGGTCCACTTCCTACACACTACAGTGCTAATAAGCGATGGTCATATAAACACCACCCTATACTGGAAACCTACTGACTGATCTACTTAACGACATGCCTTCAGCTTTCATCCAGACCACATCACACGATCCACTGTCTACAGCCAAGCTCTAAGATACAATCACATTTGCTTCGATCCTTCAGACAGAGACAAGCACCTACAGGATCTCTGTCAAGCATTCTTAAAACTGAAATACCCACCTGGTGAAGTTAAGAAACAGATTGACAGAGCCAGAAGGGTACCCAGAAGTCACCTACTACAAGACAGACCCAACAAAGAAAGTAACAGAATGCCACTAGCCGTCACCTTCAGCCCCCAACTAAAATCTCTCCAGCACATCATCAAGGATCTACAACCTATCCTGAAGGACAATCTCTCACTCTCACAGACCTTGGGAGACAGGCCAGTCCTCGCTTACGGACAGCTCCCCAACCTGAAGCAAATACTCACCAGCAACCACACACCACACAACAAAAATACCAATCCAGGAACCAAACCCTGCTACAAAGCCCGTTGCCAACTCTGTCCTCATATCTATTCAAGGGACACCATCATAGGACTTAACCACATCAAGGGCTCGTTCAACTGCACATCTGCCAATGTGATATATGCCATCATGTGCCAGCAATGCCCTTCTGCGATGTACATTGGCCAAACTGGACAGTCTCTATGCAAAAGAATAAATGGACACAAATCTGACATCAGGAATCATAACATTCAAAAACCAGTAGGAGAACACTTCAATCTCTCTGGTCACTCAGTAACAGACCTAAAAGTGGCAATTCTTCAACAAAAAAACTTCAAAAACAGACTCCAACGTGAAGCTGCGAACTGGAATTAATTTGCAAACCATCAGATTAGGCCTGAATAGAGACTGGGAGTGGTTGGGTCATTACAAAACCTAAACTTAATTTCCCCAATACTAATTTCTCCCTACTGTTACTCACACTTTCTTGTCCACTGTCTGTAATGGGCCACTCTCTTACCACTTCAAAAGTTATTTTTCCTCCCTTGGTATCTTGCTGTTAATTGATTTATCTCATTAGACTGACCTCACACTTGGTAAAGCAACCCCCATCCTTTCATGTATTTATACCTGCTCCTGTATTTTCACTCCATGCATCTGATCAAGTGGGTTCTAACCCACAAAAGCTTACGCTCAGATAAATTTGTTAGTCTCTAAGGTGCCACAAGGACTCCTCATTATTTTTGCTGATACAGACTAACATGGCTACCACTCTGAAACCAGTCTACAACAGTGATACTCAGACAGTGGCTCTTTAATGTGTCTCCTGCGGCTCTTTGTAGCACCTGATATTAAAACACTGTGTGATTTAATTATTAACCAATCTAAATTGTTAACCACTTGGTGCTTTTACTATGTTATTAACCAATTGTAGTTGATAAAATAATAATACTTGGTCATTCATTTTACTGAGAGAATAATATACATATATAATAAATAAAACAATTCATACTACTATGGCTTTTTTGGGTAATGTTGATTGCTATTTGGCTGCTGAACCACTGAGGTCTGAGTATCACTGGTCTAAGTAAAACAAGACATTACGGATGGAAACAGACAGATGGTGGGAGTAGCAGGAACAATGAGATTATATTGGTCCGCATGACAGGCTAGTCTCTTGCACACTAGTAGTCAAACTGTTGTCAAGTTTTATGTAGGCATCATGCCAAAGTTTTAGGGAATTTGAAGGTGGATAATGAGGTGGCTTTGAGGATATTTACCAAGAGCACCTTCCAAGTCTGTGGGGCAGCATGGGAGAAAGGATGAAGGTATCTAAAAATGTAACAAGTGGACAGTGAAGATTCACGCCATTGGGCAATCAGAGGCAAACACTGACAAATCACTGAGTCTCAGAATGTGAGACTTGGCAGGCACTGCACTAGAGTACTGGTTTTCTGTAGCTAAATACAAATAAATCTACTTGGTAACAACTTGCACAACAGGATATGTGTACACTCAGCTAGCCAGGGTTGTGAAATCCTTGACCATAGGTTCTTTATTTATCAGTCCATTGTATATGTATGAAGGGTGGGTCCAGGATCTGTTCCTAAATTGGTAGTATCTGTCTGTGTCCTCAACTGCCTTTGACTTCAATGTTTCTTTGCTAGTTGGAGCTGATTAGTAAATATATGGTAAAGGTAATAAAATTATTTGTTTCAGAGGAACAGCCGTGTTAGTCTGTATTCGCAAAAAGAAAAGGAGTACTTGTGGCACCTTAGAGACTAACCAATTTATTTGAGCATGAGCTTTCGTGAGCCACAGCTCACTTCATCAGATGTGTACCGTGGAAACTGCAGCAGACTTTATATACACACAGAGAATATGAAACAATACCTCCTCCCACCCCACTGTCCTGCTGGTAATAGCTTATCTAAAGTGATCATCAGGTGGGCCATTTCCAGCACAAATCCAGGTTTTCTCACCCTCCACCCCCCCACACACAAATTCACTCTCCTGCTGGTGCTAGCCCATCCAAAGTGACAACTCTTTACATAATCAAGTCGGGCTATTTCCTGCATAGATCCAGGTTTTCTCACTTCCCCCCCACCCCCATACACACACAAACTCACTCTCCTGCTGGTAATAGCTCATCTAAACTGACCACTCTCCAAGTTTAAATCCAAGTTAAACCAGAATATCTGGGGGGGGGGTAGGAAAAAACAAGAGGAAACAGGCTACCTTGCATAATGACTTAGCCACTCCCAGTCTCTATTTAAGCCTAAATTAATAGTATCCAATTTGCAAATGAATTCCAATTCAGCAGTTTCTCGCTGGAGTCTGGATTTGAAGTTTTTTTGTTTTAAGATAGCGACCTTCATGTCTGTGATTGCGTGACCAGAGAGATTGAAGTGTTCTCCGACTGGTTTATGAATGTTATAATTCTTGACATCTGATTTGTGTCCATTTATTCTTTTACGTAGAGACTGTCCAGTTTGACCAATGTACATGGCAGAGGGGCATTGCTGGCACATGATGGCATATATCACATTGGTGGATGTGCAGGTGAACGAGCCTCTGATAGTGTGGCTGATGTCATTAGGCCCTGTGATGGTGTCCCCTGAATAGATATGTGGGCACAATTGGCAACGGGCTTTGTTGCAAGGATAAGTTCCTGGGTTAGTGGTTCTGTTGTGTGGTATGTGGTTGTTGGTGAGTATTTGCTTTAGGTTGCGGGGCTGTCTGTAGGCAAGGACTGGCCTGTCTCCCAAGACTTGTGAGAGTGTTGGGTCATCCTTTAGGATAGGTTGTAGATCCTTAATAATGCGTTGGAGGGGTTTTAGTTGGGGGCTGAAGGTGACCGCTAGTGGCGTTCTGTTATTTTCTTTGTTAGGCCTATCCTGTAGTAGGTAACTTCTGGGAACTCTTCTGGCTCTATCAATCTGTTTCTTTACTTCTGCAGGTGGGTATTGTAGTTGTAAGAAAGCTTGACAGAGATCTTGTAGGTGTTTGTCTCTGTCTGAGGGGTTGGAGCAAATGCGGTTGTATCGCAGAGCTTGGCTGTAGACGATGGATCGTGTGGTGTGGTCAGGGTGAAAGCTGGAGGCATGCAGGTAGGAATAGCGGTCAGTAGGTTTCCGGTATAGGGTGGTGTTTATGTGGCCATTGTTTATTAGCACTGTAGTGTCCAGGAAGTGGATCTCTTGTGTGGACTGGACCAGGCTGAGGTTGGTGGTGGGATGGAAATTGTTGAAATCATGGTGGAATTCCTCAAGGGCTTCTTTTCCATGGGTCCAGATGATGAAGATGTCGTCAATATAGCGCAAGTAGAGTAGGGGCTTTAGGGGACGAGAGCTGAGGAAGCGTTGTTCTAAATCAGCCATAAAAATGTTGGCATACTGTGGGGCCATGCGGGTACCCATAGCAGTGCCGCTGATCTGAAGGTATACATTGTCCCCAAATGTGAAATAGTTATGGGTAAGGACAAAGTCACAAAGTTCAGCCACCAGGTTAGCCGTGACATTATCGGGGATAGTGTTCCTGACGGCCTGTAGTCCATCTTTGTGTGGAATGTTGGTGTAGAGGGCTTCTACATCCATAGTAGCCAGGATGGTGTTATCAGGAAGATCACCGATGGATTGAAGTTTCCTCAGGAAGTCAGTGGTGTCTCGAAGGTAGCTGGGAGTGCTGGTAGCGTAGGGCCTGAGGAGGGAGTCTACATAGCCAGACAATCCTGCTGTCAGGGTGCCAATGCCTGAGATGATGGGGCACCCAGGATTTCCAGGTTTATGGATCTTGGGTAGTAGATAGAATATCCCAGGTCGGGGTTCCAGGGGTGTGTCTGTGCGGATTTGATCTTGTGCTTTTTCAGGAAGTTTCTTGAGCAAATGCTGTAGTTGCTTTTGGTAACTCTCAGTGGGATCATAGGGTAATGGCTTGTAGAAACTCGTGTTGGAGAGCTGCCGAGCAGCCTCTTGTTCATATTCCGACCTATTCATGATGACAACAGCACCTCCTTTGTCAGCCTTTTTGATTATGATGTCAGAGTTGTTTCTGAGGCTGTGGATGGCATTGCGTTCCGCATGGCTGAGGTTATGGGGCAAGTGATGCTGCTTTTCCACAATTTCAGCCCGTGCACGTCGGCGGAAGCACTCTATGTAGAAGTCCAGTCTGCTGTTTCGACCTTCAGGAGGAGTCCATCTAGAATCCCTCTTTCTGTAGTGTTGGCAGGGAGACCTCTGTGGATTAGTATGTTGTTCAGAGGTATTTTGGAAATATTCCTTGAGACGGAGACGTCGAAAATAGGATTCTAGGTCACCACAGAACTGTATCATGTTCGTGGGGGTGGAGGGGCAGAAGGAGAGGCCCCGAGATAGAACAGCTGCTTCTGCTGGGCTGAGAGTATAGTTGGATAGGTTAACAATATTGCTAGGTGGGGTGAGGGAACCATTGCTGTGGCCCCTTGTAGCATGTAGTAGTTTAGAAAGTTTAGTGTCCTTTTTCTTTTGTAGAGAAGCAAAGTGTGCATTGTAAATGGCTTGTCTAGTTTTAGTAAAATCCAGCCACGAGGAAGTATGTGTGGAAGGTTGGTTCTTTATGAGAGTATCCTTTTTTGAGAGCTCATTCTTAATCTTTCCCTGTTTGCTGTAGAGGATCTTGATCAGGTGATTCCGCAGTTTCTTTGAGAGCGTGAGGCACAAGCTGTCAGCATAGTCTGTGTGGTATGTAGATTGTAATGGATTTTTTACCTTCAGTCCTTTTGGTACGATGTCCATCTGTTTGCATTTGGAAAGGAAGATGATGTCTGTCTGTATCTGTACAAGTTTTTTCATGCAGTTGATAGATTTCCACTCCATAAAGTTACCTACTACAAGCTGTCAGCATAGTCTGTGTGGTATGTAGATTGTAATGGATTTTTTACCTTCAGTCCTTTTGGTACGATGTCCATCTGTTTGCATTTGGAAAGGAAGATGATGTCTGTCTGTATCTGTACAAGTTTTTTCATGCAGTTGATAGATTTCCACTCCCAGAAGTTACCTACTACAGGACAGGCCTAACAAAGAAAATAACAGAACGCCACTAGCGGTCACCTTCAGCCCCCAACTAAAACCCCTCCAACGCATTATTAAGGATCTACAACCTATCCTAAAGGATGACCCAACACTCTCACAAGTCTTGGGAGACAGGCCAGTCCTTGCCTACAGACAGCCCCGCAACCTAAAGCAAATACTCACCAACAACCACATACCACACAACAGAACCACTAACCCAGGAACTTATCCTTGCAACAAAGCCCGTTGCCAATTGTGCCCACATATCTATTCAGGGGACACCATCACAGGGCCTAATGACATCAGCCACACTATCAGAGGCTCGTTCACCTGCACATCCACCAATGTGATATATGCCATCATGTGCCAGCAATGCCCCTCTGCCATGTACATTGGTCAAACTGGACAGTCTCTACGTAAAAGAATAAATGGACACAAATCAGATGTCAAGAATTATAACATTCATAAACCAGTTGGAGAACACTTCAATCTCTCTGGTCACGCAATCACAGACATGAAGGTCGCTATCTTAAAACAAAAAAACTTCAAATCCAGACTCCAGCGAGAAACTGCTGAATTGGAATTCATTTGCAAATTGGATACTATTAATTTAGGCTTAAATAGAGACTGGGAGTGGCTAAGTCATTATGCAAGGTAGCCTGTTTCCTCTTGTTTTTTCCTACCCCCCCCCCAGATATTCTGGTTTAACTTGGATTTAAACTTGGAGAGTGGTCAGTTTAGATGAGCTATTACCAGCAGGAGAGTGAGTTTGTGTGTGTATGGGGGTGGGGGGGAAGTGAGAAAACCTGGATCTATGCAGGAAATAGCCCGACTTGATTATGTAAAGAGTTGTCACTTTGGATGGGCTAGCACCAGCAGGAGAGTGAATTTGTGTTGGGGGGGTGGAGGGTGAGAAAACCTGGATTTGTGCTGGAAATGGCCCACCTGCTGATCACTTTAGATAAGCTATTACCAGCAGGACAGTGGGGTGGGAGGAGGTATTGTTTCATATTCTCTGTGTGTATATAAAGTCTGCTGCAGTTTCCACGGTACACATCTGATGAAGTGAGCTGTGGCTCACGAAAGCTCATGCTCAAATAAATTGGTTAGTCTCTAAGGTGCCACAAGTACTCCTTTTCTTTTTGCAAAATTATTTGTTGTTTTTTTAAAATTATATGTGTTCATCCATACAAGTTTTCTTTCCATAGAAAAGGATTCTGAACTGTCATTATCTGGTGAGAGGGGGAGAACACAGTGTTTCAGTGGTAGGGTTTAGCTATTGGTTGCAAGCTACAAGTACTGTGAGTTCTGTAGGCTGCTATAAGGCTTTTGGGTCCTCTGGGATTCTAAAATCTCGATCCATTATTTTGTGATGTACTTTTCATTACTAAGATTGTCTCTCAGATTCTAAATATTCCCTACATACTAATGCAAAGATCTTGTAAGAGAAAAATCAGTATTTAGGAACAGAACATATTGGTACCAATGAAACAGTAAATAAGGCTAAGTTTTTGTCACGATTATTTTTAGTAAAAGTCATGGACAGGTCATGGGCAATAAAGAAAAATTCACGGACGCCCTTGACCAGTTTCTGACTTCGACTAAAAATAATTGTGACAAAATGGGGGGGGAGGGGTGTCCAGCACCCACTGCTGCTGTGTCTCTGGGGTCCACAGGTGCCCGTGGAGGCTGAGAGTACTGAGGTTGCCCCCCATGGCAGCTGGGAGCTGTGGGGTCTCCCCACTGCCTGCAGCAGCTGGAAGCTGCAGGGGGCCCCCCGCTGCAGAGCTCTGGGGCTGGAGGCTGGGAGTTATGGGGGGCTTGCCACCTGCAGCAGCAGAGAGCTACAGGGCCCCGCTGGCTTAACGCTCCAGCCCAGCTGCCCCAGTGCTGAAGTGGAAGATGTCACGGAGATCTCTGGAAGTGATGAATTTAAACTACTGTTCAAAAAATGACAGCTTTTGTGATACCATTAACTTTTGTGGTGCAAAGCAAACTTTGATCCAGCTTAACTGGTATGTGGGAATTAGGCTGCACAGTTAGCTTCACGGTGTAGGGGCTGTTGCTAGGGAAAAGATGGCATGACTGTAGTGTACTTCTGCAGCTGCTGGAATGGTCCCTGGTGGATAATGTCAGCTGGCATAATTTAGAGCAGCAATTTGTTTCTTGGGAGCTGATTTGCAGCCTGAGGATCAGCCATCTTTATGTTCTTCCCATCTGAGCTCCTCTGAACACCAAACATCCAGTCCCAAGGATCTGGAACACAGCTTTGGAAGGGCTCCCGGCATCTTTGCATGCCTGAATATTTGGGAGGTGGGGCGAGAGTAGATCAGGGAAGTGATTTGTTATGATCTGGGTGAAACCTGGTTATGGGTTGAGTTAAAAAGTCATTCAAACTGATGTGTGAACACACCCTTCATTCAGGATATTTGTAAGAGACACTTAAGGGGCCACACCGTAAACAAGGACTAATAGATTCTGCCCAGAAGCTAGCAGTACTCTGTGAGCAGAGGATTCCACTGTGTATTGGGACCAGGGGTGTGTGTGAGAGAGAGAAAACAGAACACACAAACTGAAAGCAGACACAGAACAGAAAGTGAAGCAGAGACAAAAAGCAAGAAATCCAAGCAGTAGTCTTTGAGCACAGTGTGTGACCCTGGAAACACTAAAGAGAGCACTTTTGGGTTTGGTGTTAGGTAAAGAGGCTTCAGTCTATAAGTTAAGAAACTGCTTCTTTTGTTCTTAGTTTCTCTTCTGTTCAGAGAAGCAGGACCTAGTACATCATTTTAAATAAGACTACATTAAAGAAAAGACCAGACTCCCATCAATTTTTATTTCCAGCTGGAACACCCACAGAGCACTGAACTTAACTAACTACTCAGATCAAAAAGGGGCAACACTGGTGTCAGCAGTAGGATCCAGGAGAGAGATTGTGAGCTGGTATTCCTGTTGAACCAAGATGGAACTGTGATGCTTTGGGGGTCCACCCAGGTTCTGGCACCACCTGTCTACTAACCCTGGGTGCGTCTGTGCTGTGCAGGTTTGACCTGGAGCTCTGACCCCAGCAATATACAGCATAGGGGCCTCACCCTGGATTCCACCAACCTAGTTACTCCTTGCAGAGTGACACCAAAAGCCCTTCCAGTCCCAAGTTTCCTCAAAACTGACATGACACCTTTTAGATACAGATTATGACAACAGTGTGTTGGGGCAATAAGTGTGTCAGGTCTGATGTAAGTTGTGGTATGGTGTGCCCTCTACTAGTGAGCACTGAGGGACTCCCTGGGTCACAGGAATGTATAATGGAATTACTTGCAGAAATCAGAAATGGCCAGCAGGAATTAAAATGAGACCTAAAACTGGAGCTGGAGATTTTGCAAAAGGAATTAACACAGGACCTAAAACAAGAGCTGGAGATTTCCCAGAAAAAGCTCAGAGATGATTTGTAGGTTGAGATAAGATCCCTTTTGGAACAGAAATGACAAAGTGCCTGGACAAACTGGAAACCAACTGCCATGCAGCGAGGCTGGAATGGTAAAATAGCTTGATGAGGTAACCAGCAACCTGACTACCACAGAACAGAAGTTTTTCCATGAAATAGTGGAGACCAAGCAGGCTTTGACCAGTTTGGAACTTGCTAAGAAAGATGAGCTGCAAGGACTTAAGGAGCTGAAATTTCAACTCCAGAAGGAACTTAAAGGATCACAGACCACAGTAGAAGGCAACCGTCTGGATGTGGAAGTGACCAATTAGAGGACTTGGGTGAGACTGGATATTTACAACAGTTTTTTACCCTGTTTGTAATCCATAGAGGCGCAGAGGGGAGAGGTCAGGCTGTCCCAGCTCAGATGATGCAAAAGCCTGCTCTCTTTGAGGGGAAAACTCCCTGTGAGGCTTATTTGGCTCAATTCAACATTGTAATTCGAATGGCTGGGAAGAAAGACAGAAAGGGGCAGCCAATTTCGGTGGCGCAGCTCTGATGCTGCTGCAGAACTCACACCCAGAAAAGAAAATAAGTTATCCAGACCTGGTACAAGCCTTTGACATGTAGTTTGGAGCTACCTATCAATCTGAGCTGGCCAGGGCACAGCTGAGAGCTAGGAGAGGAAAATATGAACCCCCACCTCAACTGGCAGAGGACCTGTGGAGGCTTGTGTTCCTGGCATACCGAGACACCAACGAGGCCTTCCAGGATAAGTTGGTGAGGGATCAATTTATAGATGCTAAGCTGGACTTGAACTTGCAGATCAAGATCAGTAAAAGGAGGCAAAAGGCACTCTAAGAGGCTATGGAATTTGCCACAGAACTTGAATCTTTCCTTGCAGCAGTGCACCAGAAGAGGAAGCAATTAAGCTGATCTCCAAGAGCCCTGTAAGTAGAGCTCTGTGTCTGATGAAAGAGGGGATTCTGACTTCATCCATGACATTATTGAATGATTAAAAAAACTGATAAATTCAGTTTGGAAAAGAAGGCAAAGCTGCAATAATGCAAAAATTAAAGGCAACAGTTCAGTTAAATGCTAGTAATGTGACAAAATTGGCCACAGAAGAAAGGATTGTTATAAATATAAGGTAGGCCAAGACAGACTGCCACAAGTGTCTTGTGAAAGGCAGTCTTCCAGTTTGGGAAAATGGAGAGCACAAAGCTGAAGGGTCAAAACTTGGTAGAATCACAAAGAGCAGCTCCACCGTTTTGTATTGATCTGGGCAGCTGAAGAACAATGGGAGCTATTGAGCATGTAATAGGATCTATAAAATGCACATCAGTGATTGAGACTGGTTCAAATATAAGTTATTAAACCAGACATGCTAAAAAAGTCTAGGGAATTAGGTATCCAAACTGAACCACCTAATTGGACTGAAATTGAGACATTGATTGGGGTAAGGGCACCCATTCAAAAACTGGGTTTGAAGATTGGCCCTTTGGAACTTGAGCAATAAGTCTGGGTGACTGAAATAGATGAGCTAATAATGGGCTTGGATTTCTTTATAGTTAACAACTGTGTAATCAGTGCCAGGATTCAGTCTGTGGAAATTCCCTTTAAAGGTATTGCCCAGGTGAGACAAATGGTTTTTTGGAATTGGTTTGCAGTGATCCAATTGTCCTGTCCCTGGGGCAGAAACCATTATATCAGATACATGCTGTGGTAGGCTTCTGGCATGAGAAAGATGGGGAGTGGTTGAAACTTATGTAGAAACCCAGAGTCTCAGGACAATCTTAGCTGCCTAAGCTCTTGTGAATCTGAAATAATAATTGATCCTTGTTCATTTGTTGAATGTTTCTGACAGGCAGCAAATAGTAAAAAAGGGAAACCATTGTAGTGGTCAGCAGAGTGTGATTTAGCATTTTCAGAGTTGAAAAAGGCTTTTGGGACTGTTCTCCTCTTGGTTTATCCATATTTCAAACCTCCTTTCATATTGGACACAGATGCTAATGCTTGCGGTTTGGGGGCCAGGATTTCAGATTGGCAGCCCTTCCTTTCCCCAAAATCTGAGATTGTAGCTATGGAAGTTGAGGCTTGAAGAGTTGTTATAGAGGTGAACTCTCATTTGAACAGAATGGGCAGGTTCTGCCAGCAAAATCAAAAGAAACAATAGGCATTCCTCAGGAGCTGCTGAAAGAAGCCCCTTTTGGTGGTTGAAAGAGGAAGTGAAAACTCCCACAGGGGCTTGGATGGGAATAAAATTCAGTTGGGGTTGGTGATGTAAAAACATCTTGACAGAAAGACATTGCACATATGTAGATAGCTAACCTTGTATCATTTTCAGTTTGTTACATTGTTTGTATTTTCTGTTTGGGAATGGGTCGTACTGGGTGCCACCATTTTGGCCGAGGAACGTAAAAACCCCAACAAATCAGTTATATGTGTGAGGAGAAGATGGTATGAGGAAGTCAGTGGAGTGGGAATCTCTTCTTTCCCTTTATTCACTATGGGATGGGGAGAGCTATATTCCAATGGGGGAAAAATACATTCTATGGCAGCAAAGCCTGTCCGGACCTGCTGGCAATTCTTTTGCAATGCGGTCAGCCTCTCGGTTGTGCTAACCCATTCAGTTTCCCTGGTGGTCAGTCAGGTGAGGAGATCCTGCACCTTCTAGTAGGAAATGGAGAAGGCATTCTTTGCCCTGATGTCCTCCCTCAGTGTCCCAATTGTTACACGTGTCCGTGAGAGAGGGCAGAGTTACAGAATGTGACCCTGGGGTGGGAATAGGGTTGGGCAGGAGTATAGGAATTACATGGCCATCCTAAAAGGTCTATCACCTTTCAAGATTGGCATAGCTCATCTGCAGTGAGGAAGATGGCGGGGTGATGCAGCTCTGGCTAAGAGCCACACTGCAGAAGCTACCATGCCAGCATATGGCCTTAGGTGGAAAACTGACATAAAAGATGAATGAACTGGGCCAGCAATATTTTTGAAAAATATCTGTAATCAGATGAGCATTGATTTTGCTGTCCACTGATGTGCTCTTTTTTGTAAATCAAGCAAGTGGTGATATTGCAGCCTTAGGATACACTCTGAGGTGAAACAGTTGCTATTGGAAAAAGGTGTATAGTGATTGACTGGTGGGCATGTAGGTCTGACAGAGAAAGGGTTACCCACTGATTATTCAAGTGAAGTCTGTGAATTGTTTGTACATTTCTAGTGAAAGACTGTCAAATAAAAACAAAACAGGGCTGTGATTCTGTAGTCACAGAACTGTAACTATAAAGCTATGAGGCTCTTTTATATAGAAACTTGTGTCAACTGTGGTATTTTACTAAGTTGCATTGCTCAGAAGCAAAATCCATCTTGGATTCTGAACAGAAAAAAAGTGATTAAAAATTATCATACTAAAAATATCATACTTTGCACTTCTATAGCCCTTCAATTTATGGATCTCAAAGTATTTTCAAGTTATATCTTGCAATCTTCTCATGAAGTAAAGAATTATTATTGTCCCCATTTTGTCATTGAGACACAGAGTTTTCAGTAATTGACCTGCCCAAGGCCACATGGGAAGTCTGTGGTAGAGCCAGGAATAGAATGATAGTCTGCTAACTGCCTTCCTCTGAGTTAGCCACAAGATTATTCTTCCCCTAAGAAGGAGGGAAGGAAGTCTCCTGAGAAATGGCCTTATGGGAGCATAGATAAGTCCTAAGAGCATTAGAACTCAAAAGAGAAGTTAAAGAAGGAAAAAGTGGCAACAATGTGCAGAGAAATTAGAATTAGCTAATCCCTTATCTTTTTCACTGCTGGTCCTCCATTGCGTCAATCAAAGCTACTGGGTTAACTGCATCTCTGACTAATTCTGGTCTCCTCAACTGCATACCCTCTCCGGTCTCAGGCCTAGAGCCATCACCTTTGTCAGGATCGAATCATGCATCCTGGTAGGTCAGCTATGATTACTTCAACAAGTCTGCTTTATGTCCAGATCCTGTAATTCTGTTCCCTCCAGAAGCAATGATACTGGTAACCAGTGACCAGATAACTTTCTTAATGCAAAGTATTATTTATCTGAGACAGAAACATTTCAGAGAAATCAGATTTTAAAACAATAAAACAGGCTATATGCATGTCTAGTTTACCAAAGGTCCACATGGGGATCTTGGTACGTTTAAACTTCCTATAGACCCTCTTCCCTCTCAAAGATAGCTGGGGTCTAGGTCACACACTCTCTTCCCTTAATTCACAAAATAGTTCACTCTCCTTGCTTCAGGGAGAGTCTTCTTTAAAAGGTGCTTAGTCCTTTTGATCACCCTCCTTTCCAGAGAACAAGTCACTTTTTAACTCTTTATAGCCCCTTGATCTGTTGGGTCCCAGCATTGCCAAAACAGGGCTTGTCACTTGGTTGGAGACAGGATATAAGGTCCTCAGAGGTAACATTTTGACCATTGTCTTTTATGTGTGTGACTGGGACTATTGTGTTGCTTTCTTGATTGCTTTTCCAACAGCCCTCTCAAGCTCGATCAATACATGCAGACAGGAAAGATTTCTAACCCAGTATGCTATGACTTCACTTCACTGACCAGGTCACATAAAATCACATAAATCTGACCAGGTCACATAAATCACAAAATGATTACATATCATTATTCTTAGATTGCTACAAGCAGCTCCTCATCCATTACAGCAGGTGTGTTTGCTATTTATTACTATTTCACTGGTATCCAGGCTACTGGCATGTTAGCACATATCTGTTTTTTTCTGCAGAGCAAGTAGGTTTTACTTGGTCATACCTGGCACGTTCAGCAGCAGTTCAACAGCTCTACAAACTCGCCTCCTCTTAGGTGAGTTATCTGTAGAAATTTGCATTTCAGCTTGATTATACTATTTTGCAGTCTTCTCCCCTAAATAAGTACTGTAATTCATACAAAGTTCATTAATAGATTATGACAAAAGTTTCAAGTTATAAATTAGGCTAGAACACAGTCTCGCCTTACTGTGAAATTCATTATGTAAGAACAAACCAGTTATTTTCTTCCATACAATTATGAAATGGAATTGTGATGCCTTTCAACTGCTGCTCACTGCTGATTATTTAGTCTAAGGGTTGCCTATCTAATTTCATGAAGACTAACTCAGACTCTAAAGATAGATTTTCTTCCCAAGTCATAGAAGACCTAGACATAGTTCTCCATACAGACAAATAAGGAAGATGAGTTCTAGCTATTGTTAATTTATTTTGGTTGTTAGTGGAAAGAGGAGCTCTATTATAAATAAGCTCATTATGAGAGGATCACTCATATGATAAAGTCGGCACCCTATTTGCACAAAGTGATGTCTCTAATTGCTCAGACCTTTTTATGGTTTGTGTCTGCTTGAGTTAGAGTTCTTTTGTGTAGATAAAAAGGCTTTTGTAGGAAATCACCTCAGTGCTATAGGACTGTCAGTCTGGAGGGCATCTCCAATGAGATTAATGATGTCTGCCTTAATATAAGAAATCTTTGCATAAATGAGATTATAGATTCTGCAGAAACCTGCCAACTCTTATTCATTTGGAGTAAATATCTTTAATTAAAAGTTTTACGGTATCTTGTCCCCAAACTAATGAGATCTACGTTGATTTCCCTTAGGAATTAATTTACCTTCTTAATTCTCATTCATTTTGGTAATAGGACTATTTAAATCTTATTCCGACTCTGCACCTTTGTTGAATATACTTGTTTACAACAAAAGGTCACTTTGCCATATTGACATCTTGTTGGTATTTATAATACTCTATTATCTTTTTTGGTTCCATAAGTATTTGTTTAGTTTGTTACCCAAAACATTTATTACTAATGTCTCCATTCATCTTAGTTCTACATACTGTGCAACACTTGTCAATAGCTATGTCATTTTGGGATATATTATCTTTGTTTCACACAGAAAACAGATAATTAACTGTGAAGCTAAAAAAATCACGAAGTTAAATAGAACTGCGTAGGTAAGAAAAACACACTAAAAGAAGTCTGAAAAGTACATTGTGCAATCACTGAAATATATCAATGGCTCATTGTATGTCTGCACACTCATCAGCTGCTATTTTTCTACAAGGATTAGTTTTAACCAGCAGGGATGTTTTAGATTTAGAAGCGAAAATTGCATTACGGATCTTGGATACACATACATATTTAACTAGGCAAAGCTCCAGCATATAACAGGGCTGTGAGAATGGAAGCCAGTACCCACTTTATGAACATACTTTATAAAAGTAATATTCTTGGCTAGAATAGAATTATTTTAGTTAATTTACACTTTTTCTTGTTTCATCAAGAATAAAGACAATGGATCTTAAATATCGATCACTCTCCTGTCACAAGTACAGCATAATATAGTCTAACCGTTTAAAACACGAATGTAAGGCTATGTTTACACTACTGCGGTAAGTCAACCTAAGTTATGCTATTCCAGCTATGTGAATAACGTAGCTTAGCTTGACTTACTGTGGGTGTCTACACTGCACTGGGTTGACGGGAGATGCTCTCCCTTTGATTTACCTTATTCCTCTAATTCCTGGTGGAGTACTGGAGTCGACCGGAGAGTGCTTTGCCGTCGATTTATCGGGTCTTCACTCGACCCGCTAAATTGATCCCCGCGGTAGTGTAGACATAGCCTAAGAGAGAGAATTATTAAAGGCCACCTTCTGGTGCTAGATGGAATTACCATGATAAATGGAACAGCTGTTGTTTTGGGTTTTATTGTACCCAAATATCTATTTTCTTAAGCCAAAATTATGGAAGACTTCACCCACTTGCCTTTTCTATATCTTCTTTCTTGTATTTTGGTATGTCTGTGTCTTCAACTTTGTGTACAGGTAAGCACAGCCATACAAATGATTCATGATAAATCACTTACTTTAAACATTTTTGACTTTACATCTCATGTAAGAAGTGTTGAGATAAATTGATACTTAGAGCTCTGTGAAGCTCAGTGGTTTCTGTTCACAGGGGGTTCAAATCAACCTTTTTCTATTTTAATTCATGTGGGCTTTGTACTCTGAATTTCACTTTGAGATTTGGGGTCAAACGAACAAAAAGATTGAAAGTGCTGATTCAAGTAACTAGTGGGATTTATCTAGTGGGGTTCCACAGAGGTCAGTTCTGGGTTTGGTACTATTCAGTATTTTCATTGATGACTTTGGTAATGCAGTGGAGAGTATACTTATAAAATTTGCACGACACCAAGCTGGGTGGGGTTGCAAGCACTTTGGAGGACAGGATTAAAATTCAAAACAACCTTGACAAATCTGAGAACTGGTTTGAAATCAACAAGATGAAATTCAAGAAAGACAAGTGCAAAGTACTTCACGTAGGAAGGAAAAGTAAAGTGCATAACTACAAAATGAGGAATAACTGGCTAGGTGGTAGTACTGCTGAAAAAAATCTGGCAGTTATAATGGATCACAAGTGGAATGTGAGTCTACAATGTGATGCAGTTGCAAAAAAGGCTAATATCCTAGGGTGCACTAACTGGAGTGTCAGATGGAAGGCAGGGGAGGTAAGTGTTCTGCTCTACTCAGCATTGGTGAGGCCTCACCTGGAGCACTGGCATCACACTCTCCGAAAGATGTGGACAAACTGGAGAGAGTCCAGAGGACAACAACAAAAGTTATAAAAGGTTTAGAAAACCTAACCTATGAGAAAAGGTTAAAAACACTCTTTAGTCCTGAGAAAGGAAGACTGAGGGGGGGAACCTGATAATCTTTGAATATGTTAAGGGCTGTTATAAAGAGGACTGTGATCAGTTGTTCTCCACTGAAGGTAAAACAAGAAGTAACGGGCTTAATCTGAAGCAAGGGAGATTTAGGTGAGATATTAGGAAAAGCTTTCTAACTATAAGGGTATTTAAGCGCTGAAACAGGCTTCCAAGGGAGGATGTGGAATCCCCATCATTGGGGATTTTAAGAACAGGTTGGACAAACTCCTGTCCGGGATGGTCTAGGTTTACTTGGTTCTGCTTCTGTGCAGGGGGCTGGACTTGATGACTTTTCATCCAGCCCTACATTTCTGGGATTCAAAGTTTAACTGGTTTTGAGGGGGAACCATTAATTGGCTTAAGTTCATTGGAAAAGGGCTCAGTCTTGGTCAAAGGGTCAGTTGAGTCTTGAATCTGTATTGTACTCCCAAACTAGCAGAGTTTCACCTGGTCTGATGATTGTAATTAATGTTTCACTCAGCCCTCCTGAAAACTTTATCTAAAGTTATGCTGAAGTCCCTACTCAGCTTTTATTTTCTCCTTACTCCATGCAAATGCCTATGGATTTAAACGAGAGTTTTGAGTAAGGATTCTCTTCATTAATTGGCTTTCTGTTAAAAAAAATTCTGCTCCCTCAAAACTCAGCTCACACCATCAGGTACTACACTACTTTCAGATCAAACAGAACAATGCAGCACTTTCTGGACCTGAGTGAAGCCTTTCAGAGAACAGACAGTCACTGAGACTATTAGTAAAAGATTTTATGCCTCGTCTGTTGTAATGTAATCCACATTGTGAGATGAACCTGCTGTCTTCAGACCAATGAGTGGGCCTGATTCTGCTCTAGTGTAAGTGAGGGCTAACTCCACTGAACTCACAAAGTGGTACACGTTTGCCCTTGTATACAGCCAAAATCTCCCATTCTCCCTTAGTGTGTTGTGTACCTGTCCCACCCCAGAAGTTGCTGCACAATACCTTAGATCATTTGAGAGTCATCTTGGAATCTCAGTATATACAATTGTAAAATATTCTTAAACACTGCTGCTTTTTCCCTTGGAACTGATAGAAAAAAATTAAATAAATTTATGGAATATTTTACATGCACCAGAGAAACACACATCTTAAGAGGTTCCAAGTCCTACATGATAAACAAGAAACATTTGGATATTTCCATTAGCAGATCCGTTATCAATCATCGTTGCAGAAACAGAACATACACTGGGACTAACTATAGATAGATTCATCATTGATTTCTACAAGTTCTTGATGATTTTCCACTAATAACGCACTTGCAGATGCACTTCCTTCCATCGAACATGAATTAGAGTATTATCAATAATTTACAAAGAAGCAAATAATGCTTATGTACTGCAGTCAGGGTAACAAATGTCCTTTAGACTGCACTAGAGGTCACCAGCTTGTGACATGTATCTTTTAGGCCATCCATAAGGCTGCAACTACATAAAGCAAGCTATTAAAAGAAAGGTGCAACAAAATTAAAATTGATATTAATCTAAAAAATCTTTGATACATATATTTTATTAGGTTTCCCCAAAACATCAGTGTAAAATATCTGTTCCCTTCCTCAGGTCACTAGTTGACTACATTAACTAAGTACAATGAAAGTTTACCCCCCCACCCCAAATCTATTAATTTAATACACAAGAACATAGGAATAGTCAATGTGGATAAGACCCAATGTTCATGTAGTTCCGTATCCTGTCTTTGACAGTGACTAGTACCAGATGTTTTAGAAGAAAGTGCAAGAAACCCCACAGTAGGTAGATGCAGGATAATCTACCCCCATGAAGCTCTCCTCTGTTTAATATTTAATAGAGATTGGTTTAAGACCAAGTATGAGGTTTTATATCTATTCAAAAATGTTTGTTATCCTTAACTATTATAATTCTGAATATAAATAGACAATCCTGTGGAATACTGCTAAATTCTTGACTTCAACAACTTCTTGTGGTAATGAGTTCCACAGTTTAATTACTCCTGGTGTGAAAAAGTATTTCCTTGCATCAGTTTTGAATTTTTTACCTTTTATTTTCATTTGCTCTGTCCTTTGTTCTTGTTTTTACAGCACTGCAGTACAGCATATATTTATGGTTGGTGGAGAGAAAACTGAAACAGGTAAGCTTTCTAAAAAATATTTCTTAAAAGCCAAATCCTGGTTGCAGTGGAAGGGTTTGCCACTTAATTCAATGGAACCAGGCTTTGATCCAAAAGTAGTATTTGTTTAAATGGGCTCCACTGTACTTGTCTAAGATAGCTATTGATTTATAAACAACTTTGGCACCACACATCAAGATATTAGGAAGGAGAGGTGAACTCAGTTCATGACTCATTTCACTGAATAGCGGCTGGATCATTTGCCATTCCCTTTGGTGTTCTAAAAATAAGTGTAGAAGTTGCTGCGTTTGAAAGTCTTCTCTGGGTGGATACATTTTACTTCTTAAATACTGAGAGTTAAATCCTGTCTTGGCTGGCACTGTGAGACAGAGAAGAAATGCTGCCAATGCATAGTCTTCTACTGGCATCCTGACACCTCGAAGGACTGTTCTTTGAAGATGGGAGCAATGCCCTGTGGGGATCACTTTGATGCTCCTCTCACTAATGCTTCTTGCTAGCAGCAGCATGTGCAGTAGCTCACGCAGAAGGCTATACATCCTCATAACCCCTGCAACAAAATAGCAGACCCCCAAGGGAACTTTGTACACAAGCCTGCATGGTAGCAGGCTATTTCTCCTAGCGCTATGTAGAGATCTTACGGTGCTGCTTGCATTGGCATAAGAGGGGAACATAGACTCCCTGGGCCAAATTCTCTGTTGGTTTAAATGGGTGAGACTCCACTGAAGCTCAGCTGAGAATTTGACTGTCCCCTCTTTTGTACCAATGCAGCATAGGGCAAGATTTTGCCTCAGCTGTAATATCAAGAAAACAAAAGTACAAAAAGCACATCAACACCCCCCCCATAGGATACAGATTGAATGGCTAATTAGAGTTGATTTACATGTCAGCTATGTGTGTATACAAATTTCATGGCAGTTCAAAACAAAAACTATTTTTGGGGCTTGAAAGCTAAGCGGTTTACACCAAGTCTGGTCAAATTTGTGTGAAATCCACAATGTGACCAGTCAGAGGCTTCTCATAGTTGTGCATATGTGCTCCTGAACAAGGACCTGACTTCCAGGGCTGAAAATCAGAAAGGTGCTCAGTATGGTAGGAAAATATCTGTGCCTAGTTTACACCATTTGACTGTTTATTTTTACCTTAGTTAACCTGAAAGAAGGCGGCTGTCACTCCCAAAAGCTTCGAAGTGGTGCCTAACCCCCATCATAACACTACAGTGAAACTAGCCGTTCAAGAAATGTGTGCATGACCAGATCACCCTAACATCAAAGTCACACAACTACATTCTGTGGCAGTACAAATCCATAGAAAATAACTGTTTTCACTGACAGAGAGCAGGATTTTCACATTTTAATAGTCTAGCAGGGGGTTACTCCCGTCCATACAGGGATAAAAATCTAAGGATTTTTTCACATCTAAGGAAGATTACTTTTCTAATGGTATTTGTTGCGACCTTCAACTTCTAAGAGTCTGGAGAAGTACAGGCCCATTGCTCAAACACTGAGAATTAACATATATTATAAAACAGGTTGCTTTTCTGAACATTCACTGCAAACCTGCTAGTTACAAAAGATTAGATGCATTTGCAGATCAGTTCCACTCTGTCATATTCCCACTTGCTACGGAGCAATGTCAGAGTCAAGGTTGAAGGTAATTTGAGAGCACAGTGCCCAATTCCCATGCAGTTTTACAAGGACTAAGCTGTTACTATTTAGATTTAAAGTGTACTGGTGAAAATGAGGTATCCTTGCTTCCTCCTTTTTTACATCTAAGTGCTTTTACAGTGCCAGCTTTAGAGATGTGATGAGTTTTCTAGAGTTTTAAATGCACAGTGTTTTGTGAAGATACATTTATGAACAATTTATAATAAACTACCATGAAAGTCAAATGCCAACTGCAACATGAGCTGAGCAAATAATGACAAAAGTTATATTTTATTCAAAAATATAATTAATTTAGATATAGTCACCCAAATCTGTAACTGGAATGGTAAAAAGGCAAGTAATATTTTTGAAAAAATACTGTAAAATTCACTAAAAAAATTATCCAATAATTATTATTCAGCTGGCCTCAAACACAACAACATACCTGCAAATGTAAGATGTATTTATTCCTGTCTTGATTAATAGAAATTAATAAAGTTCACTACGTGCCTGCCTTACATAGTGCATAACAAGAGAATATACAAGTTGCCTCCAGAAGTGGTGAACGCGTACTGTTTACAGAGAGAGGTGATTCTCCCCTACTCCATTCCCAATAATGTGCTAGAAACTGGCTCTTGGCTGTGCCTCCTTTGTGCTGCTCTGATGGGCAATAGAATCAGAGTTCTAGAGATGCCTCTTTGGACAGGGAGGGGAGAAGAGCAGAGAATTTCTTTAAGTCCACTAGGAACCTCACCATTCAGATATAAATTTACCTGGGTAGCTCTTAGATTCTATAGGATGGGTCCTCTAGAAAGCCATTAGATACATGACCTGCAAACTTCTCCATGCTGCCCTGACAACTTGCCTCAAATCTGATCAGCAGGGATCACCTTTAGGGTTGAGAAGGCATGTTCAGTCTTCATGCATACACACTATTGCCTTCTTTGTTAAGACTACAACTAAGTTCCTAGTTAGTGCTAACTGTATTGTTTGGTGAGGGAGACACGGATACTCATCTATTAGGGATGGGACTGAGACCGTTAACCAATTTCACATAGGCAACTCAACAGCCACCAGATGGTAACTTTTGGTTACTACCGACTCTGGTACGTGTTCAGACTAGTGACCCAGAGCTGAAAGACTCTTCATCCCATTACCAATCCTCTGAGCCATCTAGCCCTCCTTGTCTTCCTTATTGCTTTTCTAAACTAAATTATATCTATATAGGGAAATGCAATTTTGAAAAAACTTAACATGATTTAGTTGCTTTCAAAGAGTCATATTGACTAGGCTTGGGAGAACGGGTTGGGCTAGGCATAGATTGGGGACATAATTGATGGGGACAGGTCTGAAGCACCCATCTAGAGCAACCAATTTTCTCCACAGGGGAAGGCTTGACTAGAGAGACTTGCAGTCTAATGAACTGCATCCCACCTGGAAGGTCACTAGGGCCAGCAGTGATAACCACAATCAGACTTGTTGACCTTTACAGCTGTATAGGCAGCTAGAAGAAACCCTGCTGAACTACAGTTCAAATGGCTGTCACATTTGCTAGATATTCAAGAAAAAGAATACATATACACACTTTTTGAACATGCTCTTAAAAGTTGATAAGACAGATATAGGCCTGTAAATCATCATTGCTTAGATGGACTTAACTATTTACATAAAAATTACTATTCCAGTAACAAAACATTTCAGTCTCTTCTGCAGTTTAGTGTCTGTGTCTAGCTATGTATTTATGAAGTGCACAATTCACCTTGGTATGTAGGCATGTAAGGACTACAGATACACTTTACCAAGTGGGAGTCTGCTCTCTACCATTGTTTTATTTGTTGTAAAGTTTCCCTCTTCTCTCTTCCTGTGAGACTATACTCTGCAGCCCTGTTGTCAGCTTGGGGAGAGATTCTCTCTCTTTTATCTCGGCACAATGGGAACCCCAATAATCTGGATTGGGGCTTTTGGGAGCCTGCAATAATATAAACTTTTAATGATACTATTTTTACTGCTACAGCTTGAAGAGGTTGTGCTTACATTGTGTTCTGAATATAGCAAGGCTTGGGCTTAGTCTACTCTGTTGTGACAGATTTTCAAAAGATAGGACCCCTCACTGAATTCCCTTTGCCTCCTGCAACTTTACAACTTCATCCTCCCGTGATTGTAGTTCTGTTGGTGAGTTCCTGTCGGAGAAACTGTCTTCAAAATAGCCCAGTCCTAGTCCATTCAGGGCCTTAGAAATTAGGGCCAGGCCATTGAATTTGAACCGCTTCCCATTGACAACAGTTTTAGAGATGTCAATATTGCACTACCATAAATCCTCCTGAAATAAAATATTATGTTAGCAATTCTATCTAAAACTAATATAATAGCTATTAGTAAATTTTCATGCAATTTACCGATTTAAAAGTGAACTATAGAGGCACCAGATAAGTCAGGAGATTGGCAATAGGATAGTGAATATTTTACCTAAAAATTACCTAATCAAATTCAGCCAAGATGGATTATAATGGAAATAATCTATTTTATGATGGCTGTTCGGTAGCCTAAGTGAAATGAAGAAGTGGGGTTTTTACCCACGAAAGCTTATGCTCAAATAAATTTGTTAGTCTTTAAGGTGCCACCGGACTCCTTGTTGTTTAAGTGAAATGAGTTAGTTAATTTAGTTCCTAGGGATAGATGTCTGCATCATAACTTTATTGGCAGTCTCAGAAGAGAGCTCAGAGTCTGAATGGATAAAGTTACTGAACTGTCCTCTCACCCTGTATATGCAATTCCTCCAGGTAAGGTTTAAGGAACTCTGGGGTTTGACAATGTGAGGAATGTTGGACTGCTGCCCACCATACTATGGCCACTTTGTAAGTAAATATAAGACTTCTCTCTCCAGGGCCATCACTCTGGTAACTTTCACAAATCCTAAATTCATTCACTGTTTATTTCAGTGCATTCTCTAAAACAGGTGAAACACCATATATAAACTATATGTATGTAATCACATCACATTGTTTATTGTATCCAAAAGGCAGAACAAGAGAAAAAAATAAGTACAGACCAGCATACATGAACTATTGTCACAAATCATGGGTGATAAAGAGTCATCAGAAGTGCATGTAAGATAAGAGTTAGGAGACATTACAATTCACCAAGAATTCTTATGGTTTAATTTAGTTAGGATTATTTAAAAAACAATTCTCTCTTTTCCTTTCTCAGTCCAGAATCCATTCCACCCTCCAAAAGCAGCATGAAGGAACTAAAACAGAGAGGAAAGTAGATCAATAAAGGAAACTGAAGCTCTCAATGGAGATTTGTAAGGTTCAGGATGAAACCTGAGGTTTTAGGATTTCAAGGAAGTGAGGTCATGGGGGCAGGTATAGGTATGACCTGATACCTGACTGGCAGCAGGAAAAGAAAGAAGCACATGGGGAGAGCTAGTTAGCAAGAACTTATTTTTTGGACTATTAAAGACCTTAATTTGTGTTCATTGATTTGATTTTCATGCCCCCATTGTGCATGGTGCATCTGAATTCATAGCCAGCCTGTCTGATTTGGAAGCATATTTAGTTTCTCCCTCAGCTGACAATGGCTCACAAACCAAACTTTTGTAGAATATAGATATATTTTGGGTATATTTATATTGGGACCAGTCTTGTAAAATGGTTTTAATCAGTAAGATTTGCAAAGTTGTCCTTATTCTTTCATGGTTAGTAATAGACCAATATTTCTTTCTAATGTTATTGTCTGCCCTCCTGTATTATTTCTGCTGGCTGAAGTATCTGCCTTACATTGATAGGGAAATGAATAATTTATTTAATCATTCATAGAACAAATAGGATATGGGGAGTTTACACAACCTCAATCATGCAGTCTATCTTAAGTCATGTCCACAATATTCAACTATTAAGACCCCAAGGATTCAGACTCTGGCCTTAAGCAAACTTTACTTGCCTATTTAGAAGCAGACTCAGTGTGCAGAGTGAGTTCACTACCATCCAAGACCCTGCCTTAATATCAGACTTGGTAATTCACTACTGATTGTAGAAATGGTGGAAATTGTAGTGTAAACAAGACTTGGGTGTTTTTACTGTATTGTCTAAGGTGCTAAAAATGCCCAAGTCCTGTTTACACTAAGCTTCCACTGTTGCTACAAATGGAGCTATACCACTGGTGAATTATGGCTATGAAGTTTCCTTGTGTAGACAAGATCCCAAAATGGTGAGGACTCCCAAATGTCCATACAGCAACCATATGCCAGGCTCATCCTTTGACAGCATTAAAGATGACTGGGCACAGGAATTTTACAAAGTTCCATTAACTTTAGAATGCTTGGTGTTTTGAATGTTCCCAATAGTCAGGCACAGTAGGATACCCAGTGCACTGTTAACATTTAACTGCATCATAAGACTTAAAGGACAAGAAGATGCCATTTAAATTAATTTAAAGCCTCTCCACCTAGCTATTGGGGCTATTCAGCAGGGTACATTTAAAACTATAGAATTTTGTACAATTACTGTATTTTGTTGGTTACCTGTATCAGTAATCTGCAAATGGTGCTATAAAAATCTAACTGTAGAATGATGTGCTCATCATCCCAAATGGTGTCTAGGGAACTTCAGCACAAGGTTTTAAACAACTTCTTTTCCTTCTATTGCAGGTTTAGTGATAGCTATTCCCATTCAGTTGCCAGACCCAGTTCCCTATTATGATTCAACATGGACTTTGCGGTTGATATTTCACTATAGATTGATCATCAGTAGCAAAGGAGCCCTGCCTATACGGGTACATCCCATTTTTTCCATTACCGAATGGTTTTATAACTTTTCAAAATACCCTGAAGTTGTAAAAATGCAATTATAAAACAAATAAATCTAATTCAAAATAAAAATATTAACAATGTTATAGAACTGTGTAATATTGGGCTGAACATGGCTTGGAAACTGAACATTATTATTATTTATAAAAGACATACCAGTAAATTAGAAAGAGGACAATGCCAAATAGAGAACTTTTGAAAATACTCATTTTGACCACTGCTTCTCTGACAATTAATTCAGTTTCTCTTCATTTAGTTGCAGGAGATTTGATACGTTTAAAAGTAAACAATTATTTTAAACCTGTCCCAATGAGACTTGTCCCAATCTCACTGTTGTTAAAAATGGAAACTGCATCTCAACATATTTTAATCCCCTGATAAAATGTATAATCTACCCAAAGGTAGATCTCTATAACGTCTTTTTGAACAGGTCTGGGTTACTGAGAGGTAATATTGAAAAAGTGACTGCATTTGCCCATGGCTTGATGCAGGTTATTTCCAGGTGATTTGTCCATAGATGTTAGGTTTACATTTCTCTTTCTTTAACACAAATATTTTCACTACAGATGTGTTAGGTACTTCAGAAGAGCCATTTTTTTGCATTTAATTATGTAGCTGACTGGTATGTTGCTGGACAATGAATGGAAATTCAGATTTTGTTCTGAAATACACTAATTGGTGTTCACTAGAGGGAACAAAAAATGGTACCAAAACTTTAGTACTGCTTTCCCTCATTCTCCCAAAAATATTATGACTTTAGATTTAATTTGTTCATAAATTGAATGCTACCCCAGATGTGACTAATCTTTCATTAGCAACGTGTTTTAAAGAGCAATTTGGATAACTGAAAACTTTATATTCTGAAACACTCTCTCCATCTAGTTTTGAGAACTGCAGAGACCATTTTAGTCTTCTTCAATATACTGCTGTACAGGTGCACACAACAGTATATGAATCATTTCCCATTAATAGGTCATACACAGAGCTGACCCCTCTAGAATGCCAAACATTTTAAAACTATTTATGAAATGCATTTCTTTAAACCAGCTGAGAATCTGCACGTTTGAGTTTCAAAGGGATAGCAGTACTATTTATCATACATGCTTATTGAATCTTTATGAGCATGGTGGCCGTGGGAAAAGGCAGAAGTAGAGTTAAACCCAATGTTTCTTTCTATTAAAAAATATAGCTTCGTATATTTTCATTCTGGTTTGTCTGCCCGAGACATGCGTTGTACTGGTGAGGAACAGGGTAAGGGCCAGGGCAATGGGTGAATGTACAGTTCAGCACATCTCTTCAGCAGCCTCTGCCGGCAGGACGCATGCGGAAACCCAGATTAAAAGCTGCTTCTCCCTGGGAAGACCACAGGCCCTACTTTGAGCTGAATCCCTCTTGGGGGGCAGGAGGCCTTGATGGCCCCAGGAGATGCCATTTATATCGTCCTGCTGCAGCACTAGTAAATTTGGCCCTAAGCCTTTCCCCATTCTTTGACAGTCTCATGTCTTCGTTCATCCCCAAAGTGCTACCTGTATACAAATTATTCTGAATATTGAATACATGTAACTCACAATGAATAAAAGGGGATAATGAGTGAGAGTAAAGCATGTATCTCCATTCAGATGAAGCTTGTGTTCTTCTTACAACTCACATTTACTTTTTAAGAGATGTTAACAGTAAAACAATTTTACAGGAGATTTTTCTTAGCATCATGAAGAAATTCTGGTTGAAGTTCCCTGTAATTCACTCAAGCCACAGGACTGCCCATCAGCCTTTCTTGCCGAAGAGCAACCAATCTCTGGAACCACTTTTCCTCTGCTTCTGCCTTCTCAATGAATAGCTGTAGAGGGGGAGGGAAGACAACTAATTTTAACCTTCTGTTGTTGATTGGGTTTGATAATATCGTATTGATACAGATATTGCATATTTCACTGCTGTCAAAAACAAAAAAGGCAACCAAACAAGGAAATTAAATACAAAATCTATGTTAAAAGGTTGAGATTTTAATCATATGAACATCAGGAAATTTAAAGTTATGGCTTCTACAGCAACTGCAGCTCTGTCATATTGTACAGCTAGTACATCTATATTAAACATAGGCAGTATAATACAGCAAAATACTATAAATGCACCATGTGTATCTGAATTAGTTGCTGTAGAAGCTTTACTTTTGTTTCCTTTACTTCTACATGACTGAAATTTTAAATATAAACACTGCATTAATATAGTTCTTTGAATTAAATACAATCATCCTGTGGCGTGGATGGAAGTAGAAAACCACAGCTGTGTGCTGAAATAATGGCAGAACCTTGGAAATATCCATTAGCAGGGCTAAAAAGCACAAACATGAAATTCCACTTAATTAGGAGTGCATAAAATGTGTGAGCCAACTTTCACTTTGATATTTTGGATTGAGGTGGGATTTTATAATGTGCATGAGGTCAGATAGAATTCCCACAGCCAGAAGTCAGGTCCGGTCACATGGGAAAGTTGTACTGGTTTAATTAGTTTTTAAACTAATTTAGTTAAATGGGTTCAATAAGAGTGTCTTGTGTGGACACTCTTATTTCCATTTAAAAGTTTCCACACAGGAGTTTGAACCAGTTTAGCTATATTGATTTAAATTCACACCTTAGTTTAAACCAGTGGAACTCGCTCATGTAGATAAGCCCCTAGAGTTTTTTGAGTGTGGTATTCAGAGGGTATGTTAACACAATACTGCAATATAAGCCTGGGCTTAGGCTCAAGCCCAAACCCCATTTCTGTCTACACACAATTCTGTCTGACTCAGGCCATCAGGCCCTCTAGCCCAGACCTGCAAGGGGACTGGGTTCGAGCTCGAGTGCCACAGGACTCGAGCCCAAACTTCTCCATCATTTAGCATGGATGCAGCTTGGGTCTGGGCCCTCCCAGACTCAGGTACTGACAGTCTGCCAACACTATCCCACAATCCCATGGGAAGTGTCCTTTGTCCTGCCTATCCCAAGACTATCCAGTTAACTCCCAGGAAATGGAAACAGCCCCCGATTCAAGTACAGCTGCTCGGCATTTAAGCTTCATTTTATCTACTGAGTTTCAAGCAGAGTGAACCTTCTCCTGCATTTGTGATGGCTATTGACAGGAAGAAGTCTTTTGTCAAGCACTGCTACCTGGTCATGAGAGCACAGTCAGATTTTGGTTAATCTCTAGTGTGAGGTGAGCAAAACATTTGACTTAGCAAGAGTTCCAGGAATGATTACATGTACCAGAAAATAGCAAAGAAGCCGGCAGTGCTGGGGATTCACCAAGCTGGTGACCAGTTTATGGAACAGATTAAGTGGCTCGAGAATGACTACTGAACAGACAGGGATAAGAATCACACCTCTGGGAACTCACTGTCATCCTGCCCCTTTTACAAGGAGTTTGACTGGGTGCTGGGTACTGCACCAAGCACTGAGCCAACAGTCCTTCACAACAGCCCAGTCAACCTGTATGGCAACCTTCTGACCCCAGAATCCAGTATCAGACTGGAGAAGAGCCAGCAAGTGCTGGACCAACCTGCCAGAGTGACTCTGGTGCTCACACTGGTTCCCAAGAAGGCTTTGCTGCTGGAGCAGCTACAGCAAATCCTAGGTCTCTCTTTGGAAGAGCTATTTGATGACTTCCCCCCAGAGGAGCAGCTCACTGTGGAAACAGCAGCAGAAACACAAGCAGAAGTAGCCCCTCAGTCTGGTAAGTTTCTAGCTCCACATCTGTTGTTATTAATAAAAGGATGGGAGGAATTTCTGGTTTATGACCCCATACAAAATTTATTTATTACAAGCCACAGGCAGCAGTATGTATCCACGTTGGAGTCACCCCCTCTTCCCCAAATCACCGCATGGAATTCAAAATGGAGACCAGGACGCGCATGGAACAATGAGACAAGTATTTATAATTACATTTTTACTACATGCTCGCACATTCTTACTGAGTTGTGCTGGAGTGTTAAAAATAAGAACCTTATATTCCCTCCCCCTTTTAGTATGCCATGCAATACACATCGGCCATGCCAAAATGTAATGAGCTGCCAGTAACTAGTAAACTGTCCAGGGTGAAGGGAGGTTAAATGTAGTCCATGGGTGACAAAATCAATGTCTGAAGTAGAGCTGGGGGTTGCATGTAGTCCAGAAGTGGGCCAGGAGGGGTGAAGATTGTTGTTGTCTGAGAGTCCATATTATCATTTGTGTTTGTATGTAGTCCTTGGATAGTTGCCTTCAGAGCAGCCTGCACCAGAAGCCGTATGGAGCTGTAGGGAGGTGCAGTAATCCATACATATGCTAATGCAGCATCCTGTTGATTTCCCCCTGAATTTGGACCTGATCCCAGGTGCTGATAAACTTTTCCTATAGTACGAACTCCAGAAAGGTAATCAAATTTCAGGAAAGGACATGTTTTCCACTGTCTCCTCACCAGCCCACTCCACTCATAGGTGTGCTGCTCAGTCACCATAACTTTGAAAACCTCTGTGGCATACACAGCTGGCTTACCACTGTTGGCTCAGAATAAAATGTCCCTTTGCCATTGTGGAACCTCTAGAATTGTCTAGAATGTCATTCAGAATGCGGAATACCTGAGGGGGTAGAGAAGGCTTAGGTAGTAAGCTGCACCCCACCCTGCCTGCTAAAAAAACCAAACCCAGGCCCACCTGGTTTACAATTTTTAAACAAAAAACAATTGTAAATTCTCATTGTTTGAGCAGTCTTTTCACTATGATTAACTCAGTTGTGTCGAAAGAGCTTCTCGGAACTGAAGCATTCCTTTCAGAATATATTAAAGTTCAGTTTTACAAAGTATCATTTTCTGGCTTTGAGATTCCACAAGGCACAGTTGCCTGCAGAGGCACTGAACTTGTTTTGAAGTGCTGAGACAATAGAGCACTGTTTGATGTTTATTTTTAGGTCCTTCCACCTTTGCTGGTCTTTCCACCTTGGCAGCACAGGCACATGCCAGCAGGTCCTTGGAATTCAGATCTGACACAGACCAGTCCAAGCAGCAGTATATTTCATTGAGGAACTTATGGTGAATATTCTGGACAGGGCCAACAAGAAGGTGCAATACCAGAAGGGGAGAAGGATTCGCACAAAGTGGAAAGGCACAGACAGGCTGCAAAGCGAGAAGACAGAATTGAAGCACACAAGGAGAGACTCACAGCTCAGTTTCTGGAGCAGGACCTTCTGCCATGAGAGGAAGATTCAATGCAGCAGAAAGACCTGTTCAAGAAACTGCTTATGGCTGTAAGAAGACAGGCTCCTGCTGTGCCCATGTATACCATGGCATCATGTGCTGCAAACCAGGAACAGTTTAGACAATTCCAGGTTTGGGTAGCCCATGGAACTGAAATTTAACAGCGGGTGGACTGGCCAAAACTACCCCATGCAGGCCCCAATCCTGTGCAGCAGTGCCAATGCAAGCAAAATGTGCAAGGAAGGAAAAGGAGAACGGGGGCCCAGGAGACATGCAACATTAGAGAAGAGAATGTATTTGTTAGCAGTGCTTTCACTCTTTTCACCATTATATCTATGGCTTATGTTTGATTAATGGTTTTGGTGTTGGTTTATTACTGTGCTTTGATTTGCTAATAGTAGCTGGTCTGCCTGGCAACTGTGTAATATTGGTTTTGGGTTTTTTTACATCCACATTCACAAATAAAGGCTTTTATTTTATTAACAACGTTTATTATCATCACTGTATCACATCATATAAGGTGTATTTCAAATAATAAAGATAGACACATGATAACTGGGACGTATCCAAATACTGTATCTCAAAACTTGTATCTACATCAAGCCATACTGTAAATCCACAGTTATTGCCACATGCCCCCTATTGGTGGGAATTGTGTCCCAGCCTGTCCGTGATGGTAGACTCCCGATAGGCAGAAAACCCTGGCATCATGAAATTCTCCAGTGCAGCCTACACTGATGTCCATAAATCGGCCTCTGTGGTCCACAAGGACCTGCATAACAATGGAGTAGTACACTTAGCGGTTATGTACTCATGTGTTCCTTGAGGAGGGTGAACTATGGACACACAAGTCCAATTAATGGCCACAATGCAGTTTGAAAACCCCTTTCTCTCAAAATTAGCAATTTCTTCAGGGACATTGTTTGTACCCACCACTTTTGGGTAAATCACTTGCCTGATTGTCTCAGTAACCTCCACCCTCACTTTATCCACAGTTGACTTGCCAGCACCAAACTGGTTCGCAGTTAGCAAATGGATCTTTAGCAGTCTGGAGTAGCCAGCTCCCAGAGAGTTATAGCAACCTGCTTCTGGACTAGTATGGCCACTCTCATGTATGTGTCCTGATGCTGGAGATCAAAGCAAGCCACTTACAAAGCTCCAAAAATGTAGCTTTCTTCATGCAGAAGTTTGGGAGCCACTACTGGTCATCCCATGTCAGTCTGCTCTTGTGGCCCTGCTCCAGAAAGACAGGTGTACATAGGGGGATCAGCAGCTATACCAAGAGTCCTGAGCAACATCAGCCCGTTTGAGACTTCCATGTCTGTATCATCGTCCTCTTCCAACAGGTGCCTTCAGTAGTCAGAAAACATCCACAGAATGTCCACTAGCATCTCATGGATGCTCTTCCAGTTTCCCGAAACAAGAGTGAAAGCCCAATCAAAAGAAGCTCTTCAAATGGCGACTCCTCCATGTTGCTAGTTCTGGTTGCTGGGAGCATGCAGACTCAAAAAATGGCTCAGCAGGGGATGTTGGTGGGATGCGACAGCTTTCTGTAACATGCAGGGTGAACAGTCAAGTTTTCCCACACTGCACTAGGAACCAAGGGCTAGAGCAGCCACAGCTGGGGAAGTCATAAGGAAGCCAGGAATATGGTAGTTTGACTCAGGTCTGTGTCCTGCAGTGTGGATGCGAGGGCCCAGTTTGGGGCCCAGGTCCAGAAATTGTAAACCTAGAGTCAGAATTAATGTAGATGCTCAAGCTCTGGGGTTACAAACCCAGGGTCTGTGGACTTTAGTCCCACTAATGCTGGAGTTACACTGCAGTGTAAGCATACTCTGAATCACTCTGGTTCACCAACTCAAACCACAGAAACTTTCAAACAATTTCCACTGACTTTTCATAGATTTGCACAGGGATTTAAATTGCATTAATGGCTTTAGGAAATCTCTACACAACTCTGAAAATGTAGGAGTTTTTACGGGACAGTATTTGATTCATCCATTAGTTGTATTCAGTGTAATCTGTATATTTCTCGCTCTCATTTTATATTGTATATTAACTGGACACATAATTTAGAATGGATAATTATTATCTGATGGGTTAAAAAAAATGATCAATGATTCATGAAGAAGCAGGCCAAAGAGATTCCGGTTGAGATTACTCAACAGCGGTAACTTTTCAAATGGATTGGGTCATACTTTTCTCTATGGAATCTTAAAACTTCCATGTTTTCATCACACCCTTTCTATGATTTTTTCTCTAAAGCTACTGCAGCTTCTGCCATTCTCTGCTCAGGCATCTCATGTAACACAACAGTAATATATACATCCTGGATAAATGTAAGTTAAAAGATATGTTTTGTTTTTTTTAGGGCAGACTGTCACTCATTCACTTTAAAATTTCACTTTCACTCAGAACCTTGTTGGGCGCATCTCCTAACACTTCACTATTTTAGATTATGCGAGTTGTGTAATCTTTTTCCAGTCAATGGTGAGCTCATCAGTCAATAGTCTTTGGAACCTAGAATCTTTGACAAGCAACACTGCAAAAGTATTCGGTCATGTGACCTTGACTCCACCTAGTAGACTTTGTTATTTCCAGGGTTCAATAAATATCAACACACTTACATTTGGATGTGCTAAAGAGTTATCATCTTGGTACTTTATGGCAGTAGGAATGTTGCCAGGTGCTATTTCTTTTTCAGTATTAGACAGATCTACAGTTCCCACTCCGACAGTTGCAGGTTCACATTTTAGTTCACCAGCTTCTGTTGACTAAAAGGAAAAAAACCCACATTTGGATGCTATCAAGGATGTAGAATATCATTCCTGATAAACACCCAAGCATTGTAATATAACTTTGTATTCAACTTTCTTAACATGTTCAGATTACAACCATTAACTAACTAATCCATAAAACAATAATCATCATCTTCATACTTTTCAAAATGGATAACAGGAACTGCCTGCGCGTGTCAGACTGGTAATATGAAGTGAGGGAGAAGCACTGCCAAGTAGGGAAGTGAAAGAGCAGAGCTGCAGTTTTTTTCCATAGAGCACACTTATTCAAAAATTGTGTGAAACTTTTAAAGTAAATACATATTTGAAACGACAATAATGGTACTCTTTTCAATGGAACACTCAGTGACAATTAAAAACATTCCATTATCTCAATGGAACACTCATTTGCTTATGCACTTCCTCTTATAAAGGGAAAAGTGTGTGGTTTCTGAACAAAGACAGAAGCCTGGTCCACACTTAAAAATTAGATCGACCTATGTTGCGTAGGGCTATGAAAAATTTTGTACTGTGAGCACCATAGTTAGGTTGAAATAAACACCAATGTTGACAGTTAAGTCGACAGAAAAATTCTTCTGTCGCTCTAGCTACTGCCTCTCAGAGAGGTGGATTCACTATGGACAGGGTTTTCCCCTTGACGTAGGAACCATCTACGCTATGTGCTATAGAGGCATAGCTGCAGCTGTGCCGCTGTAGCACTTGTAGTATAGACATAGCTTCAATGGCCAGTTAGGTCACAATTTTAAAACCTGGATGTCTTAAGTCATATTTAGGCACTGAAATAAAAGTGGCCTGACTTTCATAGTTGCGGAGCCCTCTGAATATCAGGCCACTTTTATTTTGGTGCATACATATATTTTTAGGAGTCTAGCTTTAAAACTGTTTACCCTTTATATAAGTACGAACATAAGCTACCTTATTGCCTTTGCATGATGATTTGTCTAACCCTCGCCCCTCCCTTTTTCTTTATACCTTTCTGTTCTGACATAATGACTTTTTAAAAAAATGTTCAAAATAACCAAACTCCTAAGCAGGGCCGTGACCATCTTGCCATTTCAACAATGTATTTCACCTCATCCTAAACTCTCACGCACCTCCAGTCCTGTCACTCATCCTTACTTCAGCACCAATTCAAGTATCTATGGACATGTTTGAACGCTGGTACTGGGAATGAGGATTGCCAATGTGATGTGTCAAGGGAAATTGCATTAATGCTGCAGCTTCCACCTGCCACCCCAGGCGGCTTATACACAAAGATAGGCTATTGACAACTTACCTTTTTGACTTCTTTACTTGATCTGAATGTCTGTGGAACAAAAGAGTCACTTTCAATAGCTTCAATTTCTTTCACTCGTTTCACTTGTTCTACCAGAGTGGCTTGGTCTACAAAAGACAGTCATAATATCAGTATATTTCAGTGTAAGCTTATGATCAGTGCTGTGCCTAAGCAATACTATCTCTAGATAGTTTACTATTTATGAAATATGTACTAGCTTCAATGAAAGCTAAAATATTCTGTTACAAAGAAACATTCCTGCTTTATTAAGAACAAGAAGAGTGATTAAGCTGTAATTGCTTTATTCATGATGCTGAGATAAAAATTTGCTACTTACACGTTAACAGTGCCAGAACTGCAGTGTTTGGATATATTGAAAAAAACAGGGATTCTGGAATAGTGTGAATTTGTAAGAAATGTCCATTAAAAGAGAAAGTTACTTACCTTTTAATAACTGGAGCTTCTTTGAGATGTGTGGTCCCTATCTGTATTCCACTATGGGTATACATATATTCTATGCGCCCAGAGCCAAGGAATTTTGAAAGGAGTGTCCATTGGTCTGCAGATGCACCTTGGTTCACCTCATGCCTCTAACTGAGGAGATAAAGGGAGGACAGACTAATCACCTCTCCAGTTCCTTCTCCACCTTGAATCAGAGAAGATCTGAGGCAGAAGGGAAGGAGGGTGGGTAGTGGAATATAGATAGGAATATAGATCTCCAGTTACTATAAGGTAATTCTCTCCTCTTCGAGTGCTGGTCCCTATATGTAAGTCCAGTGTGGGTGACTGACAAACAGTACTCAAATAGGAGGAGGGTGCAAAGTCATAAATGGCAGAGCCGAACAAAAGCACTGTTGTTCCAACAGATGCATCAGCAGAGGAGTCCTGTACCAAGGCGTGAGTGCCTAGCAAATGTGTGGACTGAGTTCCACATAGCTGCCTTGCAGATGTCAAGTAGAGGCACCTCTTGAAATGATGCATAGATGTTGCTTGTGCTCTTGTGGAATGAGCTCTTACCCAAGGAGGAGGGGGAAGATTAGATAGCTAATAGCAGAGCAAAATACAGACCGAGATCCATTATGAGATTCTCTGAGAGGATATAGCCTGACCCTTTTCACTACTGCGACAAATAATCTAGGGGGATTTCCTTATTGTTTTCGTTCTCTGCAGGTAAAAGGCTAAGGCTTGCTGAATGTCAAGGGAATGGAACCTTCTTTCTTCTGAGGATGTGTGAGGTTTTGAGATGAACATAGGTAAGTGGATAGATTGGTTCAGGTGAAACTCAGACTATTTTGGGGGGTGAATTTAGGGTGTAAACACAATGAAACCTTGTCCTTATGGACTAGCTTAAGGAGGATCCACCATCAATGCCCAGGCTCATCAATCCTCCCAACTGAGGTGATGGCTACCAGGAAATGTGACTTTCATTGAAAGGGAACACATGGAACAAGAAGCTAATGGTTCAAAAGGAGGCTTAGTAAGTACAGAGAGAACAAGGTTAAATTCCCATGGAGGAATAGGCTTTTTTTTCAATAGGCAGAAAAGTTCTGATTAGAGCTTTCCAGAATTTGCTCATCAGAGGGTGTGCACAGATTGAGTAGTCCTGTGAAGGCAGATGGTATGCACTGACTGCTGCCAGGTGGACCCAAAAGGAACTGACAGACAAACCTGCAGTCTTCAAGGAAAGAATACAGTCCAGAATGAAAGCAATAACTGTGGCTTCTGGAGAAATAAGTCTTGGATGCATCCACATAGTGTAACACTTCCACTTGGCTAGGTAACATTTTCTAGTGGAATCTTTCCTACTATTAGAAAGGATGTTCTGTACAGCTCCTGAACACAATTGCTCTGAGAACAATGCCCATCAAAAAACCAGGCTTTGAGATGAAGTGGACATGGGTTAGGATGCCTGATCTTTCCATTCCCTTCAGTCATGAGACCAGGAAATGTAGGAATAACGATTGGTGCCCAAGATGACATGCGTAGGAGGTTTGGGAACCATAACTGTCTGGGCCATTTGGGGGCAATGAGAATGACTCATGCCCTGTCCTGCCGAATCTTGCACAAAACTTGAAACAGGAGTGGCAGTGGAGGTAAGGCATAGTTCAGATGGTCTGACCATGGAAGGAATGGAGTGTTGCCCTGTGAGTGGTGACCCAGGCTCCTTTGGAACTGTATAGATTGCACTTCCTGTTTGCTTAGGAGGTGAACAGGGGTCCCCCACAAAGAGTGAAAATATTGTTTGCCAGAGAGTCTTGAAGCTCCTGCTTGTGATAGACAGCAAAGTGTCTGCTGAGAGACTCCGCTAGCACAGTGTTTCTCAACGACTAGTCCCTAAAATCTCCCTGACACAGTTTAGGAAGGCAACAAGTTGGTCCCTGGTATCAAAAAGATTGGGAAACTCAGCGGTAGCACATTCTGGTTTTCTGGGAGGTTGACTGCTGACAGGGTAATCTGATTGCTGATGCACCAGTTCCACAGACCGAGCGCTTGTGGGCACAGGGAGGTGGGGTTGAATCCTTGTTTGTTGATGTAAAAGACAGTTGTAATTTTGTCTGACATTATGAGGGCATGGTAAATAAATGGGAGGAAGGTTCTGCAAGCCCTTTGAACTGTTTGTAGCTCTAGAACATTGATGTGTTTCCTAGACTCTCGAGGTGTCCAGGTGTACTGTTATCCATGCGAGCTCCGCAACCAATAGAGATGTGTCAGTAGTGATTGTCCTGTCTGGTGCAGAGGCAAGGAAGGGAATACTGACACAAACCCGATGGGGATTCTTCCACCATGACACGGGCCATATCACTTTGGTGCGAAGAGTCACTGTGGTGGCCATGGACTGTCAGTTTGGCAAGTACACTGTTTGAAGCCACTCTTGTAGGCAACAAAGGTGTAGTCTTGGAAAAGGTGTGACAAGTGCATGAGGCCACATGGCCTGGTGGGGGGGGGGAGAGAGAGGTCTCAACAGGCTCTCTGGTAGGGTTGTAAACCAAACACCCTTGCTCTGCTCCTGTCCTGCCCCCCTCTGGTGACTCCATCCCCCCTCACTCACTCTCCCCCACCCTTGCTCACTCGCTCATTTTCACCGGGCTCGGGCAGGGGGTTGGGTTGTGGGAAGGCGTGAGGGCTCCGGCTTGGGGTGCAGACTCTGGGGTGCAGGGTGGGGATGAGGAGTTTGGGGTTCAGGAAGGAGCTCCAGGCTAGTGCCAAGGCATTCAGAGTGCAGAAGAGGGTGCAGGCTTTCGGAGGGAGTTTGGGTGTGGGAGGGGGCTCAGGGCTGGGCAGGGGGCTGGTGTGTGGGAGAGGGTGTGGTTCCCGGCCAATGGGAACTGCGGAGCCAGAACTCGGAGCAGGGGCAGTGTGTGTGAGCCCCCTGGCTGACCCTACACCTAGGAGCCAGACATGCTGGTCGTTTCCGGGAGCCATGCAGAGCCAGGGCAGGCAGGGAGCCTGCCTTAGCCCCGTTGCGATGCTGACCGGACTTTTAGCGGCTTGGTCAGCAGTGCTGACTGGAGCTGCCAGGATTCCTTTTTGGGCGTTCCAGTTGAAAACCAGATGTCTGGCAACCCTATTCTCTGGGGTGGTTTATGATCTAGTCTATAATAACATTCATAGCCTGAAACCTGTCTCTTGGCAAGTAACCCTTTCCGTGATGGAATTTAAGGACGTCCCAATGAAAGCCAAAGTCTGTGTAGTGGTGAGAACGGATTTTTCAGCATTTATGTTGACCCACAGAGAGAAGTTGTAGCATTGTTGAAGTCGACACCTGAGTCTCTTGGCATGACCTGGTGACAAGGAGCCAAACGTTGAGGCAGGGGAAGATGGTGAAACCACGGCATCCTATATAAGCTGCTACTACAGAAAACACCTTGGTAAAGACCCTGGGGGCAGCCGCAATGCTGAAAGGGCATACTCTGTACTGGAAGTGGTTGGAGCAAACTATGAATTTGAGAAAGCGTCAGTGAGTTGGGTGAATGTAGGTGTCCTTCATGTCGAGAGCTGTGAACTATATGTCTTTCTGCAGGGATGGAATTATAGATGCCAACATGATCATGAAAAATTTGAAAGGTGGTTGAGATGGCAGAGGTTGAGAATGGGTCTCCAACTGCCTTTCTTTTTGGGGACTAGGAAATATGTTGAGTAAATACCACTCCCTTAGAATTGAAGAACCACCTGCTTTATCATTCAGTGCTGTAAGAGACATTCCTCTTCTTGATTGAGAACATTCTTGCAAGAGTGGCCTCCAAGATGGGGTGAAGAAGAGGTTTTTGGAGAGGGTAAAAATGCAAACTCCATTGTATAGCCAGAATGGATGATGCTGAGCACTCATCTGTCTGTTATTGCACTCCAGGTGTTGAAAAAGAGTGCTAGACAACCCCCAAAGGGTGTGTGGGAGTCAGGAGGTGTTGGACTCAGTGGTTTTCAGCTCTCAAGCTGCAGTCAAAATATTTAGGCAAGGGCTGGGATTGGAATGAGGAACCTTGCTGCAGAAAGTGTGGGGAAACAGGTCTTCTGAGTGCTCTGCCTCTTACCAGGTGGTCATAAGGTCTCTGGTGGAAAAACTGTTGAGCCATCAGTCTAGACTTCTATTGCTGCTAGTAGACTTTTCTCTTCAGGGCAGTTGAATGTATTCCCAGGGAGAAGAGGGTGGAGTCTCCTGAACTGTGTTAGGACTCATCCATCATCTGATTAAACAGATGAGTCTCACTGAAGGGAAGAAGGGAAGGTCCTTAATGGTTTTCTGGACCTCCCTGGGTTGATACTGCTGAGCAAACGGAGAGGAAAAGTTTGGGGGACTTCTTGAAAACCTTCATCCTGTCCAGGTAGAAGGCTAGGGCTCTCCTGACATCCAGTGTGTGTAATATAGCCACTCTGTTGTCTCGGTAAGGCTTGGGTTAGAAGGGTGGAAGAGGAATCAATTTGGTTCATGTGAAACAGAGAGGTTACTTGAGGAATGAATTTTAGATATGACCTAAGTGTAATCTTATCCCAAAAGAATAACACATGGGGGCAGGGGGTGTTCCATTAGAGTCGCTATTTCGCCTATTCTCCTAGTCAAGGTAATCGCTATCAGGAAGGCCATGGGTTCGAAGGGAGGCCTAATCAGTCCTTTCAGTACCAGGTTTAGGTCCCATGTGAGAGTAGGAAGTTGAGGTTGTGGGAAGAGGTTTGCTATACCCTTGAGGAACTTTTTAGTAGTCGGGTGTGACAGCACTAAGTATCTCTCTGTTGGTTGGTGGAAGGCTATTACAGCCACTAGGTGGACTCTGAGAGCGCTTAAAGATAGCCCCGATCTTTTTAGGGCTAGTGCATAAGTCTAAGATAAAGTGCAAGAGACGTGGATGTTGGGGAGATTTGTTGGGAAGTACACCAAATCTGAAACCTAGAGCACTTTTGCAGGTACATATGTTGTGTTGAGGACTTTTTACTGTGTAATAATACCTCTTGCACCTCCTTTGAACAGGAGCTTTCTATATGTTTGAACCAAGAGGATCCATGCCTTCAGGTGGAAAACCACCAAATTGGGATGTAGGATGTGTCCTCTGTCCTGGGAGAGGAGGAATGGAGTGACTGGGAGAGAGATCAGTGGGCACATCGCAAGCTGTGACAGATAGGGTACCAGGTCTGTCTCGGCTAAGTAGAGGCAATCAGAATGACATCTCTTTTTATTTTCAGCAGGACACTTGACAGCAGGGGAAAAGGAGGAAAAGCATAAAGAAGGTCACTGTCTCATGGGAGGAGAGCATCTCCCAAGGAGTGTTGTCCTATCCCTGCTTTGGAGCAGTAGCATGTACATTTCTTGTTCAGGTGAGTGGCAAACAAGTCTGTCCAATCCCCTGAATAGATCGTGAAGTACTGCTGGATCTAGCTTCTACTCGTGGTCATGTCCGCCACTCTCTTTGCCAGGTCCTAGAAGAGACAAAAGTCATCAGCCAGGAATGGCAGAGGAGGCATGACAGGCTCATCCAGGGAGGAGGAGGATATGGTCCTCAGGGGCCTCAACTGCACCCTCATTTTCCTCCACAATTTTTTCCAAAGTTTCTGAAGCTCTGGACGCTGCAGCCAAAGGGGTGTGCCTTGATAGTTCTTGGGTAGGGCTAGAAGCTTGAGAGGCCTGGTGTTGATAATGCAGCCCCGGGGTCCCCACGATGGCATAGAGGTTGGCAGTGGTGCCCAAGGGTAGCTGTACCAAGATGGTGGTGGTGGGGCCTTCTGAGGGTATGCTTGAGGATCCTGTTGATACTGGGCACAGTAAGGAGCCTGAGAGGAGTACTGTGATGCTAGCTTCTCAGGTTCACTATCTGAGTCTTCACTAGAGAGCAGGGAAACATGACAGGGCAGTGGGAAAAACTCCCATGCTGGTTGAACACTAGGTGTGGAGGTCCTGGCACCAACAGGAGGAGACTCTGGTACGTCCGATACACAGAGGTCCCCAGAGTGTCAGAATTCTGGCAGTGCCAACTGACTCGATGCTACTGTTGGTACTGGGGGGGACGGGGACGAAGATCTTGTCCATACTGGTTGCTCTGGTGCCGAATGAAGTGTCAATGGTAGTACTGATGTAGAATCACGTACCAATAATGCCTTCTTAGAGGAGTGCTTACTTCTGTCCTTGGTGCCATTGACTCAGTGCCTGTACCAATCAGGTCTGTGGGCTTGTCAACTATCTGCCCTGAGAACTTCTACGAGCCATGGGTGGTAAGTGAGAAGGTCTCGGTGCTAGCAGTACAAAGGATACCAAGCATGCTGGAAAGCATTTGGAGCTCTCTTGGAGCTCACTGGGGGGACCTCCTACTCTGTTTTTTGACTATTTGTGAGAGGGGTCAGCAGCTTGTTTCTTTGCCTAACAACCTTTAGATGTTGAGGGTTGTGGGGATGACTTACATCCCCCAGGTGACTCGTGTTGTGGTTCCGAAGAGGGTCGGAGAGCTGCCCTCATGAAGATAATCTTCTGTCTTAGCTCTGTATCTTTATGAGACCAGGGCCTGAATTGCTGGCAAAGAGCACACTTTTGTTGAATGTGGCCTTCCTTGAGGCAGCTAATGCACTGGGAGTGCTTGTCTGCGACAGGGATTGCCTATTTGCAAGAGAGGCACTTCTTGAAGAGTGGTGAGCTGGGCATACCCTATTGGGGGAAGGGTCCCCAACGAGGAAAAAAGCGGAAGAAACTAAAGTCTTTTTTTTTTTTTAATGATAAGAGAAAAACTACAACTAGAACTACAACTAAGAACTAGGAGGCTAACAAACTATAAAAATGGAAATTGAAAGTAATGGTCCTAGCAGACTGCGAATAGCTCTGTCTCTAGCTGGGGTGGCTGAGAAGGAACCGAGGATGGTTAGCCTGCACGTGCGGACTAGCCTCGTGGTGCAGCATGAGGAGAGATAGCACATGTGTCGACCTAACGGACACTTCTACCGAAGTTCTCTGATCAGCAGCGCAGGGATGCAAGCAGATCTACAGTGGAGCACCCATAGGGACAGTGCTTGAAGAAGAATTTAAGATATGTTTGAAATCAGAAAAATTCCAGAAGAGCAACAGGATTGAAACAAATAACAAAATAAGGACAACGATGTGCCAAGTACTTCCTGTTGTGCACGTGAAATTCTAAATCCATATATGCCACCTATGCTATACAAGACTGCATTTTATTTTGCATAGAGAAAATATAAATTATAAACTCCATCTACCTGTGCAAACAATCAATGAAAACTCACTTCAAACAATATTTTAATGATAATCGAGCAAAGAAATTTGTGTAGCTGTCAAATACCCTGATATAATCTTTGTACAAACATATCATACTAATTTCACAACAACCGTGTTTTCTTTGACAGCTTGTGCAACAAATATGTCCTGTCTACAATAATGGGTAGCTTGGGCTTTTCGGTTACATTAACATCTGAAAACAGCATTTGTGCTGCTGTCTGTCTTACTTTCTACTTCTGCTACACTCATAGTTAATCTCACATATCACCTAATCCTCTCCAGCTAGTTCCATGTGCAACTGTGGTGACAGTACAACTTTGGCCTCAACAGTGTGATTATTTTTATTTTCTGTTAATATTGTAACTGCTCTCCTCCGATCCGATGAAGTGAGCTGTAGCTCACGAAAGCTTATGCTCAAATAAATTGGTTAGTCTCTAAGGTGCCACAAGTACTCCTGTTCTTTTTGTGAATACAGACTAACACGGCTGTTACTCTGAAACCTGTCAATACTTCTAATAATGATTATTATGTTTTTTACAATAGTGCCAAGGGACCAGCCAAGAATGGGGCCGCATTGTGCTAGGAACTGTACAAACACACAGTAGCAGACAGTTCCTGCCATGAAGAACTTTCAGTGAATAGACAAGACAGCAAAAGGTAGAGGAAAAGGGGTATAATGTACAAGCAGAGTAAACAATGAGATGGCCTGAAAATGTCATATTAGTTCCATGATTTTTCTTTTTTAAAATTTTTTTGGGGAGGGTTTACTTAGGAAGGGATAAGATGAATGAAAAGACAAGGGAAGGGAGAGGTAAACAATATACTTGCTCATGCCAAATATTCATAAAGCTGTACATTGATTGTTGAATATGGATCAGTGCATAAAACATTGTACTCGAAAAGCAATTCTATAAGTCTCAACTATTGCTCTCCTATCTGCCATTTTAATAATTTGATTGAATATATGCATGAGATTTTTTACTGTTTCTTTTGATAATTGAAAAAATATAGAATAAGACACTATCATCTTAGAAAGACTACACCATACTCATTCCCTTATATCAGGGTTCTCAACCTTTTTCTTTCTGAGGCCCCCCAACATGCTATAAAAACTCCATGGCTCACAACTGTTCTTCTGCATATAAAAGCCAGTGCTTGGGGGTAGCAAGCATGGCAATTGCCTGTGACCCCGCCCCACAGGGGTCCCTGCCAAGCTACATTGCTCAGGCTTCGGCTTCAGCCCTGGGTGGCAGAGCTCAGGGCCCTGAGCTTCTGCCCCATGCAGTTGGGCTTCAGCTTTCTGCCCTGAGCCACAGCGAGTCTAATGCTGGCCCTGCTTGGTGGACCCCCTGAAACCTGCCCAGAGCCCCCCGGAGGCCCCAGACCCCTGGTTGAGAACCACTGCCTTATAGCTTAATTTTAACAAATATGAATGCCGTATTCTTATTTTAATTTGGAGCTCAGTTGAAATAAACAGTGGCAATAATCACTGGTGACATAAACAAAAAATCAGAATAAATGTAAAGAGCTTAAAGAAAAGGAGTACTTGTAGCACCTTAGAGACTAACCAATTTATTTGAGCATGAGCTTTCGTGAGCTACAGCTCACTTCATCAGATGTATACCGTGGAAACTGCAGCAGACTTTATATATACACAGAGAATATGAAACAATACCTCCTCCCACCCCACTGTCCTGCTGGTAATAGCTTATCTAAAGTGATCATCAGGTGGGCCATTTCCAGCACAAATCCAGGTTTTCTCACCCTCCACCCCCCCACACAAATTCACTCTCCTGCTGGTGCTAGCAGGAAATAGCCCGACTTGATTATGTAAAGAGTTGTCACTTTGGATGGGCTAGCACCAGCAGGAGAGTGAATTTGTGTGTGGGGGGGTGGAGGGTGAGAAAACCTGGATTTGTGCTGGAAATGGCCCACCTGATGATCACTTTAGATAAGCTATTACCAGTGGGGTGGGAGGACAGTGGGGTGGGAGGAGGTATTGTTTCATATTCTCTGTGTATATATAAAGTCTGCTGCAGTTTCCACGGTATACATCTGATGAAGTGAGCTGTAGCTCACGAAAGCTCATGCTCAAATAAATTGGTTAGTCTCTAAGGTGCTACAAGTACTCCTTTTCTTTTTGCGAATACAGACTAACACGGCTGTTCCTCTGAAACCTGTAAAGACCTTGATTCACTGCTGGATCGGGGCCAGAGAGCCCAGCACCTTGCAACAGCTATTGCTAAAGCTGCATTCCCCGGGCAGAACACCACTATGGGAGAGTGAACAAGTGAACACGAATGCCCTCCTTGATAGAAGGGAAGTCATTCTCCTTTGGGTGCAGCTGACCCTGCTGGCACAGAAAGAAATGGCGAAGGAGGCTACATAAGCTCAGATACCATTGTGATGGGCACAGTATCAAAACCTAAATCAACAGATTAGATAGGCGTCAGGAAGAAGGGAGATGGATATAGATTTTTAAGGTTCAGTTGCTCAATTCTTTTAATACACAAAATCCGCTATTACTATCTAGCCTTTTATAATATTTTATATGAATCAGATACAAAACTATAATAATGACAAGTTACAAAGAGACGCAAAATCACTGAATGTTTCTGGGATATTACCAGTGACATTAACTTGCTGAAAATGGACCGGAAAAAAACATCGTCCATTAGTGTATGATAGTTTTGACAAATACATATTGGTAGATAAAATGACTTCCATGCATATGTTGTTTGTCAGATGTCAGTAGAAAGGATATGTATTTCATAGTAAAATAAAAAATAATGAAGTAAGAAAGCTAAGAGGCAATAGACAAAAAAATCAATACTAACTGATTGCAGAGCAAGTCCTTTAACTCTGGTTATACTGAAAACAGAATACTAAATATTGTATTAGTGATTGTTGATGTGACTTTTTAAAAATAAGCTATTCTTTGTATAAGAATTACAATTAAACTAATTTTTACAAGATTTTGTCCTTTTAGTTTATTACCAAAGGAGACAGACATATATGCAGAATGGTTTTTAATAAAACTATATGATTGGGAAGCCTTTCATGTGATGAGCTTCTGTTTCAATGCGTCTGCTCAAACCATATGGATAACATCTGTAAATCAACACAACACAAATACTGTAGCAATGTTGTACTAAAAACAGCAGGTGGCATTATCCTACAAGATAAATCAGACCACAAGCATAAAGACTTCACACAGACAGAAGAAAAGCATCAAAAGAAACAACCTTATCTTTAATAGATATAAAATACACTGTCTAAAAATGATTCTCTATTTCATGCCTTTTACCTTAAAATTAGTTCAATTAGGCTAGTATTTAGTTAACCAACTTTTATAGTAACATAAGGTCACTGCCTTATTTATCTAAAGTCACTTATGCTTTTACTGTAAACAATGTATAGTAAAGATGATTCAACTGGTATTTTATTCTTAATATATTGCCAAAGATACATGCATAATATAATGAATGTCTTATTGTCATACTGACTAATTTTGTATTAAAAATAGTTCCTTTTAGAAAATAAATCCCCGAAGTATGCCTTCATTAAAGTTGTATTTAAAACAGCATACGGAAATAGTGCACTTAAAATAATTACAAATGCTGGAGGATGAGAGGAAAAACCCAATTTGCCTGCAATCTGAGCACACAGTATACTTGTATAGATTTTTTGTTTGTTTTTAAAAACAAAGTAGCTCCTAAATTCTGCCTACAATTTAAAAAGTAACAAAACCCCCGAATCCTCAAAATTATTGTGTCGTGAACCATCCAAAAATCTCCCTTTAATTTAAAAAAAAGTTACTGAAATCGATCTTAGCTTTAATCATGTGATTGTCTCTCTCTCTCTAGTATAATCCTAATGTTGTGATATTTACCAGATCCTTCACTAAAATAGCTGTAAAAATGAACTGATGATTAATATGGTGCTAAATAGATCTAGCGACTGTTCTTCAGATCCTTATGACTGAAGAATAACACAATGTCAGTGTATTCTGATGGAATTTGTTTATATCTCTTCATGTTTGACCACCTGTTACATATTTAAATGGACATCGTTTTTAATTCACTAATTAAATAATCTGTTTTCTAATAGAGTACACATTAAATAACATGGTCTGAAATATTTTTAGAATAACACTTTAAGATTGTTTTTCTGCTTTCCTGTTTGCTTATAAGTGTCTTTTTCAGCAAAGGAGAAACTGTGAAGCTTATAAACAAAGTGCTGCCAAATGAAATAAACAAACTGACAAAATAGAGAAAAATATTCCCCACCTGCTTTTAGTTACAGTAAAAACTTTGTTATTACTTGTAATATCCATAGAAAACACAAATTGCAGATACAAAAGTGATTTTCAAATATACAAGCCATTTAAATACCACATACGCTTACTGAATTGATGCAAAGCTTCCTCAAAGGACAAAAAAAAAAAAAGGTGTAGTATGAAGACAATAATCTTGTGGCGCAATCCAGTGTATGGCAAGAAATTTAAATTTTTTTCTCGATTACTTGGGAAAGAAAGGCACAACTGCATGAATTAAAGTCATTTTAGTCATTCACAACGGGCAAATAAAAATATTTTAAACTAGACTAGACAAAAGCACTAGTACAATAAGGAAAAATCCTGCACTGGCAGCAGGATTGGCTGACCTAGTGCCCATCTTTGGCATCTCTTAAATTATATGAACTTTGGACTTCATTGTGAAAATAGGTTATGAGATAAACCAACAAAAACAGGAAAGTAACAAACATAAGACCAGCCATACTCGGTCAGACCAAAAGTCCATTTAGCCCAGTAGCCTGTCTTCCTACAGTGGCCAATAACAAAGGTGCATGTTGTTTTTCTCCTTTTAATTCCTATCATCAACCCGGCCTTGTGTAGTCTCTCTGCTTCTGGCAGAGAATTGGAAGTCACTCCCAATGAAGTCCATCAGCATATCATGTATTGGCTGTAACGTACGTGCACCATAGCTACCTCTGGACAGAATCAGACTTGGTCTGGTATTTGTGATTCTATACATTCTAGTAAGTGGCCTAAAAAAAATAAGAGAAGCATTCACATTAGTTTTGACTAGGGGAGATTCTCCTTTAGAGAAGTGGTATAAATCTGAGTATTTGACTATTTAGAAAAGAAGGTCCTGAGTTCTATTCCGTCTGTTAAAAGCCAGAAGTTTGGCAGATGTTCAACACTGTCTATGTATATATGTGGCCTCAAAGTCATTTCAAACATAACTTCTGAGTAAGCTGGAGTGGTGGCTATAGAATAATGAAAAGAATCCTTTCCCCCATGTGGTCTGAAGATGCTGCCTTCAGAGCTCTTTGTCTTGACTGAGTGGGCTATGATAGATCAAAAATAGATCTTCAGCCTGTTTAACAACCCCCCAACAAGAGTCAACAGTGAGGATGAATCCTGGGGCATTCAGCACCAAGGGTGAAATCCATTCCACCCACAAACCCCAATACAGTAGTCTATCTTTATGTGGACAGAGTGTGAATGTGTTAAGAAGTGAAATCCACCATCCAAATCTGAGGCCAGTGAATGGGACAGCAATACAGCTCACTCTAGCCAGTTTTCAAGCCTATGGGTTGGAGTAGCAGCTGCAGCCTCTTAGCAGCAGAGACCGGATCGAAAGCCCACTGAAGTCAATGGAAAAAAACTCCATTGATTTCAGTGTGCTTTCTACTGGGGCCCAGTTGCACAATGGATTGGGGCCACTTGTCTGTTCAAATGTAGATGCCATGTCCCTTCCACCAGGCCAACTCCTTTCAACATCCACTGTGGCCTTCTGGGCAGGGTGGATAAAAATTGATGATTAAAAATCAGATTTTTTATTTTTTTAAAATCTAAATCAGAATATTTTATTTAAATCAAATTTTTAAAAATTTAAATAAAATACAGTGTAATTAAAAAACTATTTAAATTAAAATTAAATTTACAACCTATGTAAACATATTACAATCTATTAAAATAGTTTAAATTAAATAAAAAAATAATACTAAGTAGTACTTATTTGCTTGCTTATAAGTTTTAATGAAGGTCAAACCACTGAAGTGATGGTAGTCACTAGCTAGGTACCTGCAACTAGAGTTTGTTGAAGTACTAAACCAGCTTTTGATAGCAGTAGCCTCTTTTGGAGGTGCAGAGAGAATATTTTCTTCATTTCAGTTTATTTAACTAGTTCAGTTCAATGACTAGGTCATTCAAAGTTATAAAACCAACTGGGAACTGAAAAATGAAGCAAATTTATTTTCCTCTTACAATCTAACATAAAAACTAGATGAGAGAGGATGAGATCTAGTAGTTCTAAAATCTTGAAGGACATGGTGACCAGAAATAACCAGTTCAATTCACCAACTACACATAATATTTCCTTTGTTTAATAAATGCAAAACATGTTTTGGTAAGCTTTTTTTCTAATGTATTCAGTCCATTTAAAGTAGTTCTAGTTAATTTAAAAAATATAAAATAAAATGCTGTTGCATTCTTAATTGAATCTGAATGTCCACCTGATAGAGCTTGACAAAAATCACAAGTAAAAAATTAATCATCTAGTAAATAAGAAATACATCATTCACCATTTTCTATTTTAAAAATGTGAAAATTAAGAATCTGAATAAATGTAAGTTGTTATATAATTGCTTAAGGGTGAATTTCATCTTGTAAGCAACAGATTCTTCCTTTTGTGCTACAGTACTGTTTCTATTGGCTGCCAGTGAGGCGTGGGATTTATCCAAAGTGGGACCAGCCATTAGAGGGAGACATGATCATACAAAACGCCAGTTTATCACACAAAGAAAGTATCTAGTAAGCATCCCAAGCATTGGAAGTGCACAGTTTTTAAGTGACAACTGAATTTCCACTTTGTAACAACCTGTGGCTGGATACAAATATCACAATCATTAGCTGAGATTGAACCTAAGACTTTCAGCACCAAAACACAGGAAGTCAGAGGTCAGAGCCCTACTGACAGATCATGGAGGATACTACTACCCTGGGAGCACATGCCAGGATTGCCTCCATTTTCTTTCCTTTAAATGAATATGAGTACTCATGAAAGGGGGCAAAACTGACAATCTTCTGTGTGCAGAAAAAGTATGGCACCAGCAACGAACACGAACTTCTCCACATTGCTCTGCCACTGTATTTCAAAGCTTCCCTGGAATGATCACCTTTAAAGAAAAAGAATAGTCCACTCTCCTCCAATTAAATTCTGAGTCTCTTTTCTGAAACTGCAGCCAGGGAGCCAACTGTGGTGATGGTTTCTGTGGTGTGGGCCCCTGCCACTAGGAACTGGAGTGAGCCCGCCAACTAATTCTACAAAGAAAAACTGACCAAATCCAAGTTAATTAAAAGGCAGGGTTTTTTCCCCAGTTTAATTTTTAAGTTGTCATGAAAAGTTATAAATAATATTTTTTTAAAAATGTGGTAGGTCAGATAGTTGTACTGGTTATGCTAGTGTGTTTATTCTGGGGTCAAATCTGTGCATTTTAAACATCTGAAATGTTGTGGTCTGAGTATTTTTCTGTGCTTACCAAAGGCAACATTCTGATTTACACAACTCCCTGATGCATATATAATCACACGAGAGTTTAAGTCAGGGCAGAATTCAGAATGAAGTGCTTAGTTTTCTTATTATGCCATTTCATTAGCTACAGTACCTGTATAGACAAGTTTAATGTGCTAAAAATCCCTCTGAAAAATCTTTGAGGCATCTATAAAATGTCCTGAATTTCTTGGTCCAAATAAAGTGCCATTTCCACAAAAAAATCATCTCTCTCATCATTTTTAATTTCTTTTTGTGACTTTACAACTTTAAAAGGCAGCCAATTTCCCCCTCTAAGTTGGCAGAAATATAAAACCTCACTCCAAAACGAGCAACCTTGCCTTAAGCTCTGTATTCCATTTTCAAACCAAAGCAAGTTTTTATTGCCAAGTTGTATTTTTCAACTTCAACTACAGTGACTCAAACAGCATCACTATAATTTTGTTTCCATTTTGCTTTTAAACAAGACTAGATACTTATTTCTCTCCCTTTACGGAGGATCAATGTATCAAAAACAAGAACAAAAGGGATAAGGACACATTGTAGGAATCTCAAAGGAATTAAGTTTTAAAGTTGAGATATATGTAAATCAAGAAACTTTGGATTTCTCTACCAGCTGTGTTTAAAACTATATTTATGTTTAAATTAACTCTATTGTTGATATTTTTACATGCATCTTATTGCATATATACACCCTGTTCTCCAGAAACTTAGGATGTATTTTTTGAAAGTAAGATATACAGTTGTAATAAAAAAGTAAAGAACAGCTAATAAAATGGTAGGAATCAATGCTTATGTGCTTAAGGTTGTTAGAGGTTTGCCTTGTTTTAATAGGCAGAGTATAAAACCAGTTTTAGTTGCTCCAGATTAAAAGGACAGAATACAGACTCTGCTGTTGCTGTTTGCTGTCCATGTTAATTTTGGAATTCTCATTGACTCTAATTAAAATTCTATAGATGGAAGAGTTGTATGTTTCTAAGGAACTAGCCAGTGAATGCTGTCTGCCAGCCATCTCCAAACACCCCATAACCACACACAACCAGCCTGTCAGGAGAGCTAATGCAGACATTGCAGGGCACACCACATTTGTCACTGTGGCTAATATCAGAGATATGCAGCTCTTTTTTCTCAGCACACAAAAGCAAGATATGTAATTCAATGCTCAATTTACCCTTGTCTCGTAGGAGATTTTTCCCTGCTAATTGATAGAAATTAAGCCATTAATCAAGCCACTAGCCATCATTCAAACCAGGGAAGATGAATACAAACTTTCATCATAACCACCTTCCCCATTTTAGTGTTCATTAGCATTAATTTTTAATGCAATTATGCTATTCTTTTACGCTGAGCTCATAAATTACTGCTCTTTTGTTGCTGGCTGGCCTTGTAAAATCCAAGGTAATGCTTTGTGCTCTGATCTTAAAGGCAATTACTGGATTTTTCTATCTTCTATATCTCTATATCCCCAATAACCTTTACACAGTATGTACACATTTGTGTGTGTGTATATTATATATATATATATATATATATATATATATATATATATATAATATATACATAAATAAAAGCATTTCCACAGTCACACCCAGCATAAAGTAGGAATATAAACATATGAAGATAATAGAACCTAATAAAAGCTGTTGAGATCAGAACAAAGCATCAGTATATTATATACATACAATATATACACAGAAAAAGAGAGAAGTAAAATACACAGTGGTGAAAAGTAAAGCAACAATTATAGTCAAGAATTTGGAAAATGCATGTTAAACATATATAAGCTGGACAGAATGGTTGAAATTGTGCAGGCACTTAGTCCCTTACTTTAGACTCTTGCTTTTTCATTTGCACTTTAAAAAAGTCATACTGACATTTGAAAATCAGTGACTGCGCATGCAGATAATTTTTTTCTACTACGTGTGATGTATAATGTGTAGTAACATCAAAAGAATCTTTCCAAGATACTGGGTTTAATATGCGCATATTAACAGCTCCACAGTACTACACATTGACACGTGGAGCCATTATGATGTTTAGTGTCATTGAGTAGTAGCTGTCATGCTTTTACTTCAGTCCATGCACTGGAGCCTAAAGGATGCATCAAGACAAGCACATGGAAGCTAGATGCACCTGGGGTTACCCTCAAAGCACTGAATTAAATGTAGGTGGCTGGAGAAAAATGGAATGTACAACAGTAAAAGCTGGACTTTTTCCACTATTTTAAATATATCAGGCCAGATTCTCAGTTAGTGTATGGAGCTGCAACAATTTACCCCAGCTGAGGATCTGGTCCAGCACCAACAAAATACAACATATATATTTAATTATATTTTAAGTTTGACATTGGCCATGCAAACAAGGAAATTTGCAGTTAGGGCAAACGCTCATACCACAGATTCATTCTGGTCTCGAGTAAGTACTCATTTTGGCATGTGGTAAGAACATGTATAATGTTGGCACATTCACTGCGAGATCAGCAAAAAAGACTCCACACAACTGAGCGTAGTTTAAGCAAATGGATACCATTTTTGTTAAACTTTAATCCAAGAATCATTCTCACTCTCTCCTCATAACCTGACAAACTCATCCAATGCATTCCCTTTCCCCAAACAATCTCCGAACAAACAGGGGCTTCAACTAGTCTGCAAACTCATGGGACTGGCCTACACAAATGTCTACCAACTTGCTTCTTCCAGTGCAAAAACTTAGGCTTTAATGAGGGGTGTCTCAGACTCTAAAGTAGTTTAAGTCAATTCAAGTGACCATGCAGAGTTTATAGCAGCTAGATGAGTCAAAGTTTAAACTGAAAGCTGGCCTCAATCGTAGCGATAGCAGACCAGGCAGTTGCCATAATACTAAAGCCCAAATCCACATCACAACATGGAGCCCTAAAACTGGCCCTGAACTTAGTTTTGGAAAAAGCTAGTCCCCTGAAAGTGAGCCGCTATCTCAAAAGATTCCTGCAAAACTAAAGTTGCAACAAAAAATTAAACAACATCAACCCAGATATAACACGGCTGCCAGAAAGAATTTAGGCAACAAAACACACATAACCTAATAATCTTAGTCCTTTTTTTGGATATTCCTTGTATATTCCCTCTCTCTCTCTCTCATACATAATCACACAGATACACATACATGTCTGTGGAGGTGACAGCCACATGTTTCAGAATCATCTGAAAAATAAAGTTATTTTGCAACTTTGACTTTCTTACCCATCCTTGCTTAATAATCACTCTCATGTGGGATTTCTAACATCCCAAATTACACAGTGGTTTCAAACACACTTTTAAAAAAACAAAAAACCAACCAACCAAACAAAAAACCCAACCCTTTCACAAATATAAGCTTCCTCCTTCCCCTCAATGTGGAATTTCTCTCAAAAAATTATCTTGGCCTAAGATGATACACAAATTCTAAACAACCTCTTTTGTCTAAAACATTCCTAAAATATTTTTTTGCTGACATATGGCATATGCAGAGAATGCCATAGCGTGATTGTGACTCAAAGAGCCCCTTTATGCCTGTTGGCAAAGGGTGTACCCAATACCCTGTTGTCAGAATATTTAGCCAGCATCTTGTAAGGTATCCTATAAAAATTGGTGACACACTGGTATATTGATACATTGTATGATGTATGTATGGTTAATGTGTAAAGAAGTCTGTGTGTGTGTGCGCACGCTGGAAATACATTAGAGAAATATGTTCAGACCAAACAATTTAAGTAGAGTGGATAAACAAGTTTGTCGTTGACAAAGGAATGTTGTTTTGCCTGTGTCTCCAATGTAAAGTGAGCAAGGTGAGGCCAGAGACAATGGAAGGAGAGTTACATCTAAGGTAATCAAAGTGATCAAGCCCATCAAAAGAAAAAGCAAATTGACCGTAGGATGAGAGCATGGCATTTACACACCAGCAGGGGAGAGGAACTTTGTTTGAGTTTCCTTTCTAAAGAATACATTTTAAAGGTTTACTGGACAATAAAAAGAAGGGGCGAGAACTCCATCACTTACTTAGGGGATAGAGGGGACAGCACTCTCTGATTCTATGAACGTTGGATCCTCTTGCCAGAAAGGCTGCAGATGCTGGTGGCTTGATGTAAGTGAGAAAGTTGTTTAAGCAGAGATTATAGCATGCTGAAATTAAGTCTTAGACACTGGAAAATGTGTTTTATTTTCTTCTGTTTGTAATCATTTTCTGTTTCTGTTCTTTCTGCTTAATATCACATAAATGTCTGTTCTTTGTTAATAAACCTATTCTTGGTTTTACTCTGAACCATCTCAGTGTTGTTATATTGAAGTACTGAGTGAGTCCTCAGCAAACCCAATTGCCTACTGTGTGTATTGTCTCTTTGGAGGCAGTGAACTTAATTTTGTGAGTGTCCAGTGAGAGGAACTGGACACTAAAGAGAGACATCTCTGGAGAACTCGGGAACTGGGGTTCACTGATTGTTATTTGCAAGGCAAGGTAAAGACTGGTGAGACTGAAGGAGTTTGCTGGTGAAGCAGACAGACTAGTCTGGCAGGGAGCTGACACAGTATCATCTCCAGCAAAGCTCACTCTTTCTAATGCAGAGGGGTAATTCAGTGGCTTCGGATTCTGAGCTGTCCTGGGGAAAAGTGTCACAGTGCTGTAATAAAAATGCTTTATCTGATCTTGTTTGGGATTCTTTGCATAACTCACTTGTAAGTATTGCCTGCACCATCCACACAGAACAACTGAGCATGCTGCAGACCAGGGCTACAGGCAAACCTGGATGATACTGATGTCACTCTTCATTTTATGGCTCACCTGCTTCAGATACTGTTGACAGGTAAGGCTGCAATTGAGAATGATTCCTACGTGGCAGGGATTAGGAACGTGAGTGATTGTGTTGCTGCAGAAATTCACATTCAGCTTCAGAATTGCTGATGTGGAAAGCTAGTGACATTTTTTGATAGACTGGGTTTGAGCTGCCAGTATCAAAAGTAGATTTCCATCATCTTCACATCAGCATTAAAGGTATCTTCCACTTCCTTGAGTGTTGTCACCTGTGTTGTTAGTGCCAGGTTATTGACATAAATGAAGTTGTGGCATGTGGTTTTGGGCACATCACAAATATAAACTGGAAAGGGATGGTGCTAGTACTAATCCTTGTGAAAAGTCATTGTGCAGACTCTGCTTTTTGCTAGCCTAACTTCTGATATGAACATGGAATGTTCTTTCCAAAAGCACTGACCCAATAAGTTGAAGTGTTGGGTTACATAGAAGCAGGTTGGATAGCCAGATAGTGTCATAGGCTGATGACAAGTCAATTAAAGCTTCAGCTATTTTAAGGTTCAGATGGAAACTGGCCTTGATATGGATAGTCAGTGGAGCCACTTGGTCACAGCAGCTTCATCCTGCCATGGAAGCAGCTTGTTCCAGGGGGACTGCGGTCTCCAAGATGGGGGTCAGCCTCGTCAGGATTGCCTGGTTCAGTAATTTATATGTTGTACAAAGGAGAGATATAGGGCAGTAGATTTTGGGGTCACTGGGACAGATCTCTAGGTTTTAAAATGGCAGTGACCTTTGATCACCTCCAAGCTTTTAGGAGTTTGCTGGTGATGATTTCTGTGAATCTTGCTGCCATCCAGTAATGTCCTTTGAGCCTGAAACATTTAAGGAAGAATGAAAGGATGCTGTCAATGTCAGCTGTTTTTCCTGTTTTCAATCTCAGCTCTTGTGAAGGACCGACAGAGACTTGACAAAGGGGCACTTAGTGCTTGGGATTCCTAAAGAGCTGTTTTCACCTCTCTTTTCAGTTGATGGCTTACAGTCATCTCAATTTCTTAGTAGGAGGCTATACTGCTAGCAGTGACTTGCGGTGTTTGTGTGTCTCATGGCGCCTCTCCATCTACGAGCTGCAGAAGGGTCCATTCTACTGAGTGGAGACTGGGACTAGATATGCAAGAATAAGACTGGGACAGGGGGACCAGAGTGGGGAAGAGACAGAGATGGGACAGAAGGGATCAAGCTTGGGAGGAATGGGCAGAAGAGTCCATGCCCACTAGAACACATTCCTCTCAACAGCCTGGAGTGGAACCAAAGATTCCTGAGTCTCACCAGTCCTCTGCTGTGAGCAAATATTTGTGAAATCTCTGGCAAAGCATGTGTTTCACTCCCCTCTAATGATGATCCACAAATATTATGACAACCTACTACTGCTATCAGTTACTCCATTAGTGCAAGTGTCAGAGGTCTGTGCAGGAGATCTAAAGGGTTCAGCCCTGCTGATGGACCATGTGCATATTAGTCTGATGCCACATGATGTAGTTTCTTTTCTTTTTTTTTAAGTTTGTTTTTTTTAAAAACCTAGGAAATTATACACACAAACCCACCTTAAAACAACATTATTAAGGTTACAAAGTCAAGCACCCTAAAGTTAGGAAATATCAGAATTAAGGTTGCCTGTGCAACCTTAGTTTTGTGTGATCCTTAGTTTCTGGGTGCCCGACTTTGGATCTTACTTTCAGAAGTGCTGAGTACTCACAGCTGCCAGTGAAGTCAATGGGAGCTGTGTCTTGAATGTGTAAAGTGCTATATAAGGTTAAACACTCTGGAGAATCATGTACTAGTCATCCCAAAATGGGCACCCAAAATTTGTGGAAACTTTTTACTTTAAGGCTTGTCTCCATGAACTTTTAGTTCACGGCAAGCTGGGTTGTGTGTCTACCCTGCACTAGCCTGCCACAGACTAACTGTCCACATGGACCCTGCTGACATGCTTTAACAATTCATTAGTGTGCTTTGATCTAGTTCTCTTTGAAACAGGACTAGATCAAAGCATATTAATGAACTGTTTGTGCATGTCAGCAGGGTCCACACAGCCTTAGTGCGTGGCAGGCTAGTGCAGGGTAGTTTCACACCCCAGCTTGCTGTGAACTAAAAGTTCATGTAGACAAATCCTCAATCTCTGTGCCTCACCTGCCCATCTCTGAATGGGGATACCACTCACCCACCTCAGAGGAGTGTTGTGAAGATAAATTCATTAATGTTTGTGAAGCGCTCAGCTATTATGGTGAGCGTCATAGACTAACCCAAGAAGAAATTAATAATTCTGTATTTAGAGGAAGTAAATATGTCATGGGATCACACTGAACAATGAGGAGAAAATAACAATATTTAACAGCTGTTCACTAAGTGAGCACCATCCATCTTGTGTACTGAATGAAACAGGAGACTTATGAAAAAAATAGTATATGATCTTTTAATTAAAAGTTGTATCATAAGACATACACACAAGGCAACTGAATAAAGGCTGCACAGGCAACCTTAATTCTGGAATTTGCTAACTTTTGAGTGCTTGACTTTGCAACCTTAATAATATTATTTTAAAATAGAAGGGGTTTTTGTGTGTGTGGGTATAATAATCTATATGTATTAACACCTGATCAAAAGGCATCTAGCAAGGGAGGCAGCACAGTCTTACTATTAGAACACTGGAATAAGAATCAAGTGATATGGGTTCTCTTCCATAAATGAAATATGAAATAGAATCCATACTGGATTCCCAGTCCAGTGCTCTAATCACTAGACTATATTACCTCTCTTGTTAGATGTGTTTTTGCTAGGTGCTGAAATAAAAAGGGTAAGAGGGCTTTTCAACACACTTGTTTAACTCATCTTTTCATATCCATTAAGAATAGCTCTCTTGTGATAGCTCATTTTCCCTCTGTTCAAATCCTCCAACATGCACTTGGCTGACACCATTTATTAATGCAGGAGAAGAGCGCCTGTTCCCCACAACCGTTTATGTAGGCTTTCTTGTAAGAGATAATATTAAAAAGTAAAAGTAGAACTCCCCACAATGCTGGTAGACTTATAAATGGAATGTGCCCATATGCCTATCTCCCATATTCCATACGATATAGCGCCATTCATTAGCGCTATATCATAAGAAGCGTGTCTACTGGTGCACCACATAGAAGGAAAATGGATAACTGGGATGGGTGGAAGGAAAATATTTTCAAGGATCTGAAAAAAACCTATCTCCTACTTGCAATTGTTTTTGGAGGCAGTAATGATCATAAAATTCCCTCTTCAGAGTTTAATGGGTACCATCATCCTGGCAATAGTTTCCATATACCCCAGATAAGCAGAGCTGCATAATGCCCTTCTGATGTGAAAAAGCTCTTCAGGCATTTAACTGGAACAGATTAAAACCTTCAGAATGTTCATTCAGTTTTCTGTTTCATTTGACACCAGTACATTAGACCAAGTTGTATCCAAGAAAACAATGTCAAAAGTAGATCACATCACTCAATTTTTTTTTTAATGAGTCAAAATCTTCAAGTGAAGGACATGTGGTCAGTTATTTTAGTTACAATATTCAGCCTCAAATTGAATCCTACCTAGACAATTTTCAGGAAAGACACATGGGAGCATTCTTCATAGTTTTCCAAAAATGGAGGTTACTTACTGTAACTGGAGGTTCTTCAAGATGTGTGGTCCTATTCCACACATGGGTATGCATGTGTACGAGGCTGGAATTTCTTCAAAGCAGTGTCTGTTGATCCACACATACGCAGTAACGCTCCTCGTGCTCCCAACTGAGGGTATAAAAGGCAATGTGGGTTGAGGCCTCTCCAATTCCTTTTCTTATCACTATCCAACTGGATCTGAAGCAGGGGGATGGAGGGTGGGTACTATAGCACAGATATGGACCACACATCTTCAAAAACCTCCAGTTATAGTAAGTAACCTCCATTTCTTCTTCAGGTGAGGACTCTATGTGTATTCCACATGTGGGTGACTGTCAAGCTGTGTCCAGACTGGAGGAGGATGTGAGGAAACCGGTAGCAGAGATGTATGGAGTATTGCCATTTCTATGGCTGCGTCCGCTATTGCTGCTCGAGTTAGAGCATAGTGTGATGTGAAAATATGGATGGAACTCCAAGTTGCCGCTCTGCAGATGTTCTGCAGTGGAACGTCCGATAAGGATGCCATGGAGGCAGCTTGTGCATGCACAGAGTGAGCTATAATATGCTTGAGCAGGAAAGTTGGAAGCTTTGCTATTTTGTAGCATTCAAAAATGAATCCTGAAACCCATTTAGAAATCCTTTCTGAAGATACAGCTTGTCCCAGTGACCTTTCTGTCATGGCAACAAAAAGTCTCAAAGATTTTTTAATGGATTTGGTTCTCTGCAGGTAGAACGCCAGGGCACACCTGATGTCAAGGGAGTGAAGTCCCTTCTCCTCGGAAGACACGTGGGTTTTTGGGAAGAATACATTAAGTATACTGATTGACTGATGAGGAACTCAGACACAATTTTGGGGAGGAATTTGGGGTGTAAATTAAGGGAAACCTTCTTGTGGAATACAGTATAAGGAGGGTCTACCATCATGGCTCCCAGCTCACTGACCCTTGACGATGAAGTGATGACTACTAAGAATGCCACCTTCATGGACAGGTGGGTCATGGCACATGCTGCCAGAGGTTTAAAGGGGAGGCCTGGAAGTTTTGAAAGGATAAGGTTAAGGTCCCATTGAGGTGTAGGTTTAATTACCGGTGGAAAATTCCTGATCAAGCCCTTCATAAATCAAACCGTAGTCAGGTGTGTGAAGATAGAATGTCCTTCCACAAGGGGCAGGAAGAAACTAATTGCTGGTACTTGTATTTGCAGTGAACTAAGAGCTAAATTTGAGGTCTTTAAGAAGAAGAGATAGTCTAGGATAACTGGAATGGCCACAGTATCAAGTGAACACTTGATGGGTGATGGTGATGGGTCCAGCCTGAAAATCGCTACTATTTAGCCAGGTAGCAGAGTTTAGTAGAATCCTTTCTGCTTTGGGTCAGAATTTCCTGAACGGGGCAGAGTATGAGCATTCTATCTCCGATGCCCATCCAAACACCAGGCTGCGAGATGGCATGAGCCTGGGTTGGGGTGCTTGACTTTCCCCATCCACAGCTAGGAGATCCTGACATGCAAGGATCCTGATAGGGGAACATATGGACATCATTAGGAGGCTTCATGAAACCGAACTGTCTGGGCCAGTAGGGTGCTAGGAGGATGGTAGTGGGTCTGTTGCACCAGATCTTCCATATAACTTGTAGTAGTAGAGGGATGGGAGGAAAGGTGTATCCGAGATTGTTTGTCCAAGGAAGCAGGAGAGCATCACCCTGGGACTCTTGGCCTATGGCTTCCCTGGAGCAATACATTTGGGACACTAAGGTCCCATAGTGGAGTCCTCCATCATGCAAATATTGTGATTAGGACTGTGTTGAAGATCTCCCATTTGTGTCTGCAGAGAAGCATCTGCTTAATCTGCCTGCCAGGGAGTTCTGAACATCCAGGAGGCATGTGGCCTGTGTGTTGATTATGATTTCTGATACAGCAGTTCCAAAGTCAGATTGTTTCCAGGCAGAGGGGACGAGATCTCGCTCCTCCCTGTTTGTTTATATAGACCACTGCGGTGATATTGTCTGACATTATTTGTATGTAGAGTATGCACATGAGGGGAAAGAAATCCTTGCACACCAGGCAGACCACTCTTAGCTCCAGGAAGAGCTAAGAGCAAGGAAAGGAAAGCCAGGAAGGAAAGCCTTGCACTCCAGGCAGACTGCTCTTAGCTCATAAGAACATAACATATAAGAACATAAGAACAGCCATACACAGTCGGACCAAAGGTCCATCTTGCCCAGTATCCTGTCTTCCGACAGTGACCAATGCCAGGTGCCCCAGAGGGAATGAACAGAACACGTAACATCAAGTGATCCATCCCCTGTCGCCCATTTCCAGCTTCTGGCAAACAGAGGCTAGATACGCCATCCCTGTCCATCCTCGCTAATAGCCATTGATGGACCTATCCTCCATGAACTGTTATAGTCTTGGCCTTTACAACATCCTCTGGCAAGGAGTTCCACATGTTGACTGTGTGTTCTGTGAAAAAATACTTCCTTTTGTTTGTTTTAAATCTGCTGCCTATTAATTTCATTTGGTGACAAATAGTTCCTGTATTATGAGAAAGGCTAAATAACACTTCCTTATTTACTTTCTCTTCACCAATCATGATTTTATATGCCTCTATCATATCCCCCATTAGTCATCTCTTTTTCAAGCTGAAAAGTCCCAGTCTTATTAATCTCTCCTCATATGGCAGTCGTTCCAGACCCCTAATAATTTTTGTTGCCCTTTTCTGAACCTTTTCCAATTCTAATATATTTTTTTTGAGATGGGGTGACTACATCTGCACGCAGTATTCAAGATATGGGCATTCCATGGATTTATACAGAGGCAATATGATATTTTCTGTCTTATTATCTATCCCTTTTTTAATGATTCCCAACATTCTGTTCACTTTTTTACTGCCGCTGCACATTGACTGGATGTTTTCAGAGAACTATCCATGACTCCAACATCTCTTTCTTGAGTGGTAACAGCTAATTTAGACGTATAGTTGGGATGATGTTTTCCAATATGCATTACTTTGCAATTATCAACATTGAATTTCATCTGCCATTTTGTTGCCCAGTCACCCAGTTTTGAGAGATCCTTTTGTAGCTCTTCGCAGTCTGCCTGGGACTTAACTATCTTGAGCAGTTTGTATCGTCTGCAAATTTTGCAACCTCACTGTTTACCCCTTTTTTCAGATCATTTATGAATATGTTGAATAGGACTGGGCCCAGTACAGACCCCTGGGGGACACCACTATTTACATCTCTCCATTCTGAAAACTGACCATTTATTCCTACCCTTTGTTTCCTCTCTTTAACCAGTTATCAATCCATAAGAGGACCTTCCCTGTTATCCCATGACAGCTTACCTTGCTTAAGAACCTTTGGTGAGGGGCCTTGTCAAAGGCTTTCTGAAAACTGAAGTACACTATATCCACTGGATCCCCCTTGTCCACATGCTTGTTGACCCCCTCAAAAAATTCTAGTAGATTGGTGAGGCATGATTTCCCTTTACAAAAACCATGCTGACTCTTCCCCAACAAATTATGTTCATCTATATGTCTGACAATTTCGTTCTTTACTATAGTTTCAACCAGCCTGCCTGGTACTGAAGTCAGGCTTACCAGCCTGTAATTGCTGGAATCACCTCTGGAACGCTTTCTAAAAAATTGGCATCACATTAGCTATCCTCCAGTCGTTTGGTACAGAAGCTGATTTAAATTATAGGTTACAGACAACAGTTAGTAGACCTGAAATTTCACATTTAAGTTCCTTCAGAACTCTTGGGTGAATACTACCTGGTCCTGGTGACTTATTACCGTTTATTTTATCAATTTGTTCCAAAACCTCCTCTAATGTCACCTCAATCTGGGACAGTTCCTCACATTTGTCACCTAAAAAGAATGACTCAAGTTTGGGAATCTCTCTCTCATCCTCAGCTGGGAACACTGATGCAAAGAATTCATCTAGTTTCTCCGCAATGGCCTTATCGCCCTTGAGTGCTCCTTTAGCATCTCGATCGTCCAGTGGCCCCACTGGTTTGTTTAGCAGGCTTCCTGCTTCTGATGTACTTAAACTTTTTTTGCTATTACTTTTTGAGTCTTTGGCTAGCTGTTCTTCAAATTCTTTTTTGGCCTTCCTAATTATATTTTTACACTTCATTTGCCAGAGTTTATGCTCCTTTCTATTTTCCTCACTAGGATTTAACTTCCACTTTTTAAAGGATGCCTTTTTGGCTCTTGCTGCTTATTTTACTTTGTTGTTTAGCCACGGTGTCACTTTTTTGCTTCTCTTACTATGTTTTTTAATTTGGGGTATACATTTAAGTTGAAACTCAATTATGGTGTCTTTAAAAAGTTTCCATGCAGCTTGCAGGGATTTCACTTTTTGCGCTGTACCTTTTAATTTCTGTTTAACTAACTTCCTCATTTTTGTGTAATTCCCCCTTTCTGAAATAAAATGCTACAGTGTTTAACTTCATTTGGTTCTATGCTTTCTTTCACATATAGTGCCACTCCCCCACCAGCACAACCTGTTCCGTACTTCTGATATATTTTGTATCCTGGTATTACTGTGTTGCATTGATTATCCTTATTCCACCAAGTTTCTGTGATTCCTATTATATCAATATCCTCATTTCATACGAGGCCCTCTAGTTCACCCATCTTATTATTTAGACTTCTAGCATTGGTATATAAGCACTTTAAAAACTCGTCACTTTTTAGCTGTCTGCCATTACATGGTGTAATTGAATGGGAAGTTTTTTCATTTGACTGTTTTTTTATCAGATCCTAGCACCAATCCATTTATATGTTGCTTGGCCTCTCATGGGATCAAGGTAGCCTGAGCAGTGTGACAGTCCAAGTGACCACCCCATCCTGTAAGGAAGGCGTCTGTCAGGGTGCTGGTTCTTGGTATAGGAGGGATGAAGGGAATCCCCACCATGATTTTGTTTGGGTTGGACCACCAAGTGAGGGAGGGAATGGTGACTTTGGATCCCTGTTCAGTCAGTAGATTGAGTGGAGCCAAGCTTGTAGGCACCACAAGTGGAGTCTGGCAAAAGGTGTCACACAGGTGCATGTGGCCATGTGGCCTAACAGGGAGAGACACCAATGCACTGTAGTTCAAGGTTTGCAGGTGATGCAAGAGATTAGGTTGCTCAGTGTGCAAAATCTGTCTGTGGGGAAGAAAGCTCTCAGAGATTGAGTCTAGTCATGCTCCTATATAATTTATTGTCCTTTTAGATGACAAAAAGGACTTGTCTTTATTTATGGAAGCACCTCAGGTGGCAAGGAGGCACCAAAAAAACTTTGTTGCTGATGAGAGGTTTCAGAGTAGCAGCCGTGTTAGTCTGTATCCGCAAAAAGAAAAGGAGTGCATGTGGCACCTTAGAGACTAACAAATTTATTTGAGCATAAGCTTTCGTGAGCTACAGCTAGCTCACGAAAGCTTATGCTCAAATAAATTTGTTAGTCTCTCAGCTGCCACAAGTACTCCTTTTCTTTTTGTTGCTGATATAACTTCTTGGCGAGACTGGCCTACCAACAGCCAGTCGTCCACTTATGGAAACACCATATATCCCTGATGTCTCATCTGGGCCTCTACGACTGCAAAAACTTTCGTGAACACACCGGGTGCTGTCATGAGTCCAAAGGGAAGGATGGGGAACTGGTAGTACACTTGGCCAACCATGAAATGCAGGAACTCCCTGTCTGATGGGTGAATGTCCATGGGGAAATATGTGTCCTTCATTTCAAGAGCCATAAATCACACTCCCTTCCTGAAGGGATGGGCTTATAGATGCTAGTGTAATCATCCTGATTTTTCAGCTTTCATATCCAAATGTTGAGCTGCCGAAGGTCAAGGATGGGTCTCCACCCTGACTTTTTTGGGGAGTAGAACTTTCTTCCCTGGTACTGAGGTGGAATGCTCTCTATTGCCCCCCTCACTCCTACCCCTCCTGGAGTAACAGGGATTCAGCCTCCTGCTGAAGAATTAGTTGTTGAGACTGGTCCCTCAAGAGGCATCGGGAAGGTGGTTTGTGAGGAGGGAAAGAAAGAAACTCTATGGAACATCCCTGATGGAAAATCTTCAGAACCCAACTGTCCATGATGACTTTGTTCCAGCTGTGGGTGAAGAAAGTAAGACAGATTCCAAAAATGATGGGGGAGAAAGTGGTGTTGGTGGTGGTACACCGGTTTTGATGTGTGTGTCAAAAATGGCCTTTGACCTGTGATTGGGAGTACATGGTGGGTGTAGCAGTGGAGGGAGCTGAGAAATGGAACATAGACCCAGGAGTGGGGAACTATTTTAGTGCTTCCATATGAAGGAACGAAAATGTAAATAAAATTTTAAAAAATATACTGGCTTGTCCATTCACCCTTCCTTATATAAATCTTATTTCCAACATAGTACAAATATTTATTAAAAATGAACAAAAATGACATTTTAATAAAGAGACTGTTGAGAGTAACAATATAGATAGAAAATAAAGCCCTGGATTCTGCATACATTTAGGCATGTGCTTAACTTTATGCACACAAGTAATCCCATTAAATTCAATGTGCATGAAGTTAAACAAATGCTTAGGTTTCTGCAGGTTTGGGGTACAAGTGAGGCAGACTGGTCTCTTCTGTCTGCAAATGATTAACTGATTTTAAACACCTCAGAACTAAATGTTTTTTTCTTAGCAATGCATTAAACTTCTTCCATATAAGTTAACTATAATTATACAATTATAGTTTTCGGTATGATGATAGACATAAAACTAAATATACGCTTGGTCAGCACTGACACATTTGGACACGTCTTGCTTTACAGATTTTTCATTAGCTGCTTGATGCGTAATTATCAATTTTAATTGGTTACTGTACATTTACATAGCTAAAAGTTAGCTAAATAACCTTAAAAGATGTCTGTTGTTTTTTACTCCCAGCTCTTTAGGAGCATCTTATTGAAAAGTCATCATATTACTGACATCAGAAACTAATTGGGTTAATTTATAATTCCTTTAACAATAACCCAATAATTTCCAGCTGGAAGCTTGCAAGTTTCCAAAAAGGCCCTCAAGCTTCACGAAATTCACACTACGATGTCATGTATTAATGGAGCGTATCATGGTGCCTAGGCAGAAATTGTTCTGATTTCAAGACAGGCAACATATTGGTATGCCATCACAATGTATCAACACAAAAAGGAAAACTGTGCAAGTGATGTATTGTGTGTGACACTAAATTATTTTTTCTCTATAATTAAATAATTACATTAAAGTTTGTGAGAAATTAATTCCATTGCTTAACAAGGAAACCTTTAAAAATGAACTATTATGCTCACTTAGGTGATTTTTAAAAAACTGTTGTAAGAAATGTTTTGCTAACAGTTAATGCTCATTCAAAGGTGCAGATTGATATGATATATTAGGCCAATAATGCATGAGCTATAAATGGGATAAGTAGACACTAAGCAGTCTCTTGAAACAATTGGCATCGAGTCAAAAGTCTACGTTTTTAAATTATAAAAATACAGACTTAAAAATTGTAACGTTGTATTTTCTAGTTTGTATATAAAACTGTTTTAAAATCAAGGCTTTTTTCTGCTAATTTTTTACATTTGAAATACATCAGATCCACAATTTCATTTCTTTACCGAAGGAATCTGACAAGGACTTTGGAGGACCTAGATTGTAAAGGCTGTGAGTTTTAAGAAAATGGAAAACAAACAAAACTTTTGGACAGTATTTATACATTGACATACTAGATGCAGCATTGTTTTAAAATTGCTTTCAATTCAGCTTTAAAAGGCACTACATGCTATTTGTAAAAATTTATATTGTTATTACTGACTTGCAATCTTGAAAAAACATCCTTACTCTGTCAATTTAGTCATTTTTCATTTGGCAAATTGATTTGTTTCTTATGTTCCTAACTGAACAGAAACTAACATGACTGTTTTATTTAGTCCCCTGTTTGTATGCCAGTATCACGGACATCAACAGCATGTACAAAGCCCTGGGAAATTAACTACTGCTTCAGAGCCAGCAGGGGCAGCTTTTACATTGTGTATGGATGACCCCTCCAAAAACTTGACTGTTATAACTGAAAATAAAGGTGGGCACTAAGAACTTTTTAATATATATTTGGAAACTGGAGGATATTCACTATCATGAGAAATAATTTTGAGGTAGATATTCTTTGATTATTTACAGGAAATGGTCAGTTTAACTGACAATGTAAATACTACATGGTTTTTTGAAAAAAGTTAGCATTTATCCTAGAGATGTAGTGGCTGCGTAGTTAAGATGCCAGGCTTATCCTGTAGGTTTGAGACTTGCTTGACCTCATATTGAAAGGCCACCTCCAGTTCACCACGCTGCAAAACAGATATCTGATCCATCTGGTTAGGACAGTTAAAGGTGGTCAGATGTTATGCTGGCCACATCACTCCCTTGTGTGCTGTTGGCTATGAAACTGATGTGTCTTAACTGCATCAGCCTGATAAGCCATGGGCTTGAGGGGACTTAGATATACATTTATCTGAGAGACTTAAATCTCGGAAGCATAAATGTATTTTATTGCCTTTGGTGTTAGATTCTTTTCCACTTTCTTTAAAAAGCAAGAAAATACAAAACCTATATTTAAACAATGAAAAGTAATGTTGAGACGATCTAACAAAATCCTGGAAGCATTACAGCTTCCAATCCTTTACACATGCCATTAATGTTGGTTGGGGGTGGGGGAAAGACATCATAATCTTCCAGGCATCGATGTGTTCAGTCCTGTATAAACATCTTAGGGCTAAGATTGTGAGTTCACTTTTAATGCATAGCAAGGGGCTGTGCCTAGTTGTCTGGTTACTCCTTGTGGAAAGTAATCTAATTCCTCCACTGTGGCATCTCAGTTGTGCTGGCTGGTGTGTTGTAGGGGGACAGAGCTAATGCTGCCCATTCGTCACCCCTGGTGGTCCCATAGACGCTACTCTTCACCTTGCACTGTGACATGCCATGTGGATAGCTTTTACACCCCTGTGCAGGCATGTAGGCCATAAGACAGCATACCATAACCACATGAGCTAAACATGGACTGTCAAACCTAATCTTATAAACTGTCACTTTCCACTAATTTGTGTCCATCTCTTAATGTTATGAAAGCTTCCTCCCCACCTGAAGATTTAATTTTAATGTTAGCATATGACAACAGAAACAAAAAGCAGGTTTTATTTTCTCTTTTACAAATGCTGTGGGTGAGTTACTCTCAACTATAAATACACCAATACATTATGAAACCATTTCTGGCAGTGATCAGATAATAGTTTTTGACTGAATTGATTATTCACGGACAGTTCTCAACTCAGCCTTGCAAATACATCAACTATGTAATGAGGAGCTATTAAGTCTATTGATTTTCTGATTTCAACTGATAGCTAACAGGCCAAAGCTACACATCAATATTTGCGTAACGAATACCCAAGAGCTGATAAATGAAAACCTCAGTAGACCAAATAGTGCAAATTAATGGAAATTTAAAGACCAAACCTCAGAATTTAAATGAAATAATGAATGAATAGAATAAGCCTTATTATGTCAATAGAACATGATACTTTGAGCTAGGAGAAAAAAACAAATATATAAAACCTTAGTAAGAAAGCCTATTTTTCCTTCAATACACTAACAATGGGAGTACTCTGCGATATGGGCCCAGGCCTGCAGTTTTGAAATCACTTGTTTTTAAAAGTCTAATTCTGGGGGCAAATTTGTTGGATAATTTGAAAACTCACAGGCAAAACTTGTGTACAAAACAATGGTATATATACTGTGTCAGTCTCAGACTACGACTTGCTATTTGCACTAGTTATTAGTGATCCTCTGATAGTTCCTCATCTCAATGAGATGGGTTGTGGGGCTTTTTTCAAGTTGTATGGCATCTCAAGAGACAAAAAGGAAGGGTAAGGAAAATAGAGACAAATGGCTTCCTTTAGAATGGGATCGCTTTTCCATTTCTTTCTTTTTTTGTTGATAAAATGAATGTGTATGTATTTTGCAGGAGAAATATGAGGATTGTGTTGGGGTGGAGGCTGGGAGAGCACCATATCCAAGTCTACCTCTGTACTATAAGCTAGGGGTGTGATTCCCAGCTCACTTAAACTCAGCCATGCTCTCAGCACAGATAGTCCTCTAAGAATAGTAGCGTAGCTGCAGAAGCATGGGCAGTTGCAGCACACGCTAGCCGCCCTGAGTACATACTCATGGGCTTCAGGCAGGTTTATATGTGGGATGACTAGCCTGTGCCGCCATTGCCACACTACCATTGCTACACTACTATTTTAATATGCTAGCTCAGATGCGAGCTAGCACATGTATGTCTGCGTGAACTGGGAATCACACCTGTAGCTTGTAGTGTAAATGTAGCCCAAACCTAGGCAGCGAGGTACTGCCTCTTTGTTCAACAGTGGCTTTCTAGCTGTAGGAATTCAGTTCCATCTCTTCTGTTGCAGAATGAATTTCATTTGTGATTATCAGGGCAATTGTTCTTCAACTCTACATACACTCCATTACTCACTCTTTCAAACATAGGGAGGGATACTCTTCCCTTAATTTATGGTTGGGTGGGGCAGAAATTTCAGTTGAATTTCTTTTTTGATTGGTAGCCAACAAAAACTATTTCTCTATTCATATTACTAATGCTCCTCTTGCTCTTATGAACCTTTGTCTCATCCCTCTCCTTGGATTTTGTAGTTATGCTTCCTTATCAGATTCTTTAGTCTTGTCACTCTCTATCCTCTTCTCTTGTTTTTCTCCTCTTCTCCAGTATCTCTCTTTAATCCCCCGTTTCTTTTAGGGTTATCTATTGTGCCCATCACTGTAGTTTCAAAGTGCTTTAAATTCTTTCTTACCAGAGCATCACACACATCATGCTGACCCTGCCTCTCTGCTGAGGATTGCTAGAAATGGCTCTCTCATAGCCAACTGATGCTGCTCCTACTGTTGGACTGAGTTACCGGCTAGAATACAACATAGTGTGGGTTCTTTACAGTGTGCTGAGGCCCTGATGTCAGAGGGAGAGAGGGAACAGGCTTTGTTTGAATGTGGATGTGCTACAACTAGCTGACCAGGCAATCCTCCTTTGGTTAATATTTTTGCTCCCTGTAGTTTCTGGGTGTTTCAACTCCACATTTAACCTCCTTCCTTTGTTTCTCTCTCTGACTCCTGTATTGTGTTTGTATCACAGATACACTGTACAATGCTGGTCCAGAACAAGCGAAGTGAAACGGATTCAATCCAATTTTCAGTGTGTTGGCCCTCAGGAACATGACGAAAATATTTCTGCAAAGTAGCACAGCCGGGGTGATCTTTACACAGGAGGAGTTTTTAAAATGTGGGGAACAATGGCAAGACCCACAATTCTGTATCAATTTAAGTCTCATTCAACACAATTTCAATGTGAAGAAGGCAGCTGAAGGAATCCTTTATACAATTTAGATCAGATTCTAAGTGACACTGTACTTTAATCTTCCAACACTGTACTTTAATCTTCAACTCCCTGTGCAAATGACAGATAATCTCAGATTTTTTTAATGCATAGATGAACTGGATTTTTGTTCTGAAAATTTAAGGGTACATGTCCCATAACCTCATTTTGGTGGGATTTTTGAAGTAAATATATTTAATATTTTTCACATAAGCTTCAAAATAATGTCCATAAAAACAAATTCACTCCATGTATGGTGAAAAGGCAAAAGACAAGTTCTGTCTTTCTAAATGTTGTGTAGAGGCTTTCATAGAAGGATGAGGAATCTACAGAAGACAATGTGTCAATAATGGGTTAAATAATGAATCAGGCAATTCATTTACATACAATATTAGCATAATCCCTGATATCTGCTAAGAAGGTCTCAGCTCCCAGGTTAGGAGAATGAAACTTGTCACAGTTGCAGGCTTCTCAAATATAAGACACTCCAAGAGTATCCCACCTTCCAGCCTTCTACCCATTTACTGGCTTTTCCGTGAACGTACCTCTCTACAGTGGGTCTCCCCATAGTCAGCCACTTTCTAGAGAACATGGGATTTTAGGATTTTGTATTTTGGAGAAAGAGGCTTTCACTCAGCCTTCATGATAGTGGGTTGGAAATGAAGTGTGGCTCTAGTATTGCAACCACATGCTGTTCTATTTATATTATCAATACGAAGGGGTGTTACCAATACTATGCAATTAATAGTTTACATACAGTTGCAAATAAATGATAGAATTATTAAACAATCAGATTTTAGCCATAAAAGGTTAGATGCATAATGAAATGTAGAACAGACATAATGGGCTCTCACTTCTTTTTTTTTTTTAAACACATGAACACCATTCAGTATCATACTATATCAGTTTTACCACAGCCCAGGATTCTCTCACACATACACGGACTATTTTACTGTTCTTCCCCTCTGAGACACACTGCCTTTTTGAAAATAAAATGAACTTTTAGACACCTTTGTGGCACCCATGTCCTGGAACCAGCTGGGGACCACTTTGAATCCCACAGTAATTTAAAACAGACTCAGGACTGTGAAATTATGCCCATTTGCTCACAGCCCCAAGAGGCTGTTTGGCACTCAGGGATCACTAGTGCGAAGAAACACCCTAGTAATGCCACTTTTCTCCAAACATTCCCCCTATGGTAGGGGTGTACGAAAGTGGTCAGAGCCATATGCCATCTCTTTTCTACTGCAGATTTCCTCCTACTCTTAGGGATGCCTCAGAAAGCCAATTAAGATGGTTTAACAGTTCCTTTGCAGCTGGAGAATGGTGCAAAGGGGCCATAGCAGGGCTGAGTATCTGGCCCTGTTATTTGCTTTCAAAGTTAGACCTCTTCTCTGTCTGACTGCCCATGCTGACAGCGTGAAAAAGGAGAGCAGAATATAAAGCATGGGAAGGTGTCAATATACATTTGCCTCCTTGAACAGAGAAAGTTATCTAAATAAATTTATGATTTTTTTTCTTTAAAGCAGTCTTTCAATGTGCATCCATAAACTTTTGTGAAAGACTGAAGTCAGGTACCTAATTATATGATTGCTTTACAATCCCAATTAACTTAACTGATTCTGGTTGCTTAAAATCCATCAGCACACATAAATAACATACAGAGAATGGCACAATACACAGCATTCATGAAGTACAGCAGCAATTTTTCATTTTCAGCCAACTGTTCAAGATTTGGGGTTTGAAGTGTCACTGTAGCCATGCTGGTCCCAGGATATTAGAGAGACAAGGTGGGTGAGGTAATATCTTTCACTGGACCAACTTGTGTTAGTGAAAGAGACAAGGTTTCAAGCTTACACAGAGCTCTTCTTTAGGACCTGTTTAAGATCAGAAGCTTGTCTCTTTCACTAACAGAAATTGGTCCAATAAAAGATATTACTGCACCCACCTTGTGTCTCTAAGATTCTGAGAACATTTTCAGGAATTTTAAATTGTTTCAATAGCCACAATTTTCCCTCTCAGTGAGACAGAATGTTATCTGTATTTTTATTTTCAAAATAGAACTATGTGAAAAATTAATATTCTATTGGACTTTCATGATTGATTTCCAATGCACTGAACTGCAGTAGTTATCTACTACAATAGGCACCCCATAAAAGTTTCCTTTTATTATTTTCTTTTACCATTAGGTAAGGGATTAACAGTACCAGCAGTATTTTCCACCTGCTCATATCTGCAAAACCTTTAAAAAAAATAAACAGAAGGTTTTTAAGGAGCCAACTGCATTTCCTAAATTAGAATATAAAAGCTGGTTTCAGAGTAACAGCCGTGTTAGTCTGTATTCGCAAAAAGAAAAGGAGTACTTGTGGCACCTTAGAAATGAACAAATTTATTTGAGCATAAACTTTCGTGAGCTACAGCTCACTTCATCAGATGCATACTGTGGAAAGTATAAGTATGCATCCGACGAAGTGAGCTGTAGCTCACGGAAGCTTATGCTCAAATAAATTGGTTAGTCTCTAAGGTGTCACAAGTACTCCTTTTCTTAATATAAAAGCTAAAATGGAATTTTTGATGCTAATGTATCTCGATATTTCCATAACTATAAAAGGGGCTGGTGTGTATTAATGTGAACTGCCATACTAATGATCCCTCCCAGAAGGGAACCCATCTGATGACATATGGGAAATATAAGCATCAGCAAATACAACTCCGCATTTGAATGAAGCAAGGCAGAAGGCTTTCAAAGATGATGTAACAAATTCTATTATTTTTATCCATGGTTTGACAACTAATCTGTGAAATATTTTAAGGCAACATCCAATTTTAAGAAGTCGTCATTTCAAAAATATGCAGATGCAAACACAAAGGAATCAAATAATCTGGATCAAACAAAACTTTCCTTTTTCAGCAGTACAGTATATATCATCACAGACTGCTGAAAGACAGGGATTATTTTAGCAGCGGCATTATGTTTGCTTTAATACACCTGCATTTTGTGTATAAGAAACAAGGCTGATGTATGGGGTGGGGAGTGTTCTTATATGTGCACATATAAATTAAGTATGCTTCAGTCTTATTTTTTCTAGAATTGCATTACAATGATAAGACAACTAATCAGCTTCCAGGTTTTTCCCTAGACACTATGTTGCTTTTTAAAATCCTCTCAGGAATTATGAATTTAAAAAACAACTTGTCCAAGGTAATGCTGAACTCCAACAGTTACATGAATTACATAACTGGAAGACTTGTTTTTAAGCTACCTATTTATACATTTTTAATCACATGGAATCTTATTTCCATAAGAAGTCACTTTGGTCTCCATTAATCAAAAATTCCATCACTGTAGGCTAATGTGACAATGCACCAACAGAGCCAAATACTCCACAGCACTAGCTCCAGGAAATATGGACTCTAGCCTTGTATTCCACATGTACCCTTTCTCAAAGTCAAGTTTCTCTCGAGGACTATACAGGGCAATGGCAAATACCATCATCTAGTGGACACTCATTAGGAATGTTCATGGTATCTGCTAAGAGGGTAGAGTTCTCTGAGGCTGGCAGGCTATGAAACAGCTGTGCAACAACTGCAGACTCTTAAAGTATGACGTTCATACTGAGAAACACTTTAAAATATACCACACTAACAATATGGATTTATATTTTTACCTTGTGCGGTGTTGTCATTTTTCTTGCCATTTTTGCTAATCATCAAAGATAATGTTATCACAAAAGTCTCCTTCACAGTCCACCCTCTTCAATTTTGAAATGCAATAAAGTCAGTGCTACATTGGAAACATTTCAATCCTTTCCAAGGCAGCTAAATGTAACGTCACAAACTGACTTATGACTTTTCATTGCATTGGGACTGATTGTGAAGGAAGCTTTGGGAGCAGACACTCCTTAATTTTTAAAAAATGAGCACAAGTAACTAAGTATTTCCTCTATGTGTCCCATCAAGTATATGGCCAGCCCAACCTTGCTTGGTTTATGAAAACTGACAGGATCGCAACACAAGGTAGCATAATGGTAGACTTTTTTTTAATGTTAACCTTAATACGAAGAAGTAGAAGGCCTCTTAGCAAGAATTTAAGGTTTTTTAATGTTAAAAAACAACAAAAATAACAGGGCCAGAGAGCCTTTTGACAAATAAAGGCTAAATATCTCACTGTCATTCAGATTGCTTATTGTTAAATTAATCTAGTTAAGGAATGCATTTAATGTAAAAAAAAAAAGGTCCCCACATAAATTCAGATATCAGATGACGGGGATAGTATAAAAACCTAAAATAGCATATTCATATAAGTGCCTGTTGAATCAGCAGAAAGTATTCCAGATGTATATACATTCAGTAAGTCACATTCTGCTCTCAGTTACATTATCACAATGCCATTTTCTAGTCATGAAATCTCCATTGTGGTTTACCTTTTTGACATAACCTGGGTAATAGGTGTGGGAAAATGATTCCATAATCTAGAACACTTTTAGGATAGACTTCTCTAGCTGTGGAAGCTAGATACACTATATAACCTTTTCTAGTGTAGTCTGCTATGGACCTTTTTTGATCAATAGAGGCCCTATATTAAGGGCACTTCTCATTTTTACAACAGCTAAATTGAAAAACAGCATTTAATGGATAGTGTAGGTTTCTTGACAAACTGCCACTGTGGCAATTGTATTTGTTTTATTCCCTTTAGAACTTCATCTTCAAAACAATTTTTCGTACAGACAACCTGCAGCTGGAAATCTAGTAAACAAAATTTGAAAAGTACAATACAATTGTCAATCTTTAACTATCAAAATATGGAGATCTATAAACATAGGCTTCCACTGGTGAAGTGAACATGAATATAATTAAACATTTTAACACCAGTGATTAGACAAACACCACCCTCCCTTTCAAAGGAAAAAATATTAGACCAGTATGTCAAACTGCTGAAATTACACTTGGTGACTCAGTTACATTAGATTAGTGCACAATGCTGCTATTAATCTTTGTCCTATTAAGTTATGATAACAATGCTCCTTATGGCTGCACAATCTTAGCTGTATGTGTATAATATGAACTGTGTTCAGAATCGCTCAGTAAATCAGCAGATTAAGAACACAGTTAGTTTCCTTTTCTTTTGGCTCCAAATAGAAGATTTCACCTAAACTTCTCTCCAGTTTGACCTAAACCATACCAGGGTCCAAAATACTAAAATATCACCCAGTTCCCAAAGTTACTATAATCAATTAGATTAAATAAAGGTTTTACTTCTCCAGCAACCACATATATTGCACATGGCTTAATTCAAGGCTCAATATTTAAATAAATGGACCAAATTCTTATACACTAGGGACTGATCTGCCCCAATAAAACTACCCACCGCAATCAATGTTTCAAGGCATACATAGAATCAATGATATTTCTGTCACATGGGACTTCAAAAACAATTTTCTAATTCACTCTCTCCTTTTAATCTGAGAGAACTACTTTTTTAGAAGTATATTGGCAATTACCTTATTGCATTCTTAAAAAACAAAATCTAAATCAACTTGTTCCTAACATCCTCCTATTATTCTTTATTATTTAAGAATAAAGATTAATATTGATTTACACCTGTTTAGCCTCAATTGTTTATGGATAATAGACGGAAGGCCCAATCCTGCAGATCTAATTTAGGAATGCAGAACTCGTCTTTTAGACTCTGAATTGAACAAATATACTTGATCATCATTACAGCACAATTGCCATACAACTTGATCTTCAATTACCACATCCTCTTAATTGTATCCACAACATTATGGACCTCTTGAAAGTTAGTGAAGATGAATGGCCACACCTATTTCCCTTGGTTGTTCTGTTCAAATAGGCATGCATTTCCTTATGTTATACTGTAGTTTCCTATTTCTAAAGAGGGGCAAGTTATCTTTAAGAAACAAATAGGATATATTTTCCCTTCTTCAGCCCTACACTACCACTAATGCTTTTAAATTCTATGATGTCATCTGTGGATATAGATGCTGTTAATGCAAAATAACTGACATCCTTATAAAGAGAACCAAGGCTGAATTTTCATTACAATAATGTCTCACATTTATCTTTAGATCACAGGCATCACCCACTACATTCCATTGCCTGTATGAAGATATCTATATACATAATTCTCCTCTACCCAAATGGCAGAATACCAGTGTTCTCAACTGTTTTCATAGCTGGACCATATATTAAATGACAATTTTTCTCAAACATCTTCCTCCCATTCTGGATGGTATTAAGACCCGGTGACAACTACAGCAATTGCTTATATGGAAAGTTAATACTACAAGTAATAAACATATCTTTAGTTTCTTTTAATGCAATTCAGTAGGCAGAAACAAAGGGGAGGGTTAGTACCATGTGACCAGCTAGAGCTCCAGAAACAACAGTTTGGGAATCACTGCTATAATGTATAGGCTACCGGTATAAAATTAGGCAATATGTTGTGACAGGGCCAAGAGATATATTCTTGCACCAGAAAAAATAGTTCCAGATTTAAAATGATTCAAATAGAAAAAAATACTTGAAGAATAATTATACTTTTTAAAAACTAAAACAGTTCCTGGGTTTCACTGGTAAAGTAACTTTGCTCTTGCAGCCTATCCCCACAATTTTTATCTACTTAAACCATGATTCAGCAAAGCGCTTATGCACAAATTTAACTTTATATACATGAGTAAGCCCAACCTTATTCACAGAGCACTGAAGAAGTGCTTACATTTAGTTTCTTTTAATGAGATTTAAGCACATACTTAAGTCTTTGTTGAATCAGGGCTTACTTAGATTGTAAGTTCTTCTGGGCTGTAAACTTTTATCTTCACATTTCTCTATAAAATACCTGGAAAAGTTTAGGTTCTATATAGATAATAAAAACAACAGCTGCCCTGTTTTTCAAACCTTTTCTGCCTCCTTTGCTCTGCTCCTCTTTCTTTTGGGCCCAGCCTTCCCTGCAGCTATTTAGGCTCCCCCCCCAAAAAAATAAGACAGAGCAGGAGACCCACTGATATGGTCAAAAGAGTGACAGTGCGTCGGAGAAAACCACTGACTCTTTGAAATGCTGCTACTTAGCTGAATATCCAAGCAGCTTCCACTTGGCAGCTCTTCAAAGGTTATGGTGGGTTGGGAATCCCGACTGGTCAGGAAAAGAAGGTGGTTTCAAAGGTTTCATAGCGGCAGAGAAAAGGGAAAATGCAGAGGAAGGAAAGGAGCAGAATTATTATGATGATTGTTCTTTAAATGCCAACTATGAACCTCGCGCACTATGAGATACAAAATAAAATGTATCTGTCCCAAAGAAATTTTAACTGACAGAAACAGAAAAGACTGGACAAACTTGGAAGCCTGATGGAAGTAATTTAGAGGTAGATGCTTTTTTAAAATGTTTGGATTTGTTAACTTCTTGCAGGCAAGGCAGAAAAAGTATGGATGAAATCCTGGCCCCAGTGACTTCAATGGGGCCAAGATTTCACCTTGTATCTTCAGGAGGGAGTTGAAAGTGAGAAGGTTGGTGGCAGAACATGAACAAGGACAAGCACAGAGCGACAGCAGGGAGAAAGTAGTTCAAAATTTAAAAGTGAATTTTTTAATTAAAATGGTGATTTTTTAAAAATAGACTTAAATCAGAAGCCTGATTTTGATTTGTCTAGGTGGTGACAGTCACTTTGGATGTGTATTGATTTTATTAGTCACTTTGGAGGTGTATTGATTTTATTTCTGATGGGATAGTCCTGACAAACTGGGCTGTGCTTTGGCTACTGACCAATCAGAATGCAGAATTTCCTAAAACCACTTTATAATACTTCATACAAATTTATTTACTTTGGATGCTTTTCATGTATATGTAAGTTATGCCATTGGTTCAGCCTTTTTCATTTGAAGACCCCTAAAATTTTTTGAATGGAGGTGCGGACCCCCTTCAGAAATCTTAGACGTAGTCTGTGAAACCCCAGGGGTCCGCGGACCATAGGCTGAGAACCACTGAGTTATGCTGAATGCCCCTGTAACTATACATACACCTTTTATTATTTTTTAGATTATCTTTCATTTGTTACTGCTCACTTTTTATTATAACATGTCCATAAAAAGATTAAACACACAGAAAAAAGATCACAGTATGTACCAGAAGCTGAAATATTCTCTAGAGACTGGAAACGCAACACCAGGTGGTTGTGTCAGCTTAATGAAGCAACATTTACACACACCAGGGACACAAAGAGTGGAGTAGAACTTAAAAATCTACCATTTATGAGGGTATACTGGAAGGATTTGAAATTAAAATTTTAATAAAATTAAGACAATAAAGATTTGTTCTCATTAGTACATACGGGAATTTCTGCTAAAATTTGGAGTATTCATTTTCCAAAATTAAATAATAATTCAGTTACCAGTGTTCACGACACACCAAAAAGTTTAAAAATTCTGCATAAATGTAACCTAAATGAGTGAACAGACTTGCCATTCTTCAAAAGACAAACACTGATGTAATAATTAAGAAACTTTTCCATATATGAATTAAAATGCAAATTGAGTTTCTTTCACTGTATGTACACAATATAGTTTAAAGCCTTATCTGAATGAGTTCAGGTCACAGGCATAACAATGAACTTCAATAAAATTAACTGAACATAAAGTATGACCTTAGGCAATAACTAATGAATTTAAGGGCATCTTAATATATTTTCTTATCATTGAGTAAAGCACTCTAAGTTATTACAGCTACGTGAATGACCACATGCAGTCGAACCTTTCTGTAGCAGATTTAACCAATATTTTTCAAATCAATTAGATCAACATAAAATGCTTATTTTTATTATCAGAAGTGTTAATTAAAATGACATGGAGCCTTGTTTTAGTTTGCCATGAACATTACTGTTTAAAGCAGATCTTCATGTCAAAGCTCTGTTCCAATGACTTAAGGTGGGAGTAAAAATGGGACCTATAGTTTTAAATTTAGAATGAGCATAGAAATTCCAGTTATGATAATCCTCTAAAGCCCACTGGATCTCCCAGATCTCTGGATTTCCTGCCACATGACAGCTCGTCCTTGATACTCTCTCCCACCGTCCTCAGAATTTGTACTACTAATGAAGAGGTGGGCAAACAGTCCGGTCCATGGGACCGTCTTGCCAGGCCCTTGGGGCAGCGTGGCTGCCAGTCCTGGTGCTCTCTGCAGCATGGTAAGGGGGCGGGGAGCGGGGGGGTTGGATAAGGGGCAGCGAGTCCTGGGGGGTGGTCAGGGACGAGGAACAGGGGGGATTGGATATGCATCGGAGTCCCGGGGGGTGGGGGGTGTGGATAGGGGTCAGGGCAGTCAGGAGACGGGGGGGTTCGATAGAGGGTGGGGTCCCGGGGGAGCAGTCAGGGGACAAGGAGCAGGGGGGGGGTTGGATGGATTGGGGGTTTTGAGGGGGGCGGGGGACAGGCTGTTCGGGAGGCACAGCCTTCCCTACCTGGCCCTCCATACAGTTTCGGAACCCCGATGTGGCCCTCAGGCTAAAAAGTTTGCCCACCCCAGTGGGATTGGCTACTCTGCTTTCACAATACCTCTGTGATGGGATGCCCACCCCACACAAGGCCTGAATGGGTTAAAGTGGCTAGGTGGGCCAAAACTGCCCAGGCTGCACCTGGAGGAGCAGCCAGGGAGCAGGGATTAATGAGATGAGGCTCAGCTGCACAGGAACAGGAGGGGCCCAGGAGCTGAGAGCAGAAAGGGGCTGCCGGGGGGTAGTCTGCAGTCACTCCCTGGGAGAAGGGAGGTGTGTTTTGGGCTAAAGAGGCAAGTTGCCTACTGTTACTCCCTGAGAGGAGGGGATTGTGCAGCTGGCAAACCCAGAGAGGAGGAGAGCCAGAAAGGTAGGAAAGGCTCAGGGGAAAAGCAGCAAGTCATAGGATAGTGCGGACCTTGGCTTCTGAAGAGAGGCCCCTGAGATGGAACCCAGAGTAGAGGGTGGGCCCAGGTTCCCTTACCATCCACTAAGGAAGTGGCGCAGAGGGACAGTTTGGCCCGAAAGACTTCCATACCCTGGAAGGGGAAGACAATAGTGACATGGCCAGAGGGCCAACTCACAAAGAGGAAGCTGTAGCTCCTGGAGTAAGAGGGGTCACAGGGTAAGAGAGAATGTCGGGTTCAGAAACCAACAGAGGAGGGCGCAGCACCTGGAAGGTGCTAATTCCCAGAGTGGCCAGAAAGAGGTGCCCCTAGCAGTGAGTGGACCCTGTGACAACTCCCTTGTCCATTAGGCAGGTCACTGATGTTAATACAGTCAGGAGCAAAAGAATAGAACAATGTAAGGGCCTGCATTCCTTTATAGGTAATCTTTATGAAAGTTCTAAGTTTGGTTTCTAAGTCAGGAATGCCCATATCTCCATTTGTTGCATGCCATTTGCAACTTAGTAATTTGGTGTTAACTGAAAGTATTGCACTATAAATTATATCATACTAGTGAAGTATCAGGCAGCGTGTACAGACAAGGAAATTGATTTTAAGAAGGTGATGCAAGTCCTTTGATGGTTTCAATCTCAAATTAATCTGTAAAAAGAAAAGGAGTACTTGTGGCACCTTAGAGACTAACAAATTTATTTGAGCATAAGCTTTCGTGAGCTACAGCTCAATTCATCGGATGCATGCAGTGGAAAATACAGTGGGGAGATTTTATATACACAGAGAACATGAAACAATGGGAGCCTCTGATAGTGTAGCTGATGTGATTAGGTCCTATGACGGTGTCCCCTGAATAGATATGTGGACACAGTTGGCTACGGGCTTTGTTGCAAGGATAGGTTCCTGGGTTAGTGTTTTTGTTGTGTGGTGTGTGGTTGTTGGTGAGTATTTGCTTCAGATTGGGGGGCTGTCTGTAAGCAAAGACTGGTCTCCCAAGATCTGTGAGAGTGATGGGTCGTCCTTCAGGATAGGTTGTAGATCCTTGATGATGCGTTGGAGCGGTTTTAGTTGGGGGCTGAAGGTGATGGCTAGTGGCGTTCTGTTATTTTCTTTGTTGGGCCTGTCCTGTAGTAGGTAACTTCTGGGTACTCTTCTGGCTCTGTCAATTAATCTGTGTAACCCTTTAAAAAGCATTTCACTCTCAGGGTACAGATCTAAAATGAGCAGTGGTAAGATATGCTTTTCCTTTTGTACTACTAATAAAAACACTACTGATAAAGGCTAAAATTATAGACCAACATGGTTTCACACCAAAAACAGATTCAAGTGTTTGAACTTTGTGGGCATGTTTGGAATTTGAATCTAGATTGTCTGTCCCTCTCTCAGCAATAAACCAAAACAATACCAAAGCACAGACCCCCACCTTCAAACTTTGGGACATTCAAAAACTAGATATTGCAGTATCTCTCATCATTCTTAGACACTGCAATTCATACATCTTCCACTGACTAGCAAATCTTTTAAAAACTTTACATTTTCTGCCATTTCTCCGCTACAACCTACTGCTAATGTTGACCGGCTCAGTTTTGGGTTAAATTCCAAACAACGTCTTGGAAAGCATAAAGATTTTCCCAAACTGCTCAAATAACTTCAGAGTAAGTATAAGTTAGCCTTTTAAGGATTTTAAAACATGTCAAAATTTCTATTGACATAAAATATCAAATTGATTTTTTTTTCCAAAACAAACAAGCTTTATCTGCTGATTGCTTTACTGTTTTATCCAAATCCATGAATTCTGCAGTTTAATAAGAACAGCTAAACTCTAGCAATGCATTTTCCCATTTTGTAAAGTGCTATTCTTTTGCTTCCAATTAAATTCTATAAATCCATGAGCTTCAAAATAAACCACAAACATTAACAGCATACTATATCTTGATTGTTACTGTGATGTTTACGTGATATAGATATTACGCAGAAACAATCTTTTTGGGACCTGTATGATTTTAATTTTTTAAATGTTAGCTCAAACTGTAAGGAGAATATGAAGTTATCCGCAGGGTAACATGTAGATTTCAGTCAATTATTAAAACAACAAAAAAACAAAGCTTTACTTATTTCAGATTTTAAAAGATCTACCCCTTGAGAAGCAAATGCTTCTCTTGTTTGTACTCATTTATCCTTTCTGCCCACGTGGTTTTTATTTCCAAGCCTATTCAAAATGATGTTTTCCAAGCATGAGCCACATGACTTGTTCATATAAATGGAGCAAATTAAACTGTCTCCACATATATCCTATCACATTTGTAGTCCTGATTTCTCTTCTTAACATGTGGCCAAGACACCGTATTATCTGTCTGCAGAGGTTGACCTCAGGATATTAGATTCTGCCACATAGCTCTCTTGTACTAAACCGAGGGGAAACACTTAATCACCCCTGCCTTTTCAGGAAAAAAATCAACTTTAAATTTGTCATGATGAAAAATCAATAAACCAGTAATTGCTTGGCTTATCATTGTGTGGAGGAACAAATTGGGAAGCGAAGCTTAGCGTCCACACAGATTTCATTGAAACACGTGGAGTTTCAGGATCACTAAGCTAGAAAAGGAAAAGGTCTCTGAGTGATAATTAAATCTACTCATGCTGATTTTCTGCCAAATTTATTTCCCTAGTGTATATAAAAATGTTTCATTGCTTACTAGCTAGGCATAACTAATCAATTCAACACTGGGCCAACACACATGAGAAACAAAAAATGCAAATTCAAGAATGAAGGCATCAGGATAATATATTCCTTAATGCAAGTATTAGTGAAATTTATTTTTTAAATTCAAAGGAACAAATCCTTGTTTAGTTCTATTCCTTTGATATCTAAAATGATTTTTAAAAACCATCTTTTCCCTATAATCCTCTGTAAACCTTTCATACATTAATCCCTATTATGGACCAAAATAGTGCTATCATTGCACCACATCTCAAGACAATTGTATAAAATATGTTTTCATGACTAGCTACATCTTAAAAAACAAAGTCTTATAATTGTATTATGAATGATATATTACAGCAAACAACTTCAAACATCTTGCAGTAATGCAGTCCAACACATTTGAGTTGGATGTAAAAGGAACACACACTTTTCCTCTGAAAGTATTTATATTGTGCCATATTATTCCCGCTATTACTCCTACACATTTCAGCTACTTTGAATTTGACTTGCCAGGCCCTGAGCTAAAATCACGTTTGACAGTAAAATTCTCATAAGGTTTTGATGTCATTTTCAGCTAGTCCCAAATGGAAATAAGCAAAACAAAAACAAAACAGAAAAAACCCTCAATTGAAAATACTTTTGTAAAGGTACAGCATTTTTTATTAATAGACCTAATTTCATGCAGCAAATTAGCATAGCTCCAATGGAAGTGCAAATGTAATCAAACTGAAAAATTCAAATTAGGAGGAGTGAGCTTTTTCTTTCTTTCTCTTTCTTTCTTTGCTTTTTTGTTACAAACAGATTTTTGTATGTGTCCTTCAACTGGCTATTGGGACTATGGTAATTAAAACTTTTAAAACAGCACAAGCCCCTAGTCTCTAATCTGTAGCTCAGGTCAGCTGTCTGTAGATTCTAATTTGTCCGCCATTTGTATTCATGACAGGAAAATGCTGCATATTTAACAGCAAACCAGCAGGAGAGTGCATTGGTGGGTTTGGAGGTCAAATGATTTGATTTCTGAGCAGATTACACGTAACATCCAACATCTAATCTCACACCTGATTTGGCAATAAAATTACAATAAAAGTAATGTTAAAACACCATTACAAAAGGATGGAGAAAGAATAACCTTTTTTTCATGAGCTGAGAAACAATAAGCTTATTATACAATAGATTTTGCTTATCGCAGATATGAGGCTAAACTTTTCATTAATAAAGGTTACACTCAGTTCCAGAAGCTTGCTAGCTGAAGTATGCAACTTCAACTTTTTGTTTTTGGGGTGGAGATTTTGTAACAAAAGCAATACCGTGATGCCACAAGACAGAATGAAATTTGGAAGTCTAGAGACTCAGGAATTTCAATTTTATATTGATGTGCTTTAATTTGATTAAAGGTTTATAGCAGTACAGAATTAAATCTACAGTTATTTTAAGCAAAGGTAATCTTTGTTGCAAATATTAATAAATAGATTAAGAGTAACTAAATAGCAGCAGTACAAAAAATATTGTACACTGTAAATATTTCTTCAAACTTTTACTCGGTTCAACCAAAAGATCTGCATCAATGATGAAGACATTGTCAAATGTTAAGAAAAACAAAACACCACCACAGAAATAAACTTGAATTCAACTAGAATGAAAATCTATTTCACTGATACTATGGAACCGTATGTATATAGTAGTGAAACCACAATGAAAAAACAGATTTTTTTCCTATAATCTAATATATTTGAACAAATATAATTTACATAACTAGGGCCCTACTAAATTCACGGTCCATTTTGGTAAATTTCATGGTCATAGGATTTAAAAAATTTTAAATTTCATGGTTTCAGATATTTAAATCTGATATTTCATGGTGTTCTAATCATGGTGGGGGCTGAGGGCTTGCAAGGCTATTTTAGAGGGGTCGCAGTATTGCCACCCTTACGTCTCCATTGCTGCTGGCAGCGGTGATGCCTTCAGAGCTGGACAGCCAGAGAGTGGCGGCTGCTGGCCAGGACCCTAATTGTAGAATTTTGTCTAGGAATGCCTATTAAGTGACACTCATTTGACTGATAAGGCAAGATGCTAAGTAATACTGTACAAAAACAAACATAAATAGGAGTAAACTAATAGGACTATGATATATAGACTACATAACATCCACTATGTATGCATACAGGACTGTACCTTAAGGGCTTGTTTCTATTTTAGTCATGCCTTACTAATAAAAAAAACCCCAAAGACTGCAGATTTTCTATGTGGTTTCTCTGTAAATCACTATTGTTTGCAATTCACTCTGTATGTATAGGTCAGCTATCTCTTGTAATGTCTGTATGCAAAACAGTTAGAATCACAGAAGATTAGGGCTGGAAGAGACCTCAGGAGGTCATCTAGTCCAACCTCCTGCTCAAAGCAGGACCAACTAAATCATCCCAGCCAGGGCTCTGTCAAGCCAGGCCTTAAAAACCTCTAAGGATGGAGGTTCCACCACCTCCCTAGGTAACCCATTCCAGTGCTTTACCACCCTCGAAGTGAAATACAGTTTCCTAATATCCAACCTAGACCTTCCCCACTGCAACTTGAGACCATTGCTCCTTGTTCTGTCATCCGCCATCACTGAGAACAGTTGAGCTCCATCCTCTTTGGAACCCCCCTTCAGGTAGTTGTAGGCTGCTATCAAATCCCCCCTCACTCTTCTCTTCAGACTAAACAAGCCCAGTTCCCTCAGCCTCTCTTCTTAAGTTATGTGCCTCAGACTCCTGATCGTTTTCATTGCCCTCCGCTGGACTCTATAATTTGTCCACATCCTTTCCAAAACCGGATGCAATACTCCAGATGTGGCCTCACCAGTGCCGAATACTGAGGAATAATCACTTCCTTGATCTGCTGGCAATGTTCCTACTAATGCAACCTAATATGCCATTAACCTTCTTGGCAACAAGGGCACACTGCTGACTCATATCCAGCTTCTCATCCACTGTAATCCCCAGGTCCTTTTCTGCAGAACTGCTGCTTAGCCAGTTGGTCACCAGCCTGTAGTGGTGCGTGGGATTCTTCTGTCCTAAGTGCAGGACTCTGCACTTGTCCGTGTTGAACCTCATCAGATTTCTTTTGGCCCAATCCTCTAATTTGTCTAGGTCACTCTGGACCCTATCCCTACCCTCCAGCGTATCTACCTCTCCTCCCCGCTTAGCGTCATTGCTGAGGGTGCAATCCATTCCATCATCCAGATCATTAATAAAGATGTTGGGAAAAAATGGCCCCAGGACCGAACTCGGGGGCACTCTACTTGACACTAGACATGGAGCCATTGATCACTACCCGTTGAGCCCTACAATCTAGTCAGCTTTCTATCCACCTTATAGTCCATTCATCCAATCTAGACTTTTTTAAGTTGCTGGCAAGAATACTGTGGGAGACCGTATCAAAAGCCTTGCTAAAGTCAAGATATATCACATCCACTGCTTTCCCCCATATCCACAGAGCCAGTTATCTTATCATAGATGGCAATCGGGTTGGTCAGGCATGACTGGCCTTTGGTGAATCCATGTTGACTGTTCCTGATCACCTTCCTCTCCTCCAAGTGCTTCAAAATGGTTTCCTTGAGGACCTGCTCCACGATTTTTCCAGGAACTAAGGTGAGGCTGACCGGCATGTAGTTCCCTGGATTCTCCTTCTTCCCTTTTTTAAAGATGGGCACTATATTTGCCTTTTTCCAATCATCCGGGACCTCTCCCGATCGCCACAAGTTTTCAAAGATAATGGCCAATGGCTCTGCAATAACATCAACCAATTCCCACAGCATCCTCACATGCATTAGATCTGGACCCATGGACTTGTGCACGTCCAGCTGTCCTAAATAGTCCTTAACCTGTTTTTTCACCACTGAGGGCTGCTCACCTCCTCCCCACACTGTGTTGCCCAGGCAGCAGTCTGGGAGCTGACCTTGTCTGTGAAGACCGAGGCAAAAAAAAGCATTGAGTACTTCAGTTTTTTCTACATCATCTGTCACTAGGTTGCCTCCCCATTCATTAAGGGTCCCACATTTTCCCTGACCTTTTTCTTGTTGCCAACATACCTGTAGAAACCCTTCTTGTTACCCTTCACATCCCTTGCTAGCTGCAACTCCAGTTGTGTTTTGGCCTTCCTGATTACACCTCTGTATACTCGAGCAATATTTTTATACTTCTCCCTAGTCATCTGCCCAAGTTTCCACTTCTTGTAAGCTTCCTTTTTGTGTTTGTTTCTTTGTATACAGTCACAATAAGACACAACAGAAAACATACGGAAATTAATGAAATATAAAAAGCATATCTGGAAAAGTATGGATCAAATCATCACCAGAGATGAACCTCTGGGGCTCACTGAGCCTGCAGCTGTGAATCCGTCTCTACCTGAAAACGTTAGGTATAAATCTTCATTTTCCCTTCTGAAGATAGCCTTGAAAATGTAAACTGACCCACAAAGTGAAAAATCTATCTCCAATTTTTCCTAAATGTTTATGGTACCCTCCACAGCTACTTAAGGCTGCCCTTTGGGGTGTGTGGAATCTCCCTGGCGACTGGCCCCTTATTTTGTGAAGGACACACACCAATTCATGGCTGTGGTGCAGTGCCATCTTGGCTGCTCCTGTTTGCATTAGGGCTGCATAGGTTCCCTTCCAGTTGACTGGCTGCTGCTGATCGGCTCCAGCCACAGAAAGGCAAAACACATTGCTCTGACACGGACTCTGGTTTATGAACTTACATAAGAGGCTTCCACATTTTGGCAATTCACAAGTTAAAAAGTAGTTCAAAAACGCATTTTTGTGGTAAGGCTTTTTTTTCTTTTGAAGGAAGGATTATGTCCATTTGTTCTACTCTTGCTCTCATGTGGCTGAGCATCTTTGAAAAAAAGTTGAGACACCATACACATTTCTGATGCCGATTTGTTCTGTCTGCTTTTTATTTCATTATCTTTCGTGCAAAACAACATTACCTCTCTCTGATCAACTCAGTTGTCTACAATAACTATGGACACTTCTTGATTCCTTCACAAACCATCTCTACCACCTCTACATGTCCTCCCTCTCAGAATAGGACCTCAAACAATTCTTTCAAGAAGAAAACCAACATCATCTAGAGATAACTCACCTTCTCCTCTCTTCTAGCTACTCCTTCCTTCTCCTAACCTGTCACTGCCTCTGAAGTGTGTCTGCTGCTAACCTTTCACCAAGTCCCATATCCCCTGCCAACTCCTGACTTCTCTTTCTCCTTCTGTTATCCACTTCCTCTCATCCACCATCATTTCCCCATCCACACATGTGGATCCTTTCAGGCAGGCTACTACATTCCCTCTCCTAAAATAAAACTCCCTGGACTCATCCTGTGTCTACAAATACTATCTCATCTTCCTGTCACATCCAAGCTTTTTGACTAATCCTACCAAGTCTTCAGATTCTGGTCAGCTGGGGAAGCTGGACTGTAAATTAGCCCTTTTGTTCACTTAAACATATTTCCATGTGGAGTCAGAGAGCTTAATTCTGGTCTCAGTTAAACCAGTGTAAATCAGGAGTAACTCTAGTTTAAATTTACAGGGTAGATCTACACTGCAACTGGGAGGGTATGATTGCAGCACATGTAGATATACCCAAGCTAGCTTTGATTTAGCTAGATCCTGAACACAGACCACATTAATCTCCTTGATTTAGGATCTGAACAACTCAATTCTGTGATATACCTAAAATGTTTCCTTTAATTAAAAAACATAGCATCTTAACACCCAGGAACATTCTGAGTTTTCATTACTTGCTTGTGTACAGCAAAATACCCTAAACTACTTTTCCAGTTTCTTTAAGAAGCAGAAATTTTTAAACTCTGTATTGCAGAAAGGGCTGAACTTGAAAAAAAAATTGGGATACTTTCCCAAACTCTGCCTACTAGACACAAAAATTAGATGCTACTCAAAGAAGATTGTGCAGATGTTTAAAATATGATCACATATGTTCTGTTGGGATCATTAAGCTTTGTTTCCTCTTAGTATGATTCAGATATATCCTTGGGCAAGGCATAGAAACATACATAGGACCCCCAGTCTCTTAGAGTTATATGACATCAGAATCTAAGGTCTCATTTAAAAATATATATATCAGCTCTCATGATTGCAAAGAAAACAGTCATGACCTGAATGATAATGATACAGTAAAGTCTGCAGAGTCAAATGGACAATGTCCATTAAAGTGAGGAGCCACCACCACTAGATCCAGAGAGAAAGCCATCTGGCCATTCTCATGCCACCAGAGCCAACCAAGCCCTCATTGTGGGTGGAAGGCTTGGATGTATGTCCTTCTTGGCTCTACAGATTACCTCCTGTTTCCTGGGGTTCAGATGCCCTCTGAGGTGGGCTCTGCTCTTCCCCTCGGTCTTTTTGACTCCATGCGTTAGATTGGGAGAGGGGGAGTGAAATGGTTGGTTACCTCTAAAATGCCACCTACTCATGGCACCAAAATGAAATATCACTCTCAGCAAATTGTGTAAATCATCCTGCTCCTTTCTTACATGATTTGTTCATAATGAAATACTTAACAATGATGACATTTAAATCATCGTTACTGGTCATCTGAATGAGAGTGTCCACACAGGGATTTAATGCAGTTTAACTAATGTGCTTTAAATTCACACCATTAGTTAATTTGAATGAATTTCTCTGAGTGTCCCCATATAGACAAGCCCTGAGTTACCATGTTAGAGACATTTCACACCTTCTGTTGTTTCAGAATCTCTGCAGAGTCAGAGTAACTGATGCAGCAATGTCCAAGTTCACATTTTTAAGGCCATCATCAGGCCTGGGGACTTTTTTAAAAAGATGAATGCTAAGATTCTGGCAAACAAGGCAGCAACTAATATGTTGCAATCTAATCCAAGCCCCTCATTGAAGGGGGATTAAAAAAAGAAAAGACTGCAATTTTGCATCATACTTTAAAATCTGTTGAAAACTTTAACGGCTATGATAGCTGCTGCTGGAACTAGTAGGATTCTGAGCTTATGCGGACTGGAAGACCTACTCCTCAATCAGAAGTCTGGATTTCTTTAAATGAAAGTGATCTTGTGCATAAAAAATTACCCTCTAATGATGAAGAAAATCACAAAAACATGAAAGCCAAACTTGAGACATTAAGGATATTTTCCTAAGTATTTCTTCTATCTCTGAAGAGATTCCAGCTTAGAACTTTTTGCAACTTAGAACTGATTCTAAAGTTGTTTCAGAACTTCTGGATGTTGGGCAAGATCTCTTCATTTCTCATTCACTAATATCCTCAGGTGAATTCGATCAATTCAGTTCTTGAAGATGACTGTCTAAAATCATTGAACAGTGAACACTGAAAAACAGTGTTTGCTAGGGGAAACTGGTCTAATGTGAAGCCTCCTTTGAATCTACACAAAACTTTAACCCAGCAGCTTAACTTAATTGTGTAACTTAATTTTGGAGGATTTGGAAGGAATCCCCTTGTCAGAAAAATCAGATGTTTACTAAAGCATTATCCCCAGGGCAACATGATTACAGGTAGATAAAAAGTATCACTATATAACCCATTAGAGAATTCTAAATAAAGCATTATGTTAATTTAGACAGACTAATGGAAATATACAGTTCAGTATGACACATTCTAGCTCTTCTCTAGTAATACGCCTTGCATGACTGCACACTGTTGTTCATTTATTCTTAGTTCAGGATCAACCACAGAGCAGTCCCAGGTGGCTGGTGATATAAATCATCTGGAACTGTGATATTCTTTCCTTATTTTCAAGAATGCTCTAGTGTAACGAATGAAGTATATAAAGCAGCAGTATAGATACAGGTCACCAAAAGGTAAATATTCAAAGCACTGAGCAGGAGTTTCAAACACAAATCCTATTTGTTAACAGAGCACTGTGTGCATAACACCTGCTCTTGTGGTTGGTGTGTTTTTCCCCCCCCTTCAAAAAGAGAGTAATGTTCATCCATCCTTTTAGCAATAGGTTGTTGATTTGGACTTTACTGGGACCATGCTTTTAAAAATGGGTGTTTAACTTTAGACTCCTAAATTCACGTTTAAGTACCTAAACAAGTGGCATGATATTAAAAATTTCTGAGTGCACTCAACAGCTCCCATCAACTATAGTGGGAACTGCTGGGTGTTCAGCACTTTTGAGTATCAGGTTACTTATTAAGGCACCTAAATATGGTTTTAGGAACCTAATTGGAGGAAACCATTTTTTTACCAGCTTGGCTCATAGTCTTTAAACGTTGATGAAGAAGGTAGAAAAAGTTATCTATTTCCACGCCACTACAGGAGCTGAAAGACTTGCTACTACTTTACTAAAATTATAGTGTCCAACCAACCTCCCGGTCAAAGCTGTATTCACACCCCACAGGGTCCACTGACTCTACACCTGAATCATCCTGAGGAAAGTTTCAAAGAGGTTTTCAGTCCCACCTTGCATGAGAGGAAGGGACATTACTTGAACTTGAGCTGGCACATGGCAGAGACTTATACTACCACAAGAATGCCAACTACAAGGCAAAATTTTGAAAACTTTCTTCTAACTAATTTTGTGTTTCCAGATTACTATGACCTCCATACATTGGGTAATACCTCAATCCACTTTCCTCTCGTCAAATGCCAGGAAAAACAAATGGATCCTGCAGGGTACCCTGAGAGTTGTCAAATCGGGGATATTCTGTGCCATGGGAGGAAGGACATTCCAGAGTGATAGGGCCCTTATGAAAAATGCTCTGTCAGCAGCTCTTTCTCTATTAAATCAAGGGAGATCTAGCATCACTGTCTCTGCTGACTGCAATTGTGGCAACGTATTTTGGGGATAGAGGCAATCTCTCAGGTAGGCTGGGCCTGGACAAATTGGGGTTTTATAGGTTAAAATCAACACTTTTTAATCTACCCAGAATCTCACATGGTGATCTGTCTAATCTATTTATTTCAGAAATTTAAAAGGTGACATTTTCTCAAGGGGAGATTTTCAAAGGCATAGATGGCAATTTGGTGCCTGCCTCCCATTGAAAGTCATCACAGATAGTTGTCAGAGTAGCAGCCGTGTAGTCTGTATTCGCAAAAAGAAAAGGAGTACTTGTGGCACCTTAGAGACCAACAAATTTATCTGAGCATAAGCTTTCGTGAGCTACACCTCACTTCATCGGATGCTTATGCTCAAATAAATGTGTTAGTCTCTAAGGTGCCACAAGTACTCCTTTTCTTTTTGTGAATACAGACTAACACGGCTGCTACTCTGAAAACTGTTTATAATGTTTTGCTCTTCGTTGCCCTCAAATCAAAATACTGAGCAATCTTTTTATTCTGATAGGATTTTAAATACTTTTTATTATTTCCAGTAAAAAATATTAAAGTCACAAGACCTGATCCTCCATTGTTCTGCACCTCACATGGCCATTTATGCCAATGCAAAGTGGGTGTGAAATGTTACCATTCCAAGCAGAGACACTTGCTCAGTTTCCTGGTTTATCAATGTTCTGCAGACAGCCAGTCTGCACTTTCACATCTAAGTATCTATTTAACATGCCACACTGAGAGTTTAATACATTTCTGATATAGCTGCTTAAATAAAAACCATAGACTTCAAAGTGGTATAGCCACCTGCAGCGTACTGTTGAGCTGGGAGGCCAAGCAGGAGGCAGCAGTATTTTGCTTTGAAGTTTGGTTGTCCATGAAGCACTGGTGAGTTTTACTTTCACTTAAGACACTTTTAAAATGCCCCCAATTTAGATGTTTCAAGTGAAAGTAAAACTTAAAAAAAAAAAAAAGCACCCAGATGCCTGCCAAACACAGTTGAGCACTGGAAAGGCTGGAGAAAGCATTATTGTTACTAGCTTCAAAAGTGCCTGAATGTGCTGATATAGAGGTGGTGATACCTTTTACTGGCTACATCCTTAGCTTCATCCCATTTGGATACAATGGGCATTAGTTATATTTAAATATTGGGAGAGTAGATTTGTCTCTTTTATAACAAGCTCACACAGTGTATCTGGATAAAATAATTAGAAAATTAACATAAAAGAAAAAGATTTCCTTCAGATGTAATGAGTGCCCAGTACACTTTGAAGTGAAAAAAGCTTAGCATTCATTTTACATTAAAAAAACCCCAAACAGATCATTAAACCAAGAAGTTTATGCTCGCCTCATCTCTTTCATACTCTCCACTGTGCACCTTCTATTGTGCTGTCTCCTTTCTAGGAATAGTCTCCAGTTTCTTAAAGGCGTTAAGAACAGAGGTAAATGGGAGCTGAAGTTTCTAGGGGCTTTAAGGGAAAGACAAAGAGCTTTAATTTGCTGTGTTAAAAGAAAGGAAGAAAATGAATGGAGTCAAGGAGGGGTTTTGAATGTGCTTGTAGTGATAGGAGAGAAAGATGAATTTAGCAGTGACATTTTAGATAGACTGGAGTGGGGGGGAAAGAGGTGTAAAGAGGCAGAGAAGAGGTGGTTACAGTAGTCAAAACTAGAGAAAAACCAGGGAGTGCACAATGACTTCAGTAGAGGAGACAGCCTGGAAAGGGAGGGTGTGGGTGACATTAAAAAAGGCAGGTGAGACTGCACTTAGAAAGAGACTGGGTATGAGGGCATGAAGAGGGAAGTCAGAGTAAACTGAGGTTGAGAGCCTGGGAGATGGAAGGATAATGAAATGAAGCATTTGGAGATGAGTCAAGATAGACGGGACTTGTCTACAGCTAGGAAAGTTAGGATGTATAATTCACCACTGGTGCAGCTCTATCCACAAAAGCTTCTATTGTTGATATTGGTTAGACAGGAGCTCCCTCTCCTCCAGTCACACTCTGATCCCAGCCACCTCCCCAAACTTCACATTCAACCCTTTCCTAACCCAGTTCTTCCTTCCCCTTATCTCTTTTCAGATTAGCTATAGTAGTGATGCCACGGCCTTCGAACAGTTCTTTGCCACTATACCTTGCTGTGAACTAACCACATTCCAATCCTCCAATGAAAGGCTCTCTTATCCTAAGTTTTCAGCCTGTGTACACCACTGATTCTAGGACAGTCTGTCTCAAACACAACCCCTTTGGCAACTAGAATACTACCTACATGTAGGCACCAAATTATGATTTGCAGAGGGCACTAGATGATCAAAGGCTAACCTAGGAAAATATATATGTATGTACATATATGTATATACATATACATACATACATACAGACACACACACACACACTCCCCCTTAGATCAGATATCCACCTTGAAATATAATTAAAATGTACTGTGTACAGTCAAAAATCTGTCACAACTCAGAAGTCACCTATATGGTACTGGAAAATAATAATAAAACATCAAGGAAAAAGTATATACTGATGCTTTAATTTTTTAAAATAATAATTTCTTAAACAGCAGCATCTTTCAAAAATTGAGGATCAGGTTTCAAGATAAGTGATGATGTCAAAAACAAGTAAGCTGACAGTTTCATAAAAGTAAAATCCTTTGGTATATATTTTATACTTAAACCAACATAAAAGTAATATATGCTGCAGATACTTTAGTAGCTCATTTTAATTGGAACCACAGGAGACAGATTTTTGCTATTAATTTTCTCTGAGAAATGGGGATACCGCATCAAAGTTGAAGTGTGGAATACCACTTAAGGTTCCTTTATATAAGTTCAGGTTGGCTCTCTCACAGAACTTGATGTATCACCAAATAATGAAAAGAGACACAATCAAAGTACATTTGTTTTGAACCTGATCCTGCAAACCTTGTACAGATTCCCATTGGTAGTCTACCACTGGTAGTGCAATGGAAAAGGCCTTCATCCTGAAAGTACTCAGTGCACAGAGCTACCACGGCATTGGAGGGATTACTATCATGACATAGTACAGAGTAACTGCACAAGTGAACTAGACTAATGATTGGACATCTTATGTTAGTCGTACAATATATTCTCAGATAAACAATGTTACTGTTTTATGTTAATTGACTGCAGTGACTTCTCTAACTGTGGTCTCTGCCTCACAGAGCTGACTGGTCACATGGTATTAGCTCTTCTGCTTGTTACCAAATACCAAGTTGCTTTAAAGACAGCTTTAAAAAAATCATTAAATAATTCCCTGCAATTGCTGTAGTTGCCACAGGAATATTATATGGTTGTGACTGAGAGGTGGAGGTGCTCTGTGTGACTGTGAATTGGAGGACGACTGACCATGACATACCCCTATTAAGATGTGGTCCAACCCTAGAGAAAATATGAGAACCTCAAAGGAAACTGTTCCTTATGGAATTATTATTGTCAGTTTAATAAAAACCGTATCTTGACGATAAATAAACTGCATTACCTTCTTCCTTTCTCTTTTTCGCTTCTTCTTCACTTCTTTCTTTAGCCTTCAATGCTTCATCTGCTTTCGCTAAAAATAAAAAATACCTATAATGAGTTATTTATACTTGTTTTAATTACATTTGTATAATAAAACAAAACCCTTTCTGAGGGCTGAAGTTCACTTTCAGATTAATTTCTGCAGCTCCCACTAAAGTCAATGTGCATTTGAAGCAGAATTTGGCCTTTAATACTTTTTTTTATTTACAAGACCAGTACTGTTAATCCGTATCATAACTGACAATTTGTAAGGTGAAAGGAAATCACACAGTGGCAGAATATTTAAAAAAAACAACTAATTTACTAATATAGGAAATAAACTAAGATTTCTTTTGAAGGAAAAGCCATATTTCCAATATTCAGAGCTGCATATAAGATTTAAAATATAGGATGTCTGGACTATCTATGTCACAGTATCAAATTAGGTAATATATTTTTTTCATTGCAAATCACAGCAGCAGTACTTTATTCATGTTATGACAGCATCCTCTAAAAAGAATCTTTTTCCCTCTAGAAGCCTCTTCCCTTATTACTTAATTACCTACTAGTTGCTCAACTGCAGGGGTTTTCAAACACTTTACTACAGATGTTAAAGAAGATTAAAAATATACAGCACAGTAACAAGGGACTATCAATATACTCTGTAAATTAATTAAATTTCTGTTCTAGCACATCATTTATTCCAAAGCATTAATGTCTCAAAGGAGCCATTCTCTTTTATTGCCATCTCAATGCCTGATGACTGAACTAAGTGAGAATAAGTCTCTAATAGCATTATACTTGATGAAATATTAAGTTTTTAAAAGTACTGCCTTGTCAGAAGAAAAGGAACCCAAACTAACAGGAATAAGACTTCAGACCAGACTTTCCTGTACAATAAAGCTACTGTAAACTGTGGTATAGAACAATAAATGTTTATTCAGTTTTTCAGGTACTATTTCTATTGCCTACTGAATCAACCTATATAATTTACGAATATAACGTTCAGCTTAAGCAGTGGGTATGCAGAAAATAAATGCCACAAGATTATATTTTTCAAAGTCTGCTGTCTCTTCACAGTCTGATACCTCTTCTTAAAAACATACAACTTAAATACAAGTGTTATGAAATGATAAAAGCAATTACAGACATGTTTCCATTTATAAGCTTTTATACACACGTAGACTACATTTAAAGAAATGAAATATTAAAACTTTTCTGCCAGCGAATATCATTGCAAGAATCTATTAAATTAGATAATAAAAACAAACCACTACCAACGCTAAAGACTTTTACTTCATTTACACTTTATTTTCCCTGGTAGAAGGACATGGATAATAGAAATTCCATTTAAATTCAATTTTGGTTATATGTATAATTGTAGCTATAGCCCTTGAGTCATGTAAAATGCTCAGCTTATGTTTCTTTCAAATTATCCCGCTCAGATTCACATTCTACTCCTTACAACCATCTTCAATATGTATTAGCAGAGCTCATTAGACTGAAATTTAATAATGCAAACATCAGGTGGATTTCAAGAACCTCCATTATCAGCACAAGATGGATTGCTTATATACCTCTTGGGCCAACCGGGCACAATTTAGATTCAATAAACTACCATGCCTAAATTTGATTTATCTATTCCACTGTGCTAGTTTGTTCTTCCTTACTGATCCAATTCATTGGATTTTTAAAAAATGGTTATCTGAGAAAAAAAGTTTAAAGAAATTGAAATGGTTTACTGTATCATAGCTAAATATACATTTTAGCTAAATTAACTTCACACTGTCAATTTTCAAGCCTTCTTACTATACATGGTTGCAAGTAGGGTTTTTTAAAAACTTCATTTAACAGAGATAGAAGTTTTCTTCACAGTCTTGGCTGATTACATGGACAATGTCACAGCTTAGTAAGTATTATAAGCACAGTCATATACCCTAAAATGCTCATTAACAATAATATAATTTAGCCCCTAAACTGGGGGTGGGCAAACATTTGGGCCGACGGCCACATCTAGGTGGGGAAATTGTATGCAGGGCTGGGGTGGGGGGAGGGTAGTTGGGGTACAGGAGTGGTGCGGCAGGGGATTGGGGTGATGAGGGCTCAGGGGAGGGGGTTGGGGTACACGAGGGTGCAGGGTGCAACAGGGGGCTCAGGGCAGGGGGTTGGGGTGCACGAAGGTGCAAGGTGCAGCAGGGGGCTCAGGGAAGGGGGTTGGGGTTCATGGGGGTGTGGCAGGGGGCTCAGGGCAGGGGGCTGGGGTGCAGCAGGGGTGAGAGGTGCAGGCAGGGAGTTGTGGGTGGGATGCAGGAGGGGTTCGGGCTCCAGCCCAGCACTGCTTACCTAAAGCGGCTCCGGGGTGGCAGCGGCACGCACAGGGGCCAGGGCAGGCTCCCAGCCTGCCTGATCCGGGAAGCGGCTGGAACCGCGTCCCTGCGCAGCCCCTGGGGGAGAGGAAGCACAGGGCTCCACGCGCTGCCCTTGCTGCACCTCCAGGTACTTTCCCCGAAGCTCCCATTGGCCGTGGTTCCCCGTTCCTGGCCCATGGGAGCTGCGAGGGGTGGTGCCTGGAGGTAAGAGCAACACATGAAGCCCTCTGCCCTGCCCTGCCCTCCCCCAGGGCCGCAGGGACATTGTGCTGGCCACTTCTGAGAACGGCGCAGGGCCTGTGGCACCATGGGGGGCAATCCTGTGGGCCGGATCTAAAGCCCTGAGGGGCCGGATCCGGCCCGCGGGCTGTAATTTGCCCACCCCGCCCTAAACATGCACAGAGGACACAGTTGCTAAAGCCTGTGTGTTGCTTTGAGGATTGCTCAAACATTTTAATTCTGTATCAGTCGACATATACTGAACTTCACTTCAACTTCTTGACGCTTTTTCTCGTTTACATGGTGTCCAAGGTGCCCATGATTCTTTGCCACTTCTTTCAGTCCATGGCATGGGTTCACAGATCTTGGAGTTTCAGTCCTTTTCTCCTCAAACTTCTCTTGTACCCTCTGTCTCCCATGTCCACTCTTGCTGTCTCTTCCCACCCGCCCCCAGGTTTTCTTTACTCGTCGCTCTTCTCCCATTTTCTCACATGTCCAGCCCACCTCAGACATGCGCTCTCCAGCCTATCACTTAGAGTCCCAAGTTCATCTTCCCTGTCATTTCTTCCAGGCACATTCAACCTACACTTCACTTGCCTTCCATTTTCCTCAGTATGTTGTTTTCTATTACCTGTATCTTATTTCCTTCCACCTCTGCAAGACCCACTGTTGTCAAACTTTGCAGCAGACACTTTTCCTTTCAGTTTGTTACTTAATTGCCAGTCCCACAGTACTCCTGCCACCCTTTTTTCTGCCGCCCAGGCACACTGGGTGCACGTTCTCCAGGTCTCTCTCTGATTGATACTTTCCAAGTATGCAAATCCTTTCTTCTGCTTCTCTCTTGAAATGTAAGTCAACAGCTCCTTTTCCACCTTCCCTACTTGCGTAACTTCAGTTTTCTTTGTGTACATTCTTTCTATCTGTACCAAACATTATTCCTAAAAATAAATCGGACTACAGCTCTGCGTTGGAAAGTGAATCTGTAAAAATGTCATTGTGGACCTCCAGATTTGCTGTTTGCAGTGTTCTTGTAGCCAAGTTGTTCACAGGATATGAGAGAGACAAGGTGGGTGAGGCAATTTTATTGGACCAATTTCTGTTGGTGGAAGAGAAAAGCTTTCAAGCTTCACAGAGCTCTTCTTCATTTCTGGTGAAGGATATCAAAGTATTCAGGTTAAATAGTAGGTGGGACAGATTGTTAAGCGTAAGGGTCACAATACACCTTGTGGAAGACCAGGTAAAATGAAGTGAGCAATTGTCCTGCAACTGCAAAAGTGTTAATGTAGGGTTGGTAGGCAGCAGATGTGTTACAAGTTGTTGTAATGGGCCATTGTGACATTCCCCTGGTGTTATTTGGACTGGTGATCTGCTAGGTCACTCCAATTCTTGACTCTGGGAGCCAGCCTTACCCTGCTCTGTTGTGAGAACCCCCACTTCTGGGCTGTTCACACACAGCCTCTGGCATGTAAGCTGCTCCTTGGATTGTGCAACCAAATTACACTAGACAATATCTCCGGCCCCAGACACAACGCTAGGAACCTCCATCTTGCAGTGTCCAGTTATGCCCCCTGGACACTACAAGCTTATGAGAGTTCATCAATTTAACAAAGAAATTGATATGCACCAGGCTCGTTATCCCAAGAGGAGTCTCAGACACACTTGAAACCAAACACACTTCTTCAGGTAGAATAAACGAACAAATTTTATTAACTACAAAGATAGATTTTAAGTGATTGTAAGTCAAAGCACAAGTCAGATTTGGTCAAATGAAATAAAAGCAAAATGCATTCTAAGCTGATCTTAACACTTTCAGTGCCCTTACAAACTTAGATGCTTCTCACCACAGGCTGGCTGGTTGCCCTTCAGCCAGGCTCTCCCCTTTGATCAGTGCTTCAATCGCTTGGTGTGCTGTCTGTAGATGCAAGTGCAAGAGAGAGGAAGAGCATGGCAAACGTTTCTCCCATTTATCATGTTCTTTCTTCCCTCTTGGCTACGCCTCCCTCCATCTCCCTTCAGAGTCAGGTGAGCATTACCTCATCGTAGTCCCAAACTGACCAAAGGGGCGTGACTCACTAGAGAGTCCAACAGATCCTTTGTTGCTGCTGAGGTCAGTGTCCTTTGTTCCTGTGAGGCTGGGCTGGGTTTGTCCCACACGTGCCCTGATGGGGTGTGAACTGCCCCTGTGCTCTTGGCGAGTTTTGCCTGGGCCTGTTTTAAGCCATGAGGACACATTTTCAGCCTCATAACTATATATATGAAATTACAACCTATAACATTTGTGACAGGGTCAAGCCAGATGGCTACAGGAAAGTGATAGAAGGCAGATATATTAGCTCCAGATTAAGCAGGTCCTTTTTCCCTGGGTAAGTAACAGGCATGGTTCCAGAACAATTAGGAACTTGCTGGAACCAGTTAAGGCAGGCAGGCTAATTAGGATACCTGGAGCCAATTAAGAAGCTGCTAGAATCAATTAAGACAGGCAGGCTAATCAAGGCACCTGGTTTAAAAAGGACGTCACTTCAGTCACTAAGGGGCGCATAAGGAGCTGAGAGTGAGAGGGCGTGCTGCTGGAGGACTGAGGAGTACAAACTCTATCTGGCATCAGGAAGAAGGTCCTATCGTGATGACAAAGAAGGTGTTGGGAGGAGGCCATGGGGAAGTAGCCCAGGGAGTTGTAGCTGTCACACAGCTGTTGCAAGAAACACTGTAGACAGCTGTGATCCACAGGGCCCTGGGCTGGAACCCAGAGTAGAGGGCGGGCCTGGGTTCCCCCCATACTCCCAACTGGGTACAGGAGGAGTTGTCCTGGACTGTGGGTCCCACCAGAGGGGAAGGTCCCGGCCTGTCCCCTGACCCACTAGGTGGATCAGCAGAGACTGTGGGGATTGTTCTCCTTCCATTTCCCCATGCTGGCCAGTGATGAGGTTAGCTGAGTGAATGGCAGGTTTGAGCCACTAGCAAAAGTGGCCAAACTGATGGCTGCCGTGAACCTCTGAGGCGAGCAAATCCACCAATAAGCGGAGGACCCACCAAGGCAGAGGAAGAACTTTGTCACATATTACTATAACAATTACTATAACATCACTATAACAACAATGCTCAGTGCATCATGAGCCTTCTGAAGACACCCGAGATGACAAACTTTGCATTGGATACCACACAATCATTTTATAAGGATGAACATGTGGGTGCTGCATATTCCCCCAAGGTACAGAGAGTCACAGCCATAAAACCATTGTCTCTGATAAGTCTGTGGCTTTTAGCATTCAGAGTTATGAATTTAATTTCCCAGGCACGTCTTTTTCAGGTTTCCTTTGAGGACTCTAGTGATTTTGGGGTGTTTTCTTTTGTTTTTTACCTGTCTCATGAAAAACTGATGAAAGGTGCCAACTCATGAATTTTCCCTTATCCCAAATGACCACCATCTCCTACTACTGTCAGTGGGTCTGAAGCCAGCAAGATGGCTGCCATTTCCCTACCATCTATCTGCATGTGGAAGTGAGGCTGCCCTTAATAAAATTGGCTGTCACCTCCCACTGCTTTTAGTGAAATTGAAGTCATGATAATAACTGCCACTCTATGGTTCAGGGAGCTGAACAGGACTCAGGGATTGTGAAGAACAGCCTGGGAGCAGTGGTGGGTAAGAGGAGGCCTCTCTGAGCAGCTGAGAAAGCCAGTTCTCATGAACTGATAATGAGCCACAGGATTTTAGAGCCTGGAGGAGCAGCTCTTGCGATCCCACTAGAAGCTCCTCCAATCCCACAAGTTTTGAGGCTGGGCACATAAGCAGAGGTCTGTGCAAGAGCCTTGGGGCTGAGGACATGCACCTGCCCTACCTTCTTGGATGGACCCATACCAGAGAGAGGGTCTTGGGGCAGCAGAGAAGTAGGGAGTGGGAACTCTGGGAAGTGGCACCACTGAATCCCAAGTAGTGAAGTCCCAGGGCAGAAGAAGTCAGAAGTATTGCTGCTGTGTCAAGACAGTAATAGAAAATGGATGGCAGTTCCCCTATTTCAGGGGTGTAAAGAGAGTGAGTGGAATCTGCTTCTGAGCAGCCAAGGAGAGGCATGTACTTTTGTGTGCATTAAAAGTTGACTTTTCAACCTGAAGCTATCACAAACACTGGCAGAGGCACAGAGGAGAGTTAAAAAGTCAAGATTAAAAACATGACTGGATTAAAAACTCATTTTTTGGGCCACTCAAGATTTTTTAGGGTTTGATTCATTATTTTTGATCTCTTGAGGTTGTCAATACTGATCTCTCACTTTGCCCTACTCCCTAACTTTTACTGTCCAACCCCATAAAGGAATTCCTAAAATGAGTACTACACTACCTCCACTTTTAACCAAAATGAATATAATCACAAACTGAGTTTGTTTATTTTGGTGAAATTAGGACATAGCTGAGAGCAGATTACACAAAAAGATGGAAAATCCACTAAATTCTTCTAAAACGTAATTCACCCCTTTCACTTACCTCTAGTATTGAGTTTGCATAAATCTCTATGCTATTCTCCCAAATTAAAGGGTAGAACATAACACATGTAGCTCACCACCTAAGGAAATACAGAGCATGTAAACATTCTGATGCAAGGCAATATCTTCTGGTCAAGAATCAGTGGCCAAACATCTAGAAGTAAACACATTGTCAACTTAGTCTTTTTCCCTGGGTACATTGTACTCAGACTGAAAAATATCAAAACTTTGGAGCAGTCAAATAAAATATTCACATTAGAATAAACTTTTGATAAGCACCAGATGTGCCCAACTTTTTTAAAAAAAATTAACTGAAACTCTACTGGCATCCTGAGTACTGTGTTTTATCTAACAGTTTAATAGAAGTGTAAATATAGCCAAAACCATGATGTGTGGGTAGTTAAAAGACAGCCTAACTTCACTCCATAACAACAAAAACTTGTAGCAGAATATACATTGATAAGGAAGCTGAAACTTGCATCAGCTTGAGCTACCTCAGCTTTCCATTTTCTGGCAGTATCACATGGGCTAGCAAAAATGCTCAAAAATATTCTCCATGCAGAAGCTTCTTCAGTACATTTTCCTCAACTTGGAGGTTGGGGGACACACACCAACATAATTTACAGGAGATCAGCAGTGGCACATCACCCAAAGAAGACCAAATAAGTCACTTCAGCAATACCCTGGTCTTAATTGACCCAGGTAGTTGGAATGCTGAGCTTGCTCCTGAAACTGGGTCTCTTGCATGGATAAACTGCTAGTATGACAACAGTCTGACTGCTTATAAAGCATTCTAAAAAATTAATTCATTAATTAATTAAATAAAGGAGGAGCTTGAATTCAAGCTCTCAGCATTTTAGAGCTCATTCAACTGCAGATAAAATTACAATTCTATTGATTTTTTCTTTCCTTCGGAGGGATGGGAAAATGACACACTGAAGATGTTGCAGAAGTTTATTTACACCAAAGTAATAAAGTTCTGGAACACATTCAGAAATTCAGTATCAGATAATGAACCATTATTAAGAGCAGAGCAACAGAAGAGAGAATCCACTGTCAGTATTTTCAGGTAGTAGTAGTATAATAATTAATATTTATAGTTTGTTAGCACCCAAAGACCTTGATCAGGACTGGTGCCCAATTGTGCCAGGCACCGTACAAATACAAGACAGACAATCCCTGTCCTAAAGAACTTCCAAAGTAAAGCCAAAACAAAGAGCAGGGGATGTGGATACATCATACAAGCAAATAAATATGGTGAAGAACTGGCAATGCTTTGTTAGTTACAAACACAAACGTTAACGTTCATTTGAAGTTGAGGTAACATTCAAGTATCAGCATTCTGTATCAGTGAACATGATAGTCAAGGTCAGTATCAGCTTTCTATTCTTTTTCAGTTGCTAATAACCTTCTAAAACAAATTTCCTTTCGGGTTGCAACTTTCCATGATTGCTGTTATGAATATGAATTTTTTCACAAAACTTAGGGAAAATCTTTGTGTTATGTGAACATGACCCCCTTTCGTCCCATGCTTCTATATACCTGATAGTCACACATCTCAAAAATGCTGAACTTAAAAGTGTCACTTAGCTTGTTTCACAGTCCTCACTGAAGAAAGAAAAAAAACAATTGCCATGAATTTTGAAAATACTCTAGCAACTGATGAGATTCTGAATGGAGATCCTGGTAACAGAAATGCAGGTTGCTGGCCAGAACGACAGATTCTGTTCCTTTTGAGGCCCAAGTATAATGGGTAAAGATAAACAACAGTAGATCAATGAATGCCAGGTAATTCTCTGGAGCAATAACTGGCATGACTGACCAGGTTTACTCTTTCCAGACTGCTTTAACCTTTTCAAGTCCAGGACAGGCATTCTAACCAAGTCCTTCAATTAGCAAATTGCTTCTGTAGGCCAGTGTGGGGGGGGGGGGGGGAGGGGGAGAACTAGAAGGGGAGAGAGGGAGAGAGAAAAGAGGAACATTGTGTCACCATCACCCTTGAGGAGCAAGGACAGAGAGAGGGGCTTGGCACCACTACCTCAACTGGCTATTCCGTGTAGGTCAACATGATTGACTAGCTGGTCTCAGTGGGGTTAGGGGTAAGAGACTGGAATCTATACAAAAGGGGGGACAAGGCCACGATGGTGCCTTCAGTGGCTGCCACCCCCGACCAGACAGTGCTACAGATGGTAATTAGGTAAAAAGGACACATGAGCTGGCCTAAGGCAGGAATCTTGTGAAATTCACATCCAGGTGCCACCTCATTTATGCATTAGCATAGGACGTTGTTCTCATTGCTGTTACAGGGTTGGGAAGGTTGCATGACTGTAGGAAGAGTAAAGTAGGGAGAAGGGAGTTGTATGATGCTCTTGTTGCCATTATTGTGGTTAAAATTTGCATTAGGTTGCTGGTTTCTGTATTTATGCTGGTTTGCTCTGTACAAGAGTCTATTATCAGTTTTCTTCTCTCTTCTTAACAGCACTGTTGCAACTTCTAACTCAGCAGCATGAGGTGGCTAGTCTTTTAAGGAAAGTTAGTTAAAAGGCCAATTAGCATAGGATGGTTGAGTATGCAGCCTTCCAAATGTGGTGTGGTTGTGAGAACATGGAGAGTTAATCCTTCCAGGGATTTCAAAAGGGCTAAATACAAGGGGCTGATAAGGGCACTGCTGGATGATGGAGGAGCTAAGCTCTGAACACACATGAGAGAGAGAGTATCTGTGGGTGAGTGGGGAAAAGCTATGCATTGGAATGTATAAGTGGTTAGGTCTGCTGGTCATTTTGTGCCCTGGAACTATGTACTAAGGTAGGGGGCCCACATTACTAATCTAGGGAAAGGGGTTTGATGCAGGCCACATCCAAGATTGAGTGAACCCTCTCCTGTTGGACATCTGCTGCATTAGACTGGTATTATTAAACATAGTTAAGGCCAGTCTAAGCAAATCCTTGAATAATTTTGCATGTCTTCTGTCATAAATATAAAGGGAAGGGTAAACACCTTTAAATCCCTCCTGGCCAGAGGAAAAACCCTTTCACCTGTAAAAGGTTAAGAAGCTAAGATAACCTCGCTGGCACCTGACCAAAATGACCAGTGAGGAGACAAGATACTTTCAAAGCTGGAGGGGGGCAAAAAAAGGGTTTTCTCTGTCTGTGTGATGCTTTTGCTGGGACCAGAGCAGGAATGCAGGTCAGAATTCCTGTCAAGAGTTAGTAAGCAATCTAGTTAGATATGCGTTAGATTCTATTTTGTTTAAATGGCTGATAAAATAAGTTGTGCTGGATGGAATGTATATTTCTGTTTTTGTGTCTTTTTGTAACTTAAGGTTTTGCCTAGAGGGATTCTCTATGTTTTGAATCTGATTACCCTGTAAGGTATTTACCATCCTGATTTTACAGGGGAGATTCTTTTACTTTTTCTTTAATTAAAATTCTCTTTTAAGAACCTGATTGCTTTTTCATTGTTCTTAAGATCCAAGGGTTTGGGTCTGTGTTCACCTTTGCAAATTGGTGAGGATTTTTATCAAGCCTTCCCCAGGAAAGGGGGTGTAGTGCTTGGGGGGATACTTTGGGAGGGAGACGTTTCCAAGTGGGCACTTCCCCTTTTCTTTGTGTAACACTTTGGTGGTGGCAGCGTTTAACCTAAGCTGGTAAGAATACGCTTAGTGGGTCTTTCATGCAGGTCCCCACAACTTAGTACATCTGTACCCAAGAGTTCAGAGTGGGGAAAGAACCTTGACATCTTCCTTCTGCTGTGCCTACAGCAATTCCTTTTGAATATTTTATCGGAGACTAACACTACCAGCATCTGAGTCTGGTGGTGTTTCTACCTGTCTGCCATGAATAAGAGTTGAGAAGTCTGGCATGAGAAGATAGCACTGGGCAGCCCTCGAGGAAAACTTGCTTGTCTTCTCCAATCATTTCTTAAACTCTCCATCTTTTTCACATCTCTTAACCCTCTGGATCAGTGGTGGGCAACCTGCGACCCACGGGCCACACGTGGCCCATCAGGGTAATCCACTGGCGGGCTGCCAGTTTGCTTACATTTGCATGGCTGCCTGCAGCTCCCAGTGACCACGGGTCACCATTCCCAGCCAACGAGAGCTGTGGGAAGCGACGCGGGCCGCAGCTCCCAGTGGCCAGGAATGACGAACTCCAGCCAATGGGAGCTGTGGGTGTGCAAATGTAAACAAACTGTCTTGCGGCCTACCAGTGGATTACCCTGACAGGCTACATGCGGCCCGTGGACCACAGGTTGCCCACCACTGTATTTCTTGCATTCCTGCTGATGCAGTCATTTATTGGGAATACTTTCACTCCACCTGCTGCCTCTATATGAAAGTGATTTCTTTGCCATCTCATTATGCTGCTGTCTGGTCAGCTGTTCACTGACCCTGTCCCACTCATTTCTCCAGATGCATTAGTGAGCCATCCAGAGACTTAACTTATAATTGTCTTTTCTCCACTTCCCTGCTCTATCTTTGTGGTCAAACCAAAGCACTAAATGTGCTCTTCCGGCCAGCTCACCTCCTAGCGTCCACCTTGCATTCATATTACTAGAATCTGTGAAGAAGTTGGTAGACTGCCTGCTTAATCTGTCTGAATCCCAGAATGAGTGGAGGGGAGAGCCAAAATCCCACTGTTAAGAGTGTTCAAGTCGTCATCCGTTACTATAACAAACGCTTCTCAGTGGATATGTTAATAGTACTCAGATATGTATTTTCACTAGCCCAACTATTAGTGGAATGTTCCAAGCACTCCTTTTGACATAAACATTTACATTCTAGTTTTCAAGGAGTCATTGGTCGGGAGAGCTATATATCACTAGATTGAGTAGGCCACCATGCTGTCATAAATTTACTTAAAGTTTAGTGTGATGCAATCAAAAAGTCAGAAAGTGTATGGAAATCACCAGCAATGTCAGAGCACTACAAAGGATCAGGAAAATGTACAAAGTTCCTTGCAATCAATACCAGGTAATACACAATTGTAAGAAAGGGAAGGAATGGACAAAAAAAGTCAGTCTGTTTAATTTGCAATTTACCATGTATAAGCGTACATCATTAGAGATTCAAAGAGATGTTTGTGGTGCTATTCTAATCCAGGCCTTGTATTACACATGACATGCCCTTAATTAAATCTGTGTTAGGGACAGGGTCATCCTCCGAATGCAATTTATTAAGGGCACAGAATGATTTCTCACACTGCCATCTATTCTTCATGATGCCAAAGGCAAACAAATTTTTAAAATAGTTCTGCTGAGCACCACCTATAACAAAAAGAAATGGAAGTTACCTGCTGCATAGGCTACAAATCAGTGATAGAACCATATAAGTATATAAGAACCATATAAGTATAGAACCATAAGTGACCTAGCTGCAATGGAAAGACTATCTTTCAAAATATGGGGCAGTTTGAGCAGCAACCAATTGTACTTGACATGCACAAATAGACATGAATCATATACAGAATCTTGCTAGTGAACATCTGTTTCCTTCTCTTCCCTTCCTTCCTTATATACTTGTACTATACAATCAGCATTCAGAACAAATACAAATTTGAATGTAAAGAACCATAGCTCAGACTTTATTTGATAATTTCTTTAGACTTAGTTAAAACTACCAGGAGGCTTTCAGGAAAGGGCCAAAGAAATGAAAGGCACTGTTGGTGGGTGGGAAGAACTTTTTGAGGAAAGCCTGCTTAAACTAATGAAACTACTCTTTCCCAGTAATCTTTGCTTCTGATTATTATCCATAGACTTCTACACAACAACAATCTAGACACAGGCACAGCAGGCAGCCCAGGCAAATCAAGTAGCAACACAGGATCAATCTCATCAAATACATCTGATTCACTATTTAGCTGCCTCCTTCGCACATGCAGGAGCTGAAAATAAAAACCCTTAAGTTCTAGTACCACAATGTAAACACACAGACCAGAAAAACTTAAGATCACAAGAGAAGCTATTCACAACAAAACCAAACCACCTTCATTTAATACCAAAGCAATTTCACTGCACTCACTTTTCTGAACCATCATCTTCCAGGTAGATTTCTGTACATGCACAGTACCACTCAGAGAAGTAACTTCTACTTCATATAACCTACATATCTCAACTCCTGGAAATATGTATAAAGGACAACAGGATAGCCGGACTATAAAATGGATATGACTATACTGCAGGAAATTCAAGGAAAGCTTAAAAACTTCCCCCTAGTTTTAACTTAGTCTGAAGTAATTCCCAAATAAATGACTGTTGGGCATTTTCCCCACAAAGTGAAATGAAATATCAGTGTTAATTCTGAATTCCAATTAGGAAATTGTGTTATATTATTCAAACTCAAGATGTGCAATACAAACAGACAAATGTTGTTCTCATTGTGTATATATAGTATGACCAAAAGGTTCAAATAAAGTTTTAGTTTACATGAAAAGCAGTTATAAATACAATATCTGAAATAACATTCTGGAAATTATATTTTAAAATCTAGCAAACCATTCATCAATTGTCCTTGCATTTAAAAATGTTATATTTTTCAAGTATGATACATTATACCCATTACATTCTCCTCCATTTGGTCTGGAACAGCCATAAGCTTGGGAGAGACAATGAAGCCCTAAGGAAGTATCTTATATAACCAGAAAGCCCTGTTCATCTCCCCAAAACACTAGCTGGAAAGGGGGAATCTGGAGAGGATTTCCTCAGATGATAGCTATAAGCTCTACTCACACGACACTGATTATTTTCTAATGATAATTGTATTGTGTTCATGTTATTACACAAGCAAATTGGAAATAGACACAATATCAAAACCTTTCTGAAATGGTTTTATATTTGGGGGAAATAATATTAGAACATTTCATGTGAGTTAGCTGTGGACCCCTTCACCTATTTTTTTTAAAACAACATTTAAATAGAGTTCTTTGAATATATGTTTGTATTTATAAATTGCACTTTATTATCGAGATGAAATGAGATGGTGCTAAGACATCAGAGATAAAATACTAGAAATGAAGAGCAGTGATTTGCGAGTTACGAATAAATACCAGGTCAGATCCTCAGCTGGTGTAAATCAGCATAGCTCCATTGACTCCATAGTTAGGAGCTGATTTCAATGGAGCGATATTGATTTAAATCACCGGAAGATTTGGCCCATTATTCCTTATTTGGCCAGCTCCTCTGATATTTCACAGAGTTGCTGGGGTTTATGCTTCCAGAACACACTGAAAGGTTTGAGCACATAATTACCGCACTTTGTCTTCATACTTTTGATCACATATTTTCCTAGATTTCCTCCTTACTCTCCTTTCTCTTGACAAGTTCAATTAACCCCAATCATTCTCCCCTTTACAAACTCAGTCCTCCAGAAAAAAAATTGTATTTCCCCTCACTCTGAGGTTTGAAGCTTCAAGAGTTTTATTTGTTCCATAAGAAGATTCCTAAAATAAACGGTTACAAAATCTTTGACAATCTAAGTCACTGATGAATGGTATGACAAGTACATCCAGCAGTTTTGCTAAACAAACACTCCTGGATGTATATGGTTATGTCTATTTTCATGAATATTCCTTAGAAACTTATTGCTTAAACATATTTACATTTTTTTATACAGCACACCTATTTCTGAAGCAGCTGGGCATGTGCCTATTCCAAAAGCCATGAAGCGGGTTATACAAACTGTTCAAATTACTGTTTCATATTTTAAAAGTGAATATTTTTCACAGGGTTTTTAATCTATACTACAGTAGTCCTAACATTCCTCTGATTACCCTTCCATTGCATTCCTCTCTTTTTTTTAAGCATTTCCCCCTCGCCCCCCATCTCCACAGTGCGTATCTCATGGACACTAGTTAATTTTTTTTTTTAAATGCAGTGCTACTGATCTTATACTTGGGCGTAGCAACAGCATATAGATGCGAAATGACCAGCTGTGGGTAGAATACAATCGATCTTTAATTTTCCTAGTTACAGGTACACAAAATCATGAGACACAATGAAAGGAAAGAAAAATTGAAAGAGTGTGAAAAAAATCACGTTCTTGTCAACTGCTGGAAATGGCCCACCTTGATTATCACTATAAAAGGTTCCCCCCCCTCACTCTCCTGCTAGTAATAGCTCACCTTAAGTGATCACTCTGGTTGCAGTGTGTACAGTAACACCCATTGTTTCATGTTCTCTATGTATATAAATCTCCCCACTGTATTTTCCACTGAATGCATCCGATGAAGTGAACTGTAGTTCATGAAAGCTTATGCTCAAATAAATTGGTTAGTCTCTAAGGTGCCACAAGTACTCCTTTTCTTTCTGCGAACACGGTTGCTACTCTGAAACCTGAAAAAAATCAGTTCGTTAAAATTATTATAATGCTGGACAAGATCTGGAAGCTCAGGATGGAAGAATTTTGTTTCTGGGAAACAAGTTTCTTAATGGTGAAAAGCATGGGGATGATTATAATTAATGATAAAAATATGGCGTATCTATTTCATATCTAGCAATTATACCTTTCTGTCTGCAGTACTTTTCAATCAGGCACCTCAAAGCATTTTACAAACAGTAAGCCTTATCCAAAGTCTTTCCATTGACTTCAAAGCGTTCTGGATCAGGCCCATTAGCTTAACAACTTCCCTCAGAGATATGAAGGTACTACCCCCACCAGTTATATAGATGGGGAAAAGGGAGTCACAACGACATTAAGTCGTTTACCCAACATCAAACCAGAAATCTGCAACAGTCCGGAAGAGTCACTGATGTCCCGACTACCACTCCTAGGCCTCGTCTACACTAATTAGGTAATTTGATCTAAATTACGCTATTTAAGGTACACAAGATATGTAACTTAAGTTGATATAGCTTTGATCAACTTACAGTGGTGTCTATATCACGCTATGTTGACGGGAGATGCTTTCCTGTTGACATAGCTTCCACCTCTCGTGGGAGACTTATCACGGCTTCACTAGATCCACTAAATTGATGCTGGCTGCATCAATCGCAGCAGCGCCGATTTAGACCATAGTGAAGACAAGCCCCTACTCCTTAACCACAAGAGCATTCTTCCCTTAAACTAGGTCTACTTCTGAATTGTGCATACTCACTAAAGGCCAGTCCTGTAATCTTTACTAATGTGAGCAGTCCTTACCCAAACAGTCCTATTGATGTCAATGGGATTATTCACGAGAGTTAAGGATTATACCTGTGAGTAAAGGTCTCAGAATTGGGTCCTTAATTCTCTACACTTTTCATCAGAGGATATTGGAGTGCCTTATAAATATTAATTAAGCCCTCTGATTATCGATTTCAATCACGTTACACACATTTATAGGGACGCCTGTGTGCAGACAATCAGGGCTTTACCCAGAGAGAGAGAGTGAAATAACGGTGAACTGAAATGTCTCTTAATAAAATACCAAACTGATTATTGAAGGAAAAGTACCAACTCTGAATTTAAGTATTTTCAGGGAGGTAGGGGGAGGAGGAACATTTTTTCAGTTCCCTTTTAAAATGTATTAATCATGTTTAAATCTACCCATACACTTTATCAATTATTTAATCTTAGGGAATCGTCTTGTAATGCCTTACTTATGTGAAGAGTCCCACTGATTTCAACAGGATAATTACAAGAATAAAGGTTTTAAAATTCTAGGCACTGTTTGTGTTCTACTCCTTATTCTTTCACTGATTTAACATACAAGTCACTAAAAATAAATTGCAATTTAAAATAAAATAAAATGGAAGATGTCTAAATCAGCTAGACTGCTTTGAAAATCTCAACTAAGATTCCCGACTCCCTGTCCAAACTAACTTACGTTTGAAATTTCAATTAAAATTACACCATCAGGTGTCAGCTTAGACTCAAAATTTAGAATGCGCAAAATCAAGCTTGATAAGGTTCCAAATCCACAGAAAGGCACCTACAGTAATGTATTTTTAAATTTCAATGGGAATAGTATTTTAAGGAATAATATCGTCCTCTTGTACTGTTTGAAGCCAGACACTGAATATAATATAGAAAAGGGAAATGAGTCATTTTTCACTGTTCGTGCTAAGTACAGAACAATGCAAAAAAGTAAAAGCACAAATAGTGAAATGTAAGTTACTAATAATCTAAAGAACAGAACAGCTGAGGATTTTTTTTAAAATACATGAAGTTTAATCTGACAATATCCATTTAATTACTAATTAATTCACTAAGTTTAATGAAAATGTATATTCATGAGGGAAGGGATTTATTATTACTGTTTTAGGATATTAGTGGACCAGTGATGATTGTCAACTCTCTCAAAAATATTTCAATAACCGTCTCACTTCTGAAAAACAATGCAAATTCATATTGCCCACTGGTATTTACCTGCAGAATAGATATCAAACCTTCAATTATTTTAAAAAGCTGGATAATGAAAATATAGTATAGGGACTGCAAAGCAAATATAGTTCTACAATTAGCAGGTGTACCAAAGACAGAGGCAAACTTGCTTTCTTCCCTGGCTCCCTCAACATGTAAGCCACTAACTACTCTTAATTCACAGTAAAGAAAAGCTGTACATAGAAGATTGTATAGTTTAACTGAAATATAATGACAAATTAAAAAGAGCTCAAAGTTTGGCCACTATACTAGAATAGAATTTCTGTAAATGCTTGGAGGGATTTCTGTTTCTAATATAACTTTTTTGAAGCTCAGTATAGATATCATTTTAAATAGAGCTGCTATGCTGCTCTTATTAGTGGAATAATATTTTGAAATAAATGCCATGATATCCTCCTTTTCTATAGTAAATGACCATGCACAAGTTTCCAAACAGACACCTTCTTGCCTTAGCGTAAGTAGTACACATCAAGATGATCTAATTTTAACTGAGTCCCTGGGTTTTTGCTTACCCTTCTTCTTTTCTAAATCTCAGAACCATCAACCTCAAAAAAAGTGTTAGTCACTGAAGCAACCAGCCTCCTCCAACACTGGCCACTTCTCTACGAAAAGTAAATAGGTAGTTGCTGCTTGGGCAGAATGCCTGAAGTCATCACAAGGCCAAGCGTGTAATCTTTTACATTGTGCTTTTCATCTGCATACCTAGAAAGCAAGAGTCTCAAGGTTTACCATTAGTTGAGTTGCCACTATTATGATGTTTTGTACTGCCCCCAAAACGCAGACCCTGTACAAATAAATGCATTTTAAAATCATTACACATGGTTGCCTGGTGGCACTATGCAAAGCATGGTAGCTGTAACTATGTTTTGGAAAAAGAACAGGAGTATCTGTGGCATCTTAGAGACTAACAAATTTATTAGAGCATAAGCTTTCGTGGGATATAGCCCACTTCATCGGATGCATAGAATGGAACATATAGTAAGAAGATATATATATACACACACACATACAGAGAAGGTGGAAGTTGCCATACAAACTGTAAGAGGCTAATTAATTAAGATGAGCTATTATCTTAATTAATTAGCCTCTTACAGTTTATTGCAACTTACAGTTTGTATGGCAACTTCCATCTTTGTAGGTGTATATATATCTTCTTACCGTATGTTCCATTCTATGCATCCGATGAAGTGGGCTGTAGCCCACGAAAGCTTATGCTCTAATAAATTTGTTCGTCTTTGAGGTGCCACAAATACTCCTGTTCTTTTTGAGGATACAGACTAACACAGCTGCTCCTCTGAAACCTATGTTTTGGAAGTTACTTTGGGACTCTTATGCCCCAGACCAGTGTTTTTCAACCTTTTTGATACCAGGGACCGGTATCAAAGACCTTGCAGCCTAATCTGTGGCAGGGAGATCTCAGGGACCGGTGCCAGTCCATGGACCAGTGGTTGAGAAACACTGCCCTAGACAAGAAAACCAGGCACATCACGTTACTGTTGCATTTATTCTCCTGGGTATAGTGCCAAGCAGATTACTGTAGGACATTTTACTAGCCTATTAATGAACAAACATGTTCTGTCCTCTCAAATTACAGGTGAGTGAAACAGTAGTAGTATTGGCCTGACAGAGTATGTGCAGGGGAAAAAAGGTCCTCCTCTGTAACAAAAACAAAGATATATGACAACACTAATGTGTGTTGCATCCCCAAGCACAACAATAAAGAGTGATGTGAAAATGACCAAGCTAATAGCAAAGCCAGAATTTACTCAAGCAATAACAAATAATAAATATTTGAAGTGATTTACAGAACTTCTAATTGAATGTACTGTGTATATATGGAATAAATAAATGGATGGACGCAGCCCAACCTTTTGACTGATATCTTTAGAGCTATGTATTTTGTCCTGCAAGATATTAATTTCAACAGACATTCTGACAAATCTATATTAAAGAAACAGAATATTCACTCCTAATAAAACAACTGTCTATATAAAAGGTCTTTAAGCATATATTTAAATTATAACACATTCAGAACAGCTGCTGTTAGGGTTTTCCTAGTTTAATGCCATATATCGAAATAAATTGCTAACGCACAATTTTTTCACCTGTAAGACAAAAAAATGGTATGAATTAAATAATTAGAAGTTTCCTTCTTTACTTAAGTTATTTATTCCTGTTAATATACTAACAATATGATCAGATGCAATCCCACGACAGAGCCCAATGCTGTATGTAGCTTAACATAAAGGATTACAGAAACCTACAGCAAAAATCAACAATCTGCATTACAATACACTATTTTATTGCAGAATATTATGCAAATAGGAAATGTTGAACAATCCCTTCTCAGATTACATCTGATCAAACAAATCATGAAAGCAGGTTTTCAGTAAAAAAAAAAAAAAAAAAAGTGACCTTTACAAACAAAACATCTTCTAAACAGCATAAATAATGTACATAAGCATTTCTCAGTTTGAGACCAGATAAAATTGGTGATCATCAATTATTTCACCAAGGTTCTGTGTCAGGGAACCATCGTTAATCCTACAATTAATTCTACAAGATATATGCCTCATAATAGATACAATGCGAATAAAATACAATATAGTGAGTATGGAATTATTCTCTACTTCAGTAGCACTGAATATAAGAATACAATAACAGTGTATTAACAGTGATGGCAAAAGACAGAAGTAGTAAAAACTATAATGTTTTCTCAATATATTTTCATAGTGCAGCCAAAGAGCTCTTCATACATTATTTGCTTATGCTTTCATTATCTGTTTTTCAGCTGTGGGAAGCCACTGTGTCTGTGCACAGGAGTATTAATGTTATAAATGTGAGAAAAGAATTATCCATCTGCTTGTAGATACAGTTTAAAAACTAGGTACTGTATATAAATGTATTTATCTTTTATATACTTTTACATAAGTATCATTGCTCACCTGATGGTGTGCAAGTATGACTTAGCCTTGCGTCCAAAGTGGGATACCAGGAAATGTTCGAGCCATTAGCTGGAGTCACCAGAACAGTATCAAACCAGCCGCCCTGGCAAGGTCTGACCCTGAAAACTGATTGTGTGTGTTGGGCAAGGAGCCCCACTTCCTCTTTCCTTTACATGTGCCTTTGATACCAAGACTCTAAGTGATATGCTAAGTTTCCTGGCCAAATTCTAATGGAGGTGTTTACATTCTACGTTCCTCTATTTTCCTCTACATTCCTCTGTTTTCCCTTTTTCAAGGTATGAGAGTTATTCTTTCCTTACCCATAAAAGAAGTGCTGTGTAGGACTGCTGGCTACCACATTTCCTCCCATACGGTAGGTGGTTACATATCATAGAATATCAGGGTTGGAAGGGACCTCAGGTGGTCATCTAGTCCAACCCCCTGCTCAAAGCGGGACCAATCGCCAACTCAATCATCCCAGCCAGGACTTTGTCAAGCCTGACCTTAAAAACCTCAAAGGAAGATTCCACCACCTCCCTAGGTAATGCATTCCAGTGCTTCACCACCCTCCTAGTGAAAAAGTTTTTCCTAATATCCAACCTAAACCTCCCCCACTGCAACTTGAGATCATTACTCCTTGTTCTGTCATCTGCCACCACTGAGAACAGTCTAGATCCTTCCTCTTTGGGAACCCCCTTTCAGCTGAAAGCAGCTATGAAATCCCCCCTCATTCTTCTCTTCTGCAGACTAAACAATCCCAGTTCCCTCAGCCTCTCCTCATAAGTCATGTGCTCCAGCCCCCTAATCATTTTTGTTGCCCTCTGCTGGACTGTTTCCAATTTTTCCACATCCTTCTTGTAGTGTGGGGCCCAAAACTGGACACACTACTCCAGATGAGGCCTCACCAATGTGGAATAGAGGGGAACGATCACGTCCCTCGATCTGCTCGCTATGCCCCTACTTATACATCCCAAAATGCCATTGGCCTTCTTGGCAACAAGGGCACACTGTTGACTCATATCCAGCTTCTCGTCCACTGTAACGCCTAGGTCCTTTTCTGCAGAACTGCTGCCTAGCCATTCGGTCCCTAGTCTGTAGCGGTGCATGGGATTCTTCCGTCCTAAGTGCAGGACTCTGCTCTTGTCCTTGTTGAACCCCATCAGATTTCTTTTGGCCCAATCCTCTAATTTGTCTAGGGCCCTCTGTATCCTATCCGTACCCTCCAGAGTATCTACCACTCCTCCCAGTTTAGTGTCATCTGCAAACTTGCTGAGGGGTGCAGTCCACGCCATCCTCCAGATCATTAATGAAGATATTGAACAAAACCGGCCACAGGACCGACCCTTGGGGCACTTCACTTGATACTGGCTGCCAACTAGACATGGCGCCATTGATCACTACCCGTTGAGCCCAGCGATCTAGCCAGCTTTCTATCCACCTTATAGTCCATTCATCCAGCCCATACTTCTTTAACTTGCTGGCAAGAATACTGTGGAAGACCATGTCAACAGCTTTGCTAAAGTCAAGGAATAACATGTCCACTGCTTTCTCCTCATCCACAGAGCCAGTTATCTCATCATAGAAGGCAATTAGATTAGTCAGGCATGACTTGCCCTTGGTGAATCCATGCTGACAGTTCCTGATCACTTTCCTCTCCTCTAAGTGCTTCAGAATTGATTCCTTGAGGACCTGCTCCATGATTTTTCCAGGGACTGAGGTGAGGATGACTGGCCTGTAGTTCCCTGGATCCTCCTTCTTCCCTTTTTTAAAGATGGGCACTACATTAGCCTTTTTCCAGTCATCTGGGACCTCCCTCGATCACCATGAGTTTTCAAAGATAATGGCCAATGGCTGTGCAATCACATCAGCCAACTCCTTTAGCACCCTCGGATGCAGTGTATCTGGCCCCATGGACTTGTGCTCATCCAGCTTTTCTAAATAGTCCCGAACCACTTCTTTCTCCACAGAGGCCTGGTCACCTCCTCCCCATACTGTGCTGCCCAGTGCAGTAGTCTGATATTCGACCTTTTTCGTAAAGACAGAGGCAAAAAAAGCATTGAGTACATTAGCTTTTTCCAGATCCTCGGTCACTAGGTTGCCTCCCTTATTTAGTAAGGGGCCCACACTTTCCCTGACCTTATTCTTGTTGCTAACATACCTGTAGAAACCCTTCCTGTTACTCTTAACATCCTTGCTAGCTGCAACTCCAAGTGTGATTTGGCCTTCCTGATTTCACTCCTGCATGCCTGAGCAATATTTTTATACTTTTCCCTGGTCATCTGTCCAATCTTCCACTTCTTGTAAGCTTCTTTTTTGTATTTAAGATCAGCAAGGATTTCACTGTTAAGCCAAGCTGGTTGACTGCCATATTTATTATTCTCTCTACACATCAGGATGGTTTGTTCCTGCAACCTCAATAAGGATTCTTTAAAATACAGCCAGCTCTCCTGAACTCCTTTCCTCCTCATGTTATGTTCCCAGGGGATCCTGCCCATCAGTTCCCAGAGGGAGTCAAAGTCTGCTTTTCTGAGGTCCAGGGTCTGTATTCTGCTGCTCTCTTTTCTTCCTTGTGTCAGGATCCTGAACTCAAACTACCTCCCAGGTTCCCAACCACTTTTGCTTCCCTTACTAATTCTTTCCGGTTTGTGAGGAGCAGGTCAAGAAGAGCTCTGTCCATAGTTGGTTTCTCCAGCACTTGCACCAGGAAACTGTCCCCGTACTTTCCAAAAACTTCTTGGATTGTCTGTGCACCACTGTATTGCTCTCCCAGCAGATATCAGGGTGACTGAAGTCTCCCATGAGAACCAGGGCCTGCGATCTAGTAACGTCCGTTAGTTGCCAGAAGAAAGCCTCGTCCACCTCATCTCCCTGGTCTGGTGGTCTATAGCAGACTCCCACCACAATATCACTCTTGTTGCTCACACTTCTAAACTTAATCCAGAGACTCTCAGGTTTTTCTGTAGTTTCATACCAGAGCTCTGAGCAGTCATACTGCTCTCTTACATACAATGCAACTCCCCCACCTTTTCTGCCCTACCTGTCCTTCCTGAACAGTTTATATCCATCCATGACAGTACTCCAGTCATGTGAATTAACCCACCAAGTCTCTGTTATTCCAATCGCATCATAATTCCTTGACTGTGCCAGGACTTCCAGTTCTCCCTGCTTGTTTCCCAGGCTTCTTGCATTTGTGTATAGGCACTTAAGATATAGGCACTTTATCAGTGGTGATAAAAGTGATACCTATACTGTACAGAGTCTATAAAAGAGATCCTTTAGGAGTTAAAGTGTTATCAGAGTAAGGTATTACTGCTGTTTATTCCAGCTGCATTGGGATTTAGTTGCAGGACTTCCAGTTAACGTCAAAATGAGAGCTGTGCAGTTAAATCTTTGGGTCAGTTTCTTCATTGGTGTACACAGGCATAAATTTAAGTCAATGCCGCTGTACTGCTTTACTCCAGCAGAGAACAGTCCCTTTCACATATTTTTTTTAAAATGGTGATTTTTAAAACCAATCCATCTACTACTGAACTAAAAACAAATGCAACACTCAAAATTTCAACAACACTTGCTAATTACAAAAAATTACATGCATACAAATTACATATAGGAAATGAACCAACTACTGTGTTTTATGGCCTATAGGACTCTTTCTATTAAGAATTATTCAGTTCTGAAGTGAGCGTCTAAAAAAATTTCCCTCCTATTCCATTATTTTTGGCTGTATATGATTTATAAGAAAACACAAATAGCTATTTCCCCCTCTCTCCCAAACCAAGGATTAACAGAGGAAAGTTCATAGCAGTTTGAAAAAAACGTGGTTTTTTTCCTGTTTATATAGTTATATAACAGGCCTACATATATCGGTATACTAATAGGGAACACTTTAATATTTAGAAACTGCTCCATAAATATAGAATCCAAAATACACAAATTAAAATGTAAGAAAATCTATCATAACTTAGTGTGCTATTTTAATTCATCTTCCACTGTGTTTCATTTGAAGCAATCAGCATAACGTTAAAAAGGTCAGTGAATGTAAATGTCACACACAGCATCAAAAATTCACTAGGTGGCGCAACAAGAATAATTTACTTCCACTTTTTTCAATACTGTGTCTGTCCACTGGAATGTAACAAATGAGATGACAGATGACAAAGCACTCATTATCTGGAGTTTGTCTAATCCTTAAGTATTAAATTGAACAGGAACCTTTTGATCTACTTGTACCATGAATGATTTCAGCTAAGAAAATGTATGTTGTAATAAAATTATGCTAAAGTAAAGCACACTTTTAATAAGACAATGTGTTTCTTTTATTTAACTGGTATTAGAAAAATGTTCCATAAAGAATGTAGGTGCAGCTCAGTTAGATTTAATATACTGCTCTTATGATACAGAAAGAACTGGTACTAGTAAGTTGTTGTTTTTTAAATATTGCTGTTATCTTCATTGGTAAAGTAGATGACTAATTACAGAAAAGGATAAGTTTTAAAAATATCCATCTCAGAAAGGCTGTCACTTTACTATCACAAATAACTTAGTCATACAATATCTACAATTCATAATTACACCATGCTTTGTACCAAATTAGCAGTTTTATAATTTACATTTTATTTACACTATATTCAATACACAATTGGAATAGTTCTCTGTAATAAGCCGTCCCCGACAGCATTGTTCTACATAACAGCATGCCTCCTTCCTCCAAATCCTCAACCATTTGAATACACACACACTGACACTATATATTTTATAAGAAATATATATGTATGCTACACACTTTATATATGTCTATGTGAACGCACGCCACATACATTTTGTTACATATTAACACTTTTAGTAGAAATGTGATAACCCTTAACCACTTTATCTGAATGTTGCAAAGATTCTTTAGTGTTTGAACAGCATTTATAAAATGTAATTCTCAATAAGTGCAAAGTATTAGTATTCCTATAATAATCTTGATATATATTAAGGCCCAGTCCTGTAGTCCATACACATATGTAACTCCCAATGACATAAAAGAGAGTTTAGTTTGTGAAAAAGATTAGGGCCTTAATAGTGTGGTGCAGAGGGAGACAGTAAATGAAAAAAGGAGAGATGAAGAATCAAATAGGCATTAAGAAAATATCTAAATTTCGTTTTAAAACCCACAATATTAATTTGAAAATCTCCGATGGTCAAATTTGGGTGTTTGTATTTTAAATGAAAAATAAGCATCTCCCACCTACAAAACATTCAGCTAGCTCACAAACTTGTAAAAATACAAGTTTAATCCATGGCTTTATTTGATTTACATGTCATTTTTCTGTATTATATTAAATTTATCAAGGCTTGTGGAAATCTTTTCTGCTGAATATTCATATATTTGCAAGCAAAGTTATCTATTATACATCCATCCCCCCCAACAGTGAATTAAAAAAAAAATCTAATGTTACATATATGTTTAATTTAAATCACACATACTAACCATTCAAGAATGAGGAAATTAGTTTGACAGGATAGTGCTATAGTACTGATCCCCTTGCACATCAGCCAGCCCTGGGATGGATGTGCTGCAGATGGTTCATCTTTTCTACAGGTGTAGTGAAGATCCTTGCTCACTGCACTTCCCTTAGTGCCTCTGGAAACATTATTCATAACATTATTCAAACATAATGTTTCCAGCTACTAATCAAGCAGTGAAATTCTGCCTATAAGAAGCACAATTATGTCTTTTCCAATATGTTGAAAAATATGTCTAAGATCAGAAAAAGTAAAACCTAAAGTGCTCTTCCCATGTTCACTCTAACTGCTAATGCGGCTTTTGTGCTTATAAACATACACACTTATTTAGCCTTACAATTGGTTTATAGTTTGCACAATGCTAATACATTTTAAAATGTATAAAATTTCTTAACATTATTTTCTGCTAATCTAATTGGCATAAAATATAAGGCACACAAACTTGGAAATCTAGAAATTACGTACACAACTGCATATAGGAATAACTTTTCATATTTTGCTAAGTCAAAATGGGTTTAACATTATACAAACTTGTCTAGAGAAAGAGCAACATAGATACCCGTGTCAGGGATATCAGGAATATTAACATTCCAGTCATAGATCTGCAAGGAAAAAAGTACACTGAAAGGAACAATGGATGTTGGAAAGCAAAAGGTAAAAATTGACAGATAAAATTCAGTAATGGCGATCAGGGCCAACCGCCCCAAAGACACTATATCCTGGTTACTGCCTACTGTATTAAGACTGCCTTTCTCATCACTTAATGCTTATTTTCATCACTTTGCTTAAAATATTGATAATCAATTAGGGCTACGTCTGTTTTGCCACAGAATCTGTGTCATAGTCTATCAGACTGTCAGGGCCAATTCAATCCTCATTCAGAGTTAATTTTTTCTTCATAAATCTGCCTTTGGAGGAGTCATTAGGCGCAGAGCATAGCCTGAGGTGCAATCACCTATTCTCTTTCATTAGTGGCAGGCAGAGAAGGTGAGGGAGATTATTAGAACTTTGGAATGATCACAAAGCAGCGTGCTGCCTGTCAGATCCCCCCAACATTTAATTCATCTAGCCAACTCACCAACACTCTTTGCCAACAGTTTTAAATGGACATTATTCATGAACATCTGTGACATGCTGAATATTCTGAACTAGAAATGATGAAAAAGCAGTGCCCCTTTTGACTTTAAAATTAATTCTATGGTCAAAACAATTAAGAATATAACAAATGTGTTTTGTGATGTTATTTTTAGTCATCTAAGATATTAAATTTCAAAAACAAATGTATTTCAGCTAGTAATTCAGAAATAAAAGTATCTCAAATCTGTGTGTAAAATCTAAATAATGTGGCACAATATTTTATGTGATGAAAAATAATCTGAATTTCTTTTACTGAAGAAATAACTTGTTTTCATCAGTTTTTTTTAAAGTGATTAAATAATTAGTTAGCTTCACTATCTGGTTTGTTGATATGTTTCTAAAAGGTAGCCAAATGAAATGACACATTGGATTTTAATACAATGCCATATTAAATTACAGTGCACTTTACTCATAATGGACAATCTGTAACAGGGGATGAGAACAGATTCCCCAAATCAAATACATTACATTTATTAACTCTTTCTCTGGTTATAAACAGACAGAAACAGCAGTTATAAATGGATACTTTGTGGGCATTATAACATTTTCTAAAGAGGACTGGGGGGCAGGTGGTATGAAAGCTGCCATCCGTAGCAATTAAATGGAAATGCTACAGTATCTGCACATTATTTTTTAAAATGTGTAGGTTTTAAAAATTAGATAGTTCTAAGGAGAAAGCATTTACATTTTCAGTGAAATACTTCAAACAATTGCTTTATTCTTGACACAAATCAAAAGACCAATATACATATATTTTTCTCTACTACTACGGAAATAGTGCTATCAGTAGTAAACTTTTCTTGACCTATGTCCTTCACCCTCCCTAGATATTCTTCTTCCTAATTGCAAAGTTAAGGGACAGATCCTTCGATAGTATAAGTTGGCACAGCTCCATTGCTTCAGTACAGCTATATAAGTTTACTCCAGCTAAAGGTCTATCACTAAATATCTAGAGAGAGGAAAAAAGATGTTTGATAAGAACAAAGCTAAGTAAATTAATATTTTATTATTTAATACATTTCTAACTTTTATTTCCCACACAAAGTCTGATAGAAATTTCAACTTAAATATGTTTTAACACTAAGCTCCAACTTATTTATCTAGATGGCTCCTAACTCTCAGTAGTGGATTTTACTAACTATTCCAAAGGTTTGCTACCAGCTCAGAAAGGGCTGCACAATATTGACTTTGACTTTATGCAGACACTTGAGGCTGCATTTGAAATCCACCCCACCCAAACAGCGATTGGGCTCCTGAGGATGACATAATCAGACACAATATGCATACTCGGCGTGCCATCTGACATGCTGCCAAGGGGAGCAAATTATTTTGAGTGAGATAATAAAATGAGGAAGAAATTTTAAGAGGCTCCTGAGTTGATATTTTCCTGTCTGAGTTTGGAAAAAGATCTCAGTTAGGGAGCAGAGGGCAAAGGGGTTAAAAGTTACCTCAGTCTCCTCAAGCACCTATATGAAAAGAATGATTGTGATGCTTTGAGGAGAAGGGAGTTCAACCTATAAACATCAATGGAACTGGGGACACCACCAACAAACCTGAGCAGGACTTTCCCACAAAATTAATCAATGTAACAAAGCCCCAACTCAAAGATTTTCATGTGCCTATAATTGCAACAACTGAGTTAGATTCCACCACCTTGGGAGCAATTCCAACCCTTGCTATTGCAATGACTGAAGCTAAGGTGCTGTAATGCCTATGACATGACGGGCTACTTTGTATGAGTTCTCCTCTCCCAGTCAGCTCCAACGTGCCTGCCTCCCTCCCTTTTTGTAATACTATGTTTCTCTCCCTTTTTTGACTTTGCGCAACCGGAAGAACTTTCCTCTGTATAGCCTGGCCCATCAAGCAGCCATCATACACCGCTTTCCCAAAGCTTGCTCAGCCAAGAAAGTCATGTATAGTTTCAGCTGGGTAGAACCTTAAAATAAGTAACACCACTTAAAAAGACTGAACGCCTTCCATCAGAGACACAGAAACAACAAAGGACTGACAAGCAAACCAGGAGGACATAGTAAGGAAAGGAATCATGTTACTAGTAAATGAGATATTATGGGAATGATTCTGCTAATACTAGAGTTAAATATCTGAGCATTCCCAGTGTTAACTAGGTATTTCCAGAATCGGAGAAAACTCAGTCTGAGATGAGCATTTATAACATTAATAAGTGCCTTGCCTTCTCTATAATCAACACTTCATTTGAGTGCTTTTAAGTAAATTTTACATGTTAAGAAATTATATTAAATAAAAAATGAAGCAATGGCTTCCTCCAGATGTGCAAATACTTTCTTTTTTTTTTTTTAGCACCATGAGGACTACAATAAAAGCATCTTATGTTCAGACAATGACATTTCTTTCTGAGACAGGCCCAGCAACTTTGTAAGGATATAATTCAGGGAGGATTTATTACTGATTATGGATACAGATTTAAGAATTACTGTAACCTCAGAAAAACATTTCCTTTAAGAGATTTGTTTTGTAATCATCTTCATGGGCAATGTGAACTAGCTGATGCATACTGACTTAGAACTCAATTTGGTACCAGTAAAATCAGTTAGCAATACTCCCATCTGGATTTCAGTGGGAGAAGGACTGAACTCTTAGAGCTATGCAATTCTTTAATATAAAAATGGTTTTGTATGTAGAATACAGAATAACTAAGTGAGGTACATACTGCTCCAGGAGAAGCTACTGTAACTTAGCCTGAGCAGTAGATGTTTGCAGAGCCCGTGAAATGATTGAGAAATGGATTCAGGATCAAGAGAAACTAGGGCTAAAGATGAAATATCAATCAAAATTTTATGAGTGGAAAAAACTCCTGTATGCTTTACGTGGTTGAGAACCTGAGCCAAAAATTAGTCCGGCATTTGGTCAAATATACCAATTCAACAAGTGAAATCATTTTTCAAAAAGTATGTCATTAAGTTAGTGCCAAGAATGTCCAAGTTCTTGGAAAGCAGCAAGGCAGTTATTTTGGAGCTCCTAGTAGGTATACAGCCGGAAGAGCAAATTGCTTCAAATTAACCAAACATTAATGGCAGAGGTATATCCTGCACATTTGATACTAGAACACAATGAAAATATTACAAGAAAAATATGTAACAATAGTGAAGTTAAGGAAAGGGTACAGATGTTTAAAACAAAACTTGTTGTATCATGAATATGCAAGAATACAAATCAGGTGACGATCTTCAGAGTGTACATATAGTGGATACCCTTAGTAGCACAGCAAATTGATCAATCCCAAGTAAAAGTGATGTGAAATTAAGGTCATGAGAGACATGCCTATTACTACTTCAAAATAAGAGCAAGTCACTGGTTTGAAGAATAAGTATCATTTAATATTAATATCAATTCTGCTTCTGAAGTATTTTAAAGAGTAATTTCACACATTTTTGAGAGATTATAAAAGGTTGAATTTGAAATGGATTGTGTTTTAATCTGGGCAAGGTATCTTAAAGAACACATTAAAATGTGTCAGAATGTTTTTCAGAAAGCAATGTTATTGCCAGGTCTTAGGCATTTAAGAAGTTAAAAATATTTAACACCTGTACACTAATATATGATTTAACTATGTCAGTTACATTTACTGTCAGTTCATCTTCCAAAGGACTACGTGCATGCCTTACTCAGGCAGAAAGAAACGATGCCCAGCTTGAAAAGAAGATCCTGACAATTGAATTTGGTTGTCTTAAGTTCCACTGGGATATATGTGCAATAGAAAAGATACATGTAGAAACTAATGTTGAAAGTTTGTTCAAAATTCTTTGTCTTTAGCATCAACTAAAATCCAATGAATGATGCTAAACTTTCAAAAACACAACCTCCGTGTGCAATATAAATCAGGTAACAATCTTTAGAGTGTACATCTATATAGTGGATACCCTTAGTGCAGAAAACTGATCAATCCCAAGTAAACGTGATATGAAATTAAGGTCATGAAACATATGCCTATTACTACTCCAAAATAAACAGAATTTAAGATTAGAACAGGGTGATCAAGTTAAAACAGCAATTCATGGCTGACTGACCAAAAGAAACAGCAGTGTTAGACCTCAAACTGAGACCATAGAAAAGGAGTAAAGCTAACTGCTCACATAATAGGTAAGAATAAGAGAATCTCACAAACACCAATGAAATCATCGGAGAAACCAGCATTATCTGGACAATGATCCTGAAAGGCGTGTCTAAGCCCTATGCTAATACAAATAATTAACAAGTTCACTGAGACCAATTAGCACCTGGATGAAGTTGCAGTAGTTTGAAGTGAGTCCTACCAACATCCATATTGTGAGAAAAACATTCAGATATATACCCAAAGTATAACTTAATCACTAAGTGGCTAAATATTAAATATTTCAACATCTATGTTATTTCATATTTCAAAGTGTTGTCTCTGAACTTAAAGTGTTATCTTAGGAATTAAAATAGCTAAAAGTAGAGGGAGAGGAAAAGAGAGGTATCATGTTGCTAGTATAGAACTTACTAATGGGGTGATAGAATATTAGCCCTGGTCTACACTACGAGTTTAGGTCGGATTTAGCAGCGTTAGGTCTATTTAACCCTGCACCTGTCCACACGACCAAGCCTGTTTTGTCAACTTAAAGGGCTCTTAAAATCGATTTCTGTACTCCTCCCCGGCGAGGGGAGTAGCATTAAAATCGACCTCGCTGGGTCGAATTTCGGGTAGTGTGGACACAATTCGACGGTATTGGCCTCTGGGAGCTATCCCAGAGTGCTCCATTGTGACCGCTCTGGACAGCGTTCTCAACTCAGATGCACTGGCCAGGTAGACAGGAAAAGCCCCGGAACTTTTGAATTTCATTTCATGTTTGGCCAGCGTGGCGAGCTGATCAGCACAGGCAACCATAGAGTCCCAGAATCGCAAAAGAGCTCCAGCATGGACCGAACGGGAGGCACTGGATCTGATCACTGTATGGGGAGAAGAATCCGTGCAGGCAGAACTCCGTTCCAAAAGACGAAATGCCAATATATTTGCCAAAATCTCCAAGGGCATAATGGACAGAGGCTACAACAGGGACACACAGCAGTGCTGCATGAAAGTTAAGGAGCTGATGCAAGCCTACCAAAAAACAAAGGATGCAAACGTTCGCTCCAGGTCACAGCCCCATACATGCTGCTTCTATGATGAGCTGCATGCAATTCTAGGGAGCGCCCACCACTGGCTGTGGACACCTGCAAGGGGGGAGTCTCATGAAACAGGGATGATGATTTTGTGGATGAGGAAGAGGAGGAGGTGGTTGAGGATAGCGCACAGCAGGCAAGTGGAGTATTCCTGCTCCTCGGCAGCCAGGAACTATTCATCACCCTAGAGCCAATATTCTCCCAACCCTCCCAAGGCGTGCTCCTGGACCATGAAGCCGGAGAAGGCACCTCTGGTGAGTGTACCTTTTGTAAATATAATACAGGGTTTAAAAGCAAGCGTGTTTAATGATTAATTTGCCCTGAAGACTTGGGATGCATTCGCGGCCAGTATAGCTACTGGAAAAGTCTGTTAACGTGTCTGGAGATGGAGCGGAAATCCTCCAGGGACATCTCCATGAAGCTCTCCTGGAGGTACTCTAAAAGCCTTTGCAGAAGGTTTCTGGGGAGGTCAGCCTTATTCCATCCTCCATGGTAGGACACTTTTACCACACCAAACCAGTAGCAGTCTGGAATCATTGCAGAACAAAGCATTGCAGCGAATTGGCCTGGGCTTTGGTGGCATTCAAGCAACATCCATTCTTTATCTCTTTGTGTTAGCCTCAGGAGAGTGATATCATTCATGGTCACCTGGTTCAACTACGGGAAATTTGTTTAAGGGAACATTCAGAGGTGCCCGTTCCTGCTGGGCTGCTTGCCTTTGGCTGAAAAGAAATCATCTCCACCATTAGCCACGCAGTGGGGGGAGGCCTGTTCATGCTGAGCTGTTTGCATTTGGCTGACAGGGATCCTCTCTGATACTAGCCACACAGTTGCGGGGGGGTCAGGGGGTGAAGCGATCATCACAGAGAATTGGGGGGAGGGGGTTGTTCTGCACATTCACCCTAAAACCGCAGCCCCTCCTTCTAAATGGCCAATGCAACGGGCTTTGCTTGGTATGGGAAAGGAGGGCGCTGCTGTTTGAAACCGTTCCCACATGTTATGAAGGTTGAAGAAGCCGAAACCCTTTGCCTTACCATGGCTGCCTGCAAGCCGAATTCTGTTGCCCAGCTGAGCGTGTGATGTCTCACTCCAAACCGGCAGGCACTCAAAAAAGAGCCAAAATGGAACTTTAGACCAAAAGCACACGTGCTATGTAATGTGAATTGCTTGATTCAGTGTGAAATAGTCTTCCCTTTGTTCTCTAAAAGGTATCTTTTAAAATACTACTCTCCCTTTTTTTCCCTCCCACAGCAGCAAATGTTTCTACACTCCCCCTATCATCTCTGTCCCAGAGGCTAGCGCAGATTAGAAGGCGAAAAAAATGCACTTGCAATGAAATGTTCTCAGAGTTCATGTCCTCCCGCACTGAAAGAGCAACAGAATGCATGGAGGGAAACAATGCAGAGACTAGGAAAGCGTTAAATGAACGCAATGAGAGGAGGGAGGAACACGAGGAGAGGAGGGAGGAGCGCGAGGAGAGGAGGCAGGATGCAATGCTGAGCCTAATGGGGAAGCAAACTGACATGCTCAGGCATCTGGTGGAGCTGCAGGAAAGGCAGCAGGAGCACAGACCACCGCTGCAGCCCCTGCATAACGGCCTGCCCTCCTCCCCAAGTTCCATATCCTCTTCACCCAGACGCCCAAGAATGCATGGGGTGGGGGGAAGGCTACAGGCATCCAGCCACTCCACCCCAGAGGATTGCCCAAGCAACAGAAGGCTGGCATTCAATAAGTTTTGAACTGTAGTGTGGCCTTCTCTCTCCCTCCTCCCCTCATTCACCACCCCACCCAGTGCTTCCCTCCTCACCCACCCTTCCCGGGCTACCTTGCGAGTCTTCCCCCTACTTGTGTGATGAATTAATAAAGAATGCATGATTTTGAAACAATAATGACCTTATTACCTCTGAAAGCGGTAATTGAAGGGGGGAGGTCGGTTGGCTTACAGGGAAGTAGAATCAACCAAGGGGGTGGGTTTTCATCAAGGAGAAACAAACAGAATGGTCATACCGTAGCCTGGCCAGTCATGAAACTGGTTTTCAAAGCCTCTCTGATGCACAGGGCGCCCAGCTGTGCTCTTCTAATCACCCTGGCATCTGGCTGTGCGTAATCGGCTGCCAGGCGATTTGCCTCAACCTCCCACCCCTCCATAAACATCTCCCCCTTACTCTGACAGATATTACGGAGCACACAGCAAGCAGCAATAACAATGGGAAAATTGGTTTCCCTGAGGTTTAACCTAGTCAGTACACTGCGCCAGCGAGCTTTTAAACATCCAAATGCACATTCTACCACCATTCTGCACTTGCTCAGCCTATAGTTGAACTGCTCCTTACTACTCTCCAGAGTGCCTGTGTGTGGCTTCATGAGCCATGGCATTAAGGAGCAGGCTGGGTCCCCAAGGATAACTATAGGCATTTCAACATCCCGAACGGTAATTTTCTGGTCTGGGAAGTAAGTTCCTTCCTGCACCTGTTCAAACAGACCAGAGTTCCTGAAGATGCAAGCGTCATTCACCTTTCCTGGCCATCCCACATTGATGTCGGTGAAACGTCCCTTGTGATCCACCAGTGCTTGCAGCAGCATTGAAAAGTACCCCTTGCAGTTTACGTACTGGCCGCCAAGCTGGTCCGGTGCCAAGATAGGGATATGTGTTCCATCTATCACCCCACCACAGTTAGGGAACCCCATTGCAGCAAAGCCATCCACTATGACCTGCACATTTCCCAGAGGCACTACCCTTGATAACAGAACGTCAATGATTGCACTGGCTACTTGGATCACAGCAGCCCCCACAGTAGTTTTGGCCACTCCAAATGAATTCCCGATTGACCAGTAGCTGTCTGGCGTTGCAAGCTTCCACAGAGCTATCACCATTCGTTTCTCAACTATGAGGGCTGCTCTCATCTTGGTATTCTTGCGCTTCAGGGCAGGGGAAAGCAAGTCAGAAAGTTCCATGAAAGTGCCCTTACACATGCAAAAGTTTTGCAGCCACTGGGAATCATCCCAGACCTACAATTCTATGAAGTCCCACCAGCCTGTGCTTGTTTCCCAGGCCCAGAATCAGCATTCCATGGCACGAACCTGCCCCATTAGCACCATGATGCCCACATTGCCAGGGCCCAGGCTTTGAGAGAATCCGTGTCCATGTCCTCATCACTATTGTGATCATGCTGTTGTCACCTCCTCGCCTGCTTTTGCAGGTTCTGCACATACTGCAGGATAATGCGTGAGGTGTTTGCAAAGCTCACAACAGCAGCGGTGAGCTGAGTGGGCTCCATGCTTGTCACGGTACGCCATCTGCGGGAGAGCAGAGTTGCAGTAGAAGTGATGGAGGATGACGGTTAGCACCCTGCTAACACACAGTTAGCACATTTCCTGAGAAAGAACACAAGTACCCAGGAGCACATGACAGACAACATGGAGAAATTCGCTACTGAGACAAGAGCAGCTGAGCAGAGTTGCAGCGGAAGCAGTGGATGATGACAACGGTTAGCAGTCCTACTGCACCGTCTGCTGACAGCAGTATGGCGTCTGCATGGAAAAAAGGCGCAAAACGATTGTCTGTCGTTCCTTTCACGGAGGGAGGGGCGACTGACGACATGTACCCAAAACCGCCCGTGACAATGTTTTTGCCCCATCAGGCATTGGGAGCTCAACCCAGAATTCCAATGGGCAGCAGAGACTGCAGGAACTGTTGGATACCTACCCACTGTGCAACGCTCCGAAAGTCGACGCTAGCCACGGTACTGTGGGTGCACTCCGCTGACTTAATGCGCTTAGTGTGGACATACGCAATCACTGTATAAAATTGATTTCCAAAAATCAACTTCTACGTAATTACGTAGTGTAGACATACCCTTAGTATGAATCTGACTAATGCCTCTGTGTAGTTTCTTAGGCCTGGTCCACATGTAAAATTTAGGTTGACCTAGCTATGTTGCTCAGGGGTGTGAAAAATTCACTCCCTTAAAAGATGTATTTCAGAGTAGCAGCCGTGTTAGTCTCTATTCGCAAAAAGAAAAGGAGTACTCGTGGCACCTAAGAGACAGCTGTAGCTCACGAAAGCTTATGTTCAAATAAATCGGTTAGTCTCTAAGATGCCACAAGTTCTCCTTTTCTTTAAAAGATGTAGTTAAGCCAATCTAATTGTGGTAGATACACCACCACTACGTCAATGGAAGAATTCTTCTGTCAACCTAGGTACCACTTCTCAAGGGTGTGGATTAACTACAGCGATGAAAAAAACTCTTCCATTGCTGTAGCACGTCTACACTACAGCACTACACTACAGCTGCAGTGCTGTAGTTGTGCCACTGTAGCATCCTTAGTGTAGATAAGCCCTTAATACGCCTATTTTTTCAGAAGCCTGAGCAAACTGAAATTGAGCTTTGTGCTCCGGAAATTAATAAAGTAATGAGCATTTTCTCTAACCAATAGACATTACAAAATGTTTAAAATACAAGCAACTGGAGGAGCACTGAGAGAAGAGAGGGAGGGGAGAAGCTTCACCAGGACTAAAGGAGAGTTTCCCCTTTTCTCCCCTTAGCTCACTCCCCTGGGTTCTAGTAGCATTTGGTGATTATGCCAGAACACACCAGCTGCCCACTTAAAACCTGCCAGGAGGCCTCAATCCCCAGTCTGAGATCCTCTGCAATAAATGAACACTTAGATACATTATTATTTTGGTGATAAGCTCTAAAATTTCACATGCTAACACTAGAGTTGGGGATATGGGGCAGGGGTGTTGCATGTGCGCTCTGCGGAAAGATTACAATACAACCAATTAATTTTTTGATTATTCAGATATTACTAGGGAGAAAGGCTTCTGCTTTATATTTAGTTTGCTTCTCATAGCTGTAGACTCACTTAAATCCAAGTTAGGGATAATAAATACAAGTTAAGGGAACCAAATTTGACAAACTAGCCATAATATTTACAATTTTATTCATAAGTATATCTTATCAGAAGTGGAATTTTATATTTCCCATATACTGTACAAAACATTTCCAAATTGTTGGATACCTGATATTAGCAATGCAGGCAAGAAAACTTGTGAAAACAGAGTTAAAATACTGAAAAAAACCTTTTTGTATTGCTTAATTTGTCCAAAGGATCCTCTTTTTGGAAACTCAGTATATCTGTAAGCATACTAGATTACAGAACCTAATAACAAAAGAGAAAGAAAGCCACTTAACTCTTAAAAAGCAATAGGTTGTATAAAAACACCAATTAATGCAATTTACAGCAAAACATGTGGAATTAAGACATGCTTTCAGATACCAAAGCTCTGATTTAAAATGACTCTCTCTCTGGTGGCTGCATTTTAAAGAATTCTTACTGAGGTTGCAGGAACAACCATCCCGATGTGTAGAAAGAATAGTAAATATGGCAGGCAACCAGCTTGGCTTAACAGTGAAATCCTTGCTGATCTTAAACACAAAAAAGAAGCTTACAAGAAGTGGAAGATTGGACAAATGACCAGGGAAAAGTATAAAAATATTGCTCAGACATGCAGGAGTGAAATCAGGAAGGCCAAATCACACTTGGAGTTGCAGCTAGCAAGGGATGTTAAGAGTAACAGGAAGGGTTTCTACAGGTATGTTAGCAACAAGAATAAGGTCAGGGAAAGTGTGGGCCCCTTACTAAATAGGGGAGGCAACCTAGTGACCGAGGATCTGGAAAAAGCTAATGTACTCAATGCTTTTTTTTGCCTCTGTCTTTACGAAAAAGGTCGAATATCAGACTACTGCACTGGGCAGCACAGTATGGGGAGGAGGTGACCAGGCCTCTGTGGAGAAAGAAGTGGTTCGGGACTATTTAGAAAAGCTGGATGAGCACAAGTCCATGGGGCCAGATGCACTGCATCCGAGGGTGCTAAAGGAGTTGGCTGATGTGATTGCACAGCCATTGGCCATTATCTTTGAAAACTCATGGTGATCGAGGGAGGTCCCAGATGACTGGAAAAAGGCTAACGTAGTGCCCATCTTTAAAAAAGGGAAGGAGGAGGATCTAGGGAACTACAGGCCAGTCATCCTCACCTCAGTCCCTGGAAAAATCATGGAGCAGGTCCTCAAGGAATCAATTCTGAAGCACTTAGAGGAGAGGAAAGTGATCAGGAACTGTCAGCATGGATTCACCAAGGGCAAGTCATACCTGACTAATCTAATTGCCTTCTATGATGAGATAACTGGCTCTGTGGATGAGGGGAATGCGGTGGACATGTTATTTCTTGACTTTAGCAAAGCTTTTGATACAGTCTCCCACAGTATTCTTGCCAGCAAGTTAAAGAAGTATGGGCTGGATGAATGGACTATAAGGTGGATAGAAAGCTGGCTAGATCATTGGGCTCAACAGGTAGCAATCAATGGCTCCATGTCTAGTTGGCAGCCGGTACCAAGCGGAGTGCCCCAAGGGTCGGTCCTGTGGCCGGTTTTGTTCAATATCTTCATTAATGATCTGGAGGACGGCATGGATTGCACCCTCAGCAAGTTTGCAGATGACACTAAACTGGGAGGAGTGGTAGATACTCTGGAGGGTACGGATAGGATACAGAGGGCCCTAGACAAATTAGAGGATTGGGCCAAAAGAAATCTGATGGGGTTCAACAAGGACAAGAGCAGAGTCCTGCACTTAGGACGGAAGAATCCCATGCACTGCTACAGACTAGGGACCGAGTGGCTCGGCAGCAGTTCTGCAGAAAAGGATCTAGGGGTTACAGTGGATGAGAAGCTGGATATGAGTCAACAGTGTGCCCTTGTTGCCAAGAAGGCCAATGGCATTTTGGGATGTATAAGTAGGGGCATAGCGAGCAGATCGAGGGACGTGATCGTTCCCCTCTATTCCACATTGGTGAGGCCTCATCTGGAGTAGTGTGTCCAGTTTTGGGCCCCACACTACAAGAAGGATGTGGAAAAATTGGAAACAGTCCAGCAGAGGCAACAAAAATGATTAGGGGGCTGGAGCACATGACTTATGAGGAGAGGCTGAGAGAACTGGGATTATTTAGTCGCAGAAGAGAAGAATGAGGGGGCATTTGATAGCTGCTTTCAACTACCTGAAAGGGGGTTCCTAAAGAGGAGGGATCTAGACTGTTCTCAGTGGTAGCAGATGACAGAACAAGGAATAATGGTCTCAAGTTGCAGCGGGGGAGGTTTAGGTTGGCTATTAGGAAAAACTTTTTCACTAGGATGGTGGTTAAGCACTGGAATTGTTATCTAGGGAGGTGGTGGAATCTTTCCTCAGAGGTTTTTAAGGTCAAGCTTGACAAAGCCCTGGCTGGGATGATTTAGTTGGGGATTGATCCTGCTTTGAGTTGGGGGTTGGACTAGATGACCTCCTGAGGTCTCTTCCAACCCTTATAGTCTCTGATTCTATGACTCATCAATATGAAAGCAATAATATTCATTCAAAATGGTTATTCAACAGATTTAGAAATTGCCTTTTATTGTAATGACTGCCACTGAACAGTGATTGATTGACTGAACAGGCACAGGTTGATTTCTTTTTTCATATTTTAGATTATCTTAAGCCATTAGAATGGTTTGTGCTAAAGATAAATTTCAGTGTTCTCTTAAATCAATTAGAAATAAAAAATAGAGAGATAAAATACAACTATTTTGCTGTAAGACCAAAGCCTGAATCCCATCACTGCTCTTAAGATTCCACATAGAGGATGTCTGCAGTCTTGATATGACCAGCACTTTCAAAAAATCTTAAGAAAAACAAATGATGCTAGTTGCTTTACGTCTTTTATTTTTTCTTTCTTGAAACTCAAACAATATAGGTAAGCTTCTGTTCCCTTACAAATCAGTGGAAAAATTCCATTTGACTACAAAATTGCCAGGATCAAGTCTTGCGTTTTGAGAATAGAAAAAGTAAATCAAGATTGATATAAATATCACATACCTTTATTTCTGAACTGATATGGGGTAATAATAAAGAAAGTAAAAAATGTTAATACTTTACCCGATATATCAGTTTCCATTCCAGATTCTCATTGCTTTATATACATTAACGAATGTAGCCTTATCACCCCTCTGTGAGCTCAGTAAGTATTATCACAATTTTATAGATGAGGAAATGGGGAGGCCCAGTGAGATTAAGTGCCTCATTCAAATTACACATGAAGTCTGTGTAACTGCCAGGTTTAAAACCAGGTATTCTAACTCGTAGGCTTATGCCTTAATCATAAATCTGTCCTCCTAAGGAACACCCAGCCCATTCCTGATAGAAGCTGCCAACAATATAATACAATTATCTACTTTGCTTAGATCAAAAATGTAATTGTTTACTGTATTAAATATATAACTTTACATGTAATCAAAATTGATCAATTTTAAAAATAAAATAAATTAAAAGTATTAGAAAAACACTAATCAATTACAAATGCAAAAAGTTTCCAAAAACTTGCTATTTAAACAAATTCTAGAAAAGAATTGATGGAATTCAAATGCATTTGTGATCATAGATATTTTTAATTTAAAATGACAGAAGATGTTTCTTTTCACAGTTAACAAAAGAATTTAACCTGATGGCTTGTCAGCAAACTAGAAAAATTCTACAGTGAGACATATATTCAATACGAATCTTTCTTTCATCTGCCAATTTTAAAATGTCAAGAATCACCAGGTCAAGTGAAAATCAAATAGATGACAAAAAGTTACCTAAAGTACAAAACCGCAAAAAAAATTATAAATGGAAGCAGAAAATGAACATGTTAAACAAAAGACAAAACCAAACCAAGTAGGACTCTAGATTTTTTCATTTTATATTTTAGAACTGGAACAAAACTATAAACGAGTGGTACCTGTTAGTAATGCTGCAGTTAGAGGATGCCAGTGTTTCCATTATAATCTGGTTTTCAGAAATTTCTATAAACTTGGCACTAAAAATTCACTCTAGGTTGAAGATTTCATACCATGTCTCAGCATAGTGTTCTTTCTTATATTTTAATTAGGCTTCCAAAATACGGAGTGAGGAAATTTTAAGTTACAGAACTACAATGATGCATCTGAAATTTCAGAAGTTTTTTTGTGTTTCTTTGCAATTTATAAAGTCATTCAACATTCATAAGAACTGCCAGACTGGGTCAGACCAATGGTCCATCTAACCCAGTCTCCAGTCTTCGAGAACAGCCAGTACCAGAGCTTCCAGAGAGTGTTCACGATTGTTGGAGCCATTCACTCTTATCTTCCTCATCTGGTTTCTGGCAGTCAGAGGTTTAGGGTTGCCCCAAGCATAGCGTTGCATCCCTGATCAACTTGGCTAATAGCAATTGATGAACCTATCGTCCATGAACTTAAGTTCTTTTTTGAACCTGGTTATAATTTTGGCTAATTGTGCATTGTGTGCAAAAGTACTTCCTCTTGTTTGTAATAAACCTCCTGCCTATTAATTTCACTGGGTATTTGTATTTACTTTTCCACACCATCCATGATTTTATAGACTTCTATCAAACCCCACCCTCCTTATTAGTCTCTTTTGTAAAATGAACAGCACTGATCTGTTTAGTCTCTTCTCTTATGGAAGCCACTTCACACCCTTGATCATCTTTGTTGTCCCTTTCTGAACTTTTTCCAGTTCCAGGTATATCCTTTCTGAAATGGGGTGACCAGAACTAGACAGCGTATTCAAGGTGTGGGCACACCATGGATTTATATAGTGGCATTATGATATTTTCGGTCTTATTTTCTATCCCTTTCCTAATAATTCCTAACATTCTGTTAGCCTTTTTGACCCCAGAGCTGAAGTTTTCAGAGAACTATCCACAGTGACTCCAAGATCTTTCTTGAGTGGTAACAGCTAATATAGAACCCATCATTACATATGTGTAGTTGGGATTATTTTTTACCAGTGTGCATTACTTTGCACTCATCACTGTTCAATTTCATTTGCCATTTTGTCACCCAGTCACGGTAGATTCCCCCTCTAACTCCTCATAACTTTGAACTTAACTATCTTGAATAATTTTGTATGACCGCAAACTTCACCACCTCACTGTTTATGCCCTTTTCCAGATGATTAATGAACATGTTGAACACCACAGGTCCAAGTACAGATTGTTGGGGGACCCCATTGTTTATCTCTTGCCATTATGAAAACCAACTGTTTATTCCAACCTTTTGCTTCCTGTTTTTTAACAAGTTACTGACCCCTCTTATCTCTAGACCTTAAGAGCCTTTGGTGAGGGACCTTGTCAATGGCATTCTGAAAATCCAAGCACACTTCACTGACTAGATCACCCTTATCCACGTAGTTGTTGACATCCTCAAAGAATTCTAATAGACTGATGAGGCATGACTTCCCCTTACAAAAGACGTGTTAACTCTTCTAAAGCAAAGCATGTTCACATCTATGTTTGTTCCTGTGGTTTCTGCCAATTTGCCTGGTACAGAAGTTAGGCTCACTGGCCTGCAGATGCCAGGATTGTCTCTCGAGTTCTTTTTAAAAATTAGCATTACTTTTGCTACCTTCCTGTCATCTGGTACAGAGGCTTGCTTCAGCAATAGATTACATACTACAGTTAATAGCTCTGCAATTTCCATTTTGACTTCCTTCACTCTTGGGTGAATATAATCTGGTCCTAGGGTTTGATTTATCAAACCTTTTCTACTGACACATCAATGCAGGACAGTACTTCAGAGCTTTCCTTTATGGGAGACAAATCTGACATTGGTATCTCCCCTACATACTATGCAGTGAAGACTGACGCAAAGAATTAATTTAGCTTCTCTGCAATGGCCTTGTCTTCCCTGAGTGCTCCTTTAACACCTTGGTTGTCTGGTGGCCCCACTGCCTGTTTGGCAGGCTTCCTCCTTCTAATGTACTTAAAAAGAAATCTTACTGTAAATTTTTGCATCTTTAGCGAGTTGCTTCTCACATTCTTTCTTGGCCTACCTACTTATACTTTTACACTGAACCTGCCAGAGTTTATGCACTTTCCTATCATCATAGCTATGATTTGACTTCCAAATTTTAAAGGATGCCTTTTTGCCTCTAATGGTCTCCATTAGCATTTGGGTGTTGCAACCTGGATCTCTTGGTGGCTGCTAGTACTACCAATGAGTTAAGAGATGGGTGTGAGAATAGAAACTCTACACCCTTGGACAGAACAAAGTAGCATTTCTTGGTCCTCTTTGGGATGGGAGCACAAGAAGTGGGAGCGTGCCACACAATTTTTTCTGGATACATGATGGCCTCACTGATCAGGAGGGCTGTTCAATTGAAGCCTGAGAGCTGTAAAACCTCCAGCAATCTGTGTTGGGGCTCCTGAACTACTTCAAGCTGTATCTGCAGCTCAGACACCACCCTGTGCAGGAGTTTGTGATATTGCCTGAAATAATTGTGGGGAGATTATAGATGGGGTAAATTGCCTCATCCTGGGAAGACAATGAAATTGCTCCCAGCAGCATCTGAACTGTTAGATCCAGCTCATCTTTGTCCTCCAACAAGACCAGTTGGGGTTGGCCAGGAGGTGGTAAATAAGGCTCAAAGAATCATAGAAGTGGAAGGGACCTCAAGACGTCAGCTAGCCCAGTCCCCTGCACTCAAGGCAGGACTAAGTATTATCTAGAGCATCCCTAACAGGTGTTTGTCCAACCTGCTCTTAAAAATCCCCAGTGATGGAGATTCCACAACCTCCCTAGGCAATTTATTCCAGTGTTTAACCACTCTTACAGTTAGGAAGTTTTTCCTAATGTCCAACCTAAACCGCCTTGCTGCAATTTAAGCCCATTGCTTCTTGTCCTATCCTCAGAGGTTAAGAACAATTTTTCTCCCTCCTCCCTGTAACAACCTTTTATGTACTTGAAAAATGTTATGTCCCCTCTCAGTATTCTCTTCTCCAGACTAAACAAACCCAATTTTTTCAATCCTCCCTCATAAGTCATGCTTAAGACCTTTAATCATTTTTGTTGCTCTTCTCTGGACTTTCTCCAATTTGTCCATATCTTTCCTGAAATGTAGCGCTCAGAACTGGATACAATACTCCAGTTGAGGCCTAATCAGCGCGGAGTAGAGCAGAAGAATTATTTCTCCTGTCTTGCTTACAATACTCCTGCTAATACATCCCAGAATGTTTGCTTTTTTTTTTTTTTTGCGCAACAGTGTCACACTGTTGACTCATATTTAGCTTGTAATCCACTATGACCCCCAGATCCCTTTCCGCAGTACTACTTTCTAGGCAGTCATTTTCCATTTTGTATGTGTGCAACTGATTGTTCCTTCCTAAGTGGAATATTTTCCATTTGTCCTTACTGAATTGCATGCTATTTACTTCAGACCATTTCTCCAGTTTGTCCAGATCATTTTGAATTTTAATCCTATCTTCCAAAGCACTTGCAACCCCTCCTGTGGAGCTTCCAACTCATCAGAAGAAAAAGCCAGGTCCTGAACCACGGCAGAACTGAGGGTACTGATGGCCAGGTATTCAGGCTCGCAGGTGGGAGAGGAGAGCAGCTCTGCATCCTTGGACTAAGCTTCTTCCTCTGGAGTAATTATGTCTCTAAATAAGCACAGAGCCAAGAGGAGGGGTGAGGGAGGATAGGGGATAGTGAAAATGTCCTCCAGGGATTCACAGATCTCTGATCATCCTGCGGTGTGGGTGAGCCCATTGGTGGAGCTAGTGGATCCAGTGGTTTCCTGGTCACAGCAGAAGTTGAATCCTTCTGGGACTGCAGCAGATTGGCACTAAGTCAGATCTGGATGTTGAAGGAAAGGTCAGTGGAAGTTTGTCCTGCATTTTAGACATCAGAACTGACACCAGAACCACTTTGTGCCACTTTCTTTTGCTGAAGAGTTTTAGTTGAGTATCCATGAGTGAGGGCTTTAGTACCCATGAGTGAGGGCTCTGCTGACTTTGAAGGGGTCAGGAAGAGATCTTTTCTTATCAGGGAAACCTTGGAGGAAGGTGGGGTTAAGACCACCACCAATCACCAAGTGATCCATCCCTTGCTGCCCACTCCCAGCCTCCGGCAAACAGAGGCTAGGGACACCATCCCTGCCCATCTTGGCTAATAGTCATTGATAGGCCTATCCTCCATGAAGCTTACCTAGTTCTTTTTTGAACCCTGTTATAGTCTTGGCCTTCACAACATCCTCTGGCAAAGAGTTCCACGGGTTGATTATGCATTGTGTGAAGAAATACTTCTTTTTGTTTATTTTAAACCTGCTGCCTATTAATTTCATTTGGTGACCCCTAGTCCTTGTGTTATGAGAAAGGAGTAAATTATACTTCCTTATTTACTTTGTAAGAGGGTACCTTACTCTCATGAGGAGCTTTGCTCTTAGACTTAAAAGTCTTAGGCTCAACTCCCAAGCTCGTGCTCAGAAGGGCACTGCCTGCTCGATGAGGCCAATGTACGGGGGTGGGAAGGAGGGGGTCTCCCCAGACCGGATCTGATTGGGCTCTTATAGTCTGTTCCATCAGATGTTTAAGACTTAGCTCCTGACCCTCATGAGTTCTACCGGGGAAGGAGTGGCAAATGCTTTACTTGCCTGAGATGTGAGCATTGCCTAGGCAGTAGATACAGCATTGGCGTCAGTCACTCACAGAAAATGAGTGGGGGGCAGGAAACACAATTCTTGAACCCCAGGAACTCTGGACATAATCCCAGCTTCCCACGGGGAATTTCCCTGTGGTAGGGAAAAATGACTAAGTCTAAAAGATTAAAATACTAAAAGAAACTCATTTATAATATATTTACAGAATGACGCAGTTGAGGAAGCAGCTGTAGACATAGAAGATTCCGACACAAGCCATGCAGCGGTAAGAAGAAAGTAGAGAGTTGTGGGTCTACACTGCTCTTGACACCCTCAATTTCGGTGCACATGCAGACCGACGGATACCACTTACTAAAAATTTCCAGATTCAGATATATGTACACATGCGAATCCATGTGTGGAACACACATAGGGACCATCACTTGAAGAACTCATCCTTGAAATATGGCTGGAGAGAATGCAATTTAACTGATCAGTAAAAAGAGATGAATGTTAAAAAATTATAGACTAATCCTTCTCAGCTTATTTGATTAGTCCCTGTAGTGAGGCAGAGTGCCCTCCCTCGAGAACAAGAGACCACTATGCTCCCCTGGTGGGGTGGGCCAAATCCACCCTGCCCCCTTGCCAGAAGTACTTGGGTGGGACAGGAAGTATAACGGGAAGGCCCAGTAGCTCAGTTGGTTCTGGACCAGGGAAGGAGGCGGACATCTCTTCCAGGGAGCAATGCCCTCCGTGGGATCCCAGACCAGCAGCTGAGCAAAGCATCGCCTTGCTAACTGAGGAGGTGGAAGGTCCTGAGAAGTCAAATGTGCCTACGTCCCCAAAGCCGTGATTCACCAAAGTACTTAAGCATGTGCTTTGACTTCAGTAGGACTACTCACTTGCTTAAAGATTAAACATGTTCTTAACTGATTTGAAGAATGGGGGCCTGAGGGAAGGAGTTTTGGATACAAATAGCATCTGCAATAAACAGGCAGAATACAGAATGCCCCGTCTTTAAATCTTCCACAAGAGAAAGGCTGGGATGCCGATATCAAATTTTATATAGCACTGTATGTATACTTGACTCTGTCCAATTAATGAAATGTAATAAAAAAGCATAAGTCCATAACCCAAAGATTTTTACAATCTAAGCGCAAACGGGATGAGTAAAATACAATGCAAAATGTATACAGAATGAAGTATAGTTAATATGGATGTAACATTTAATTAGCAGGCAGGTTTTTAGAAGACTTTTAAAGTAAGAGAGGAAAAGATTGGCATCTCTTACTTGAGAAAAATATTTCAAATATACAGCACGGTATCAAAGACAAATCTGGATGGGGCAAAGCAGACAAAGAGAAAAAGAGTCAAGAGAGAAACGTTTGTGTTGTTTAGGGACCAGGACATAGAAGCATATTTATGTTAAAATAAGTTAAAAACAACCTAAAGCTGAGTGTACACGTAAAGGAGACACAAATCTCACATGAAGAAACCCTTGGACAATTGTCTTCAAAAGCCCACAAGGATAATGAATGAAGCACTTGAAAACCAAGAAGGAAAAAAAAGATCATGTTCTTCCGGGTCCAGGATAGAAACTAACAGGATTTACCGTACATTTACTGTAAAATCATAAGACTGACATTCCAAGGGACTTGATATTTGACACCAAAATGGAGAGAGTGTGTCAAAGATTTGTGTCAAAAAGTTATTGCTGGTGCCAAACACACTCAATTATACTTCAGATACCCTTGAAGAAGGCACAGCAGGCTTCAAAAGCAGGATGCTACAAAATCCGCAAGAATGCAAGGTTCTATGTCAGAGTAACCAATGATACAGATTCAGATTTGTTTTAATACAAACAAATTGTGGGAAATTAATGATACAAGCTGAAAATATGTAACTACTGTAATCATTTACTGTATACAGCATTATTAAATATTCCTCCAGGATAAAAGGGTAACTACGTTGCTTAAAAATGCAGTGACTGTAAATTTTCATTCCAGTTAAACCAATGAAGATACTGAAATTCTGCTAAAAACAAACTATTTATCTTCACCATATACAGCAGATCACCCTTGAAATTATTCCAGGGTCTATCTGGTTTGGATTCAGTAGCTAGATTAAAAGAAATGACTCTAAATTAAACACTAATCTGAACATTCACAAAGTGAATAATTTGCTGTGATACTGGTTAAAGAATTAAAATAACAAATGTAGTACAAACATTTTGCTTAAATATTACATTTCTTAATATATTTGTTTTATTTTTGCTAAAACAAAGTATACTAAAAAGCAATTTTAGTCAAAGATCTGAAACAAACACTGTCTGAACAAAGGACTGATTTCTCAAAGAACATTTAAGAGAGATTTGTTGTCAGTAAGAAGTCCCCTCCAAGGGCAAGCAACTTATAATATACACATGCATTTATACTTGCTCATCTGCAACCTTGAAGATTCCAACTGGCTCTCATAATTCTGACAGAATAATTTTACCATAGACATGTGCCCCTATATATTTGTATAGAGAGCTATAACAAAATAATAAATAAGCAGCATTATTCAACATTGGAAACTCAGAGAAATTCCTCCAATTAGATTTAGTTTCTAGCAGAGTTGAATTTATGTTTGAAGTGCTTTGCAGGGTTTGTTTTTGTTGCTTATTTTTAAGAGCATATTGCTCACACTATTAGAAAACTAATTTTAAATATTAAAAGCTTATTTAATGTTTCAGTAGCATACAATTACAACAGTGAACAAAAGGAATGCATGTCAAAGATCTTGTCGATCGACCATTCCTGCTGCTGAGGGCAGCCATCCATCAGCTGTCAGAAGGAGTGCAGTTCTGAAGCAATACTCAACACTCCACTATGTATGGGTGCCCTTGGCACAGCAGTTACCAAAAAAATCCTTTTTCTGTTTACAAGTGGCAAGAAAACTGCCCCTATTGCTTCAGATGAAGACTTGGCCCTTTTTAACTTGAGACTGCACTACTAAGATAATTTCTACCAACAGCTGATACACAGAAGCTGCAGTTGGTCCAAAGAACAGTAGTCCGTCTCCTAAGTAGAATGGGTAGAGAAGAACATGTCACACTGGTGCTGCATACACTACATTGAGACCTCATTCAATAGTAGATCCAGTTCAAGGTATGGGCCTCCATCTTGGTACCAAGGCTGAAGCTCACTGAAGGCACGACAAAGCAATTTTAGTGGTGAAGGGTGTTTGTCTATGAAACACACTGCTGCAGGAGTTAAGGATGAATTCATGTCTTGTGTCCTTTCTCAAACAATGCAAAATTCATCTGTTTGTATTAGACTTCTGTCAAGAGAGGCAGCAATGTTCTCGCCAGCAAGCCCTCTTCCTCCCACTTCAGATATTTCCTCTGAAGAAAAAGGCAACATGCAGAAGTACGAACCCACTGAGGGTCGAATAGAGAATATAAACCCACAATGGCCATGCTGAACCTTCAGTTTCTTGTACTAGTGAATAGTATAATACTTGCTTACAGAACTCAGAGGATTTACTGAAACACTGCAAGTAACAACTCCAGTATACATAGGAAGGATTCAAACTTCCTCCCCCTTCCCCCAATCAGATACAAGACATCAACATAAAAATACAGCACTATCTATTGGTGGAGGTGCTGTGTACACTGATCATTAGAACTGGCCCCCCGCTAGCTGAATAAGATTTTATAACAATAACTAAAGTTTTAATATTGATTCAAATTCTTAGGAGTCCAGGTAGTCTGCCATCCATGCAGGTTTCCATGCCTTTCTGTTTGCTTGAGTACTACATTCAGTCATGGAGACATCACTCATAGTGGGATGTAGATTATCAACCGGTACAATGTTCATGTCCTCCAGGTTAGGCCTATCTGTTATGGACAGACAGCCTGTTGAAGACTGCAGCGTGCTGAAGTTCTGAGAACATCTCAGCAATTCTTCCTCCACAACCAATCTCTCACCAAGAGCCACAGGAACCTGCTGGGATACTTCCAAATCCAATTCTACATCCCTCTGGTATGATTGTTGACCATCCTCAGTGTTTACCTTCCACTTTCTCCCAGTGAATCTGTACACCAGTTCTTGATGCACTACAAAGGGGTGAACTCCTTTTTGTGTAAGGTCCCCTCCAAACAGGAGTAAGTTTGTGATTTTCCCCAAGCAGCTTTTCCCCATTGTATAGCCAGAACTTCTCACTTTCCCTGATGGGCATGTAATTCTCCTTTGTCTTTGCATCTTGTGTTCAGCATGCTCGCTTCTGGCTCATGTTTCTTCACTGTATAGAGTGGTGTCCTAGCTCACTGAAATAAGACTCTTATATCACCCACCTGTGTAGGTTCAGGGCCCCTGGTTGGTTCTTGCTGCCTGAACATCAAGACACAGGGAAGCATGAGTCTGCAGTGTCCAAAAATAACTTTATAGGGCAAGTAACGGAAGTGGATTGTCGCCTGGTGTTATACGAAAGATGACCAAAGTCATATTCGTATGCCAATCTTGTTGGTCTTCACTGCCTAAAATTCCAAGCATGGAATCAATTATGCAGTTATTCTCTCCACTTCCTCATACTCGTAGGATGGACACTGGTCCTCATTTTGGTTACCTGCAGTTGTCAGCAAACCTCATGTAATACCCGTGATTCAAATCCCTTCCTCTGATCACTGCAGATCAATTTGGTGGGCCAAACTGCAACTCTACATATTTCATCAATGCAGCCATAATTGTTTCAATTCTTTTATCCTTTAATGGCTGTGCCACCACATACTTTGTGAAAGTGTCATTACTGCCAGCAAATACCAGTTTCCAGCTGGCATTTCTGGTAGTGGGCCTTTCAAGTTCATTTGTATCAATTTCCAGGGCTAACTAGGTTGGGGCATTTCCCCTAAAGGAGATCTGCCTTTCCTTGCTGGTGCTTCCGTTTCTTGACAGGTATGATAGGAAAGTACCCAGTCCTTAATATCTGCAGCCATGCCCAGCCAAAAAAAAAAAACCAAACCAACTCCCTCCAGCCCCAGCCAAAAACCTAACCAGCCAACCACCCACAAATGTTGGATACCTAGCTTAGTGTTTTTCATGCCCCAGGTGGCCTGCTGTTTTGTTATCAAGATGATACACAACATAAATACACAGGCAGATTGTAAGATTAGATAGTTGACCTGGATGCCAAAAGTCCTGGGATGTTTAAGGCCTGCCACAGTCCATTAGCTCATTACAAAGACCACATGACAAGACTATTGCTTAATGAAGAGCCAAATTCTGATCTCATTTATACTTATATAACTCCACTTTGCTCAAACCATAAGGGAGGGTATAATTTGTCATTAACTACTATCCTGAGGTGCAATAATATAAAATAAATGTTTATATTGAATATACAATTTTATCAGTTTTATTCTCATTCAGGTAGAAATTGCAGCATGATTAATTTCAAAGTTTGTGTATTTTAACGTTTGTCTTGTGTAAGTTCAGACTATGCAACTAGCATCCAGAGTAACCACACAGATATGAACTTCTTAGCCTTCTGGAAATATAAAAGTAAACAGCAAAAACACCAACAATTCCATCAGAGAAAATATAGTAAAAGAAATATTCTTAAGATATTTTCCAACTAAAATCAAATTAATCTATACCTTCCATTTTGAAGTATTACAGACTTTAAGACTCCAAAAGTTACTTTCTTGAGGCTGGTATGTGTGTATCACAGCAAATGGCTAGCAGCTGAAGTCTCTAAAGGAGACTGATTACCAACACCTTTTCCACCCCACTTCTACAGAAAGCTAAAAAAGGGTAAAAAATTAAGGTAAAGGCAAGAGGAGGAGATTTTTTAAAATGCCTAAGGGACTTGTGCTCCAAAATCCCTTAGGTACTTTTTAAAAATCTCTCCTATATTGGCCATTCTAATGGCTTTTTGAAGGAGGAGTAATTAGAAATGAGCAGCTGAAATTGCCTTCACAGTTAAAGATAAAACCTTTCAGTTCTTAATCTAAAATAGGTTTTAAAAGCTGCAAGAATCTTCACTTTGTGCAGTTATACTAACTGGGCAGTCAAAGGCCCTCTGCATGTGCCTCACAATAGAATAGAGACAAGTGGATATCTATCATAATTGTACAACTTATCTAGAATTATTGGTTTTAAAGATAAAAACAGTTCTACAGAGATACAGTAAAACACTAAGGTAGGGCATGGAGACTGACATTTGTATTTTAAGTGAAAACTTTACTTAAAAGTAAAAATATAAATGATTATTTTAAAAGACAAAATTTGACTTGTAAGCATCACCCAGACAAAACTAAAGCAAAATGCTTAGCAAGATCCCATGAAAATTTGTTTTGTTGGTCTGGGCCCATGAGGCCGAGAAACCTCATCAGACCTGGACCTTCCCTAGTTTTGCAGGGTTGATTTGAGTTGAAAGGATCACAAATATGCATTTTTGAGGGAAACTGAAGAGGCTGAAATTCAGGCTAATTCTTACTCAGACCTAATTATGAAACAAAGCAAGGTACTTTTCTTTCAGTGGTGTTCTAGACACCTTATAGAAAACACACACAGATAGGTGCACCATTCTGACAGCCTGAAATAAAGTTTCAGATTTCATTTTAAAAGGGCGAATTCAGATCTTCTTGAGGACAAAAGAGAGGGCTTTCTATAGATTCAGTACCATGGAAACAAAGATCTAACAGTATATCTTCTGCCTTGGAGGGTCCAAGTAGCTCCTTTAAAATGCATGTTGAAATATTTAGTTCCCATGGTGTACTGTCCCATCAGTATAATCCTTACTTTTAACTAAATATGTTAAGATGCTGCTTTTAAAGGTTTTACATAAATGTTTACATACTGACAGAAACTGCATTTGAACTGACCTCTTCGGTAACACATTGTAATGTCTCTTAAATGTGCAGTGAGGGCCTCCTGGTCAATTCATGTTCAGCTCAGGAAGACCAAATAGTCTTTATGCAGTAAACTTTGATCCCCAAGGCACACTCTCTGCAACATATCATAATGCAGAGGAAGATTCACTTAACCTTCCATTTACACTGTCGCTCTACACTACAGAAGTGTTGCAGGGTAACTCAAGATCTCACACAAAAGTGCTCCCAACTGCACAAAGGTGGTGTTACTACTGCTTGGATCATGGTGGATTAAAAAAATATCAATGATTAAGGATAAACTGATTTGGATTTTTAAAATTGTAATTCAATATATATTTCCTTTCAAAAATAAACCTATTTAGAATTATATTTAACATTTTGAAAATCGTGTTAAGGTCTAAATTCACTATAAACTATTAAGATGGTTTAGGTTAAATAAAAAATAATGTTAAAGCGGTACGTGGTTGCTGCTGAAGTTTTAAAGAATATCAGATCACTGAACGGGTAGACGTCACTGGCTAAGCACCTGGAACCAGAGTCTGCTGAAGTGCTAAACAAGTTTTTGATAGCACTAGCCTTTTCTGCAGATACAGAGAGAATTTTTTTCATTTCAATTTATTCAGCTAGTTCAGTTCAATGATGCTGAACATTCATTCAAAGTTAAGAAGCCAACTTGGAGTTGGAAAGCAGGAAAGCACATTTTCCTCTTTCAATCTATGAATAAAAACTAGGTGTGAGAGGATGAGATCTGCTAGTTCTAAAATCTTGAAGGACCTGGGGACCAGAAACAATCAGTTCAATTCAGTAACTACAGATAGTGCCTCCTTTGTTTAATAAATCTCTGAGTTTTAAATGCAAATCATGTTTTGAAAAATGTACTTTTCTTTATATACCAAGTACATTTAAGATAGTTTAATAAAAAACTTAAAATGCTGTTTTTGTGCATTTTTAATTAAATTCCAATTTCCACCCAAATAGAGCTTTTTAGTAAATAAGAAATGTACCATTCACCATTTTGTAACATAGTAAAAATGGAAAAATTAAGGATCTGAATAAATGTTATATAATTACTTAAGTAAATGTGTATAAATACAGTGTATCCTCCTACTTAGCAGAAAGTACCACCAACATTTATTGTAAAGGATATATTTAGTTGAAAATAAACATGTTTTAAAGGTTACCAACCAACAAGACTCGCCCTTTCTTTAGGAAAATAACTAAAAAGTACAAATGCAAAACAAGATTAAAATCAATTATATAAATTGAGGTTTCCTGCATGCTGATTTCAATCAGGATTGAAATCAGCAAGGTAAGTCACTTTGATTTAAATCAATCCATCCTGGTTTGGATGAGACTTGATTTGAGCAAATCTAAGCAACCCTGTGTACCGCTGTTAGTCTTGCAATTGTAGCATCAATGTGAATGGAGACTGCAAGTGGAATAGTCCAATCTGCAGACAGAGCTCAAAAGGAGACCATCCTACCATGCATAAGTCACCACTTAGGTGCCTTTGTGGTCTGTTTTCTGCACTCCACTCACATGGGGTCAAGTTGGTTGAAAGCCATCCATCTAAGAAAGTGTGCTGCAAATTCAGAGGAGCTCAGTTGTTAACTATTTCCATATCTTATTCTACCATTTAGGGATAATTCTATATCAAAGGATGTTTCAAAGTGTTTTATGGAAATTTGACCTGTTCTCCTACAACTCTAATGAGCTCCCTGAAGTATGACAGAAGGCCTTGTGAAATCTCAGGGAGGTGTATAGGTATTTTTTGGATAGGAATCTTGAGAACAGCCACAATGTGGGTAGGGGCAGAACTATGGGGATCTGAACTCAAACCAGTATGGCTAGCATACACACATTGTACCATTCCAATACCTACTTTTTTTTTTTTTTTTTTTTACCTACAATATCCTATTCTTTTCTCTGTGTCTGCAGGTGGTTTGGGACCGAATGAAGGATGGTCAACATAGTTGTCCCTAAAAGCGGCAAAGAGTCCTGTGGCACCTTATAGACTAACAGATGTACTGCAGCATAAGCTTTCGTGGGTGAATACCCACTTCATTGGATTCAAGTTTTCCCTGTGTAACCTTGAATTCACTTTGTGAAAGAAACTGCAAAGAGTCTGTAAGGTAACATGTTGCGAAAGACAATGAAAACAGATTTACACAAAAATGCTGCCATACCCCAGACACTGTAGACCAAGAATATAACAAGAAATATTACTTGAATAGAAACCAAAAATAAAGATATTTTCCCCCATTTGATCCTTTACATTTAAAGTCTACAGAGAGGCAGTCAATGGTTCTAGGTCTGATAAGGCTAATCTTTTCTACAGTGTTTCCTGGAAAAAATCCAGCACCTGGGAAATGGATAAGGCAGGCCCTAAAATCTATTCTGGCTATGCCAACTAGAAAAAAAACCAAACACCTTCCCATGTATGTGTAATCCAGACTGATTCAGTGTAATGTTTTGTCCTCCTCTAATGAGGCTGGGCCACAGATAGGGGATGATAATACTGCCACATGCTTTCTAACAAAGGTGTCTTTTTGCTTGGGCAGTAAAGGCCCATGGATTTAGATTAGAGGTTCCAGGTTCAATCCCTGCTACCAACAGCCCACTCAGGCGCATCAAGTTACATAGGGGAAGTATGCCCTGAAGATAATACATTTTTTGGAATGCAACAAAGTCAAAATGGCTAACTACTTCAGAGACTTCTTTTTATGAATCAAGACTTCAGGTAAAACTTTCCTGAAGGACTGTGGTCAACAGATTTGGCAAAAGAAAATTAGACACTGGCTGGATTCAACTATCAGCATTATGACAAAGTAACAAAACTGATATGTGCAGTACAATTAAGCTCAGTGATGCCTGGTCCGTCTCTTCTCAGAACTCAAGGTGTAAGACAATGGAGCAAAACATACATGAAAGCTCCCATGCCTCATGAATAGAGAAGCTAACCAATGCCCAGACCTGATCATCAATTAACTTGTTGGGTAGTTTAGCATTTCTCACTATTGCAATGACAACTAGGGTCTGTGTCCTGCAGTGAATATAGATTAACAAAAATACCCACAAATGCGAAAGGAACTTCTGAAAACTGAGCCAGTCCTCTTGCAGATTGAGTATACCTGACAAATAAGTAGTTTGATGTATACAAAGGTATTGTGCTGCCAATATCATCAATATTGCTGCTCTTTGGGACAGTGTCTTGCTCCTTGCTTTGATTATTTTGTCCCATCTATCTGTCTCTGAACATAAGAAATGGCTGACCTCAGACCAGGTTCCAAAATGACTGAAGTACTAATCTCACTGCCCTGAGCCCAAGGCGGCTGATGCAATATCTTTAGTTTGCCTGGTCAAAATGTCCTAAATAGATGTGCCCTGAGTAACGTGGTACCACAGCCCTAAAGTATTTGTTGTGATCTCTCAAGTATTTCTAGGGTGCTCATCAGGATAGTACTTGCTCTCCAGTTTTTGTCACCAGATGGCCAAAACCATGGACGTAGACCTTAATGGTGGATGTAAGCCCCCTTTCTGTTGCAAAACTCTTTTATGGATATGCTTCCCTCTACTGGAAAGATCAATTCAGAGCAGAAAACACCACGTTTTATGACAATCTTTGGGGAATCTGTACAGATTATGCATGGTTTGATGGAGGGTAGCATTTGCACATGAACATTCACAGAATACCTTTATGATTTCTTAAAGATCATCACTGAATATGATGCAGAGCTCCTCGTTCTTATCTCTTGCTTAAAAAAAAAATCTAAGTGCTTGGTTTTTTCCCCTCCTGTTAATCAGAGGATAACAAATACAACAATGAAGAGATTTAGCTGACCGTGGTGTCAAACCCCTACACAAGAACTTCAGAATCTAGTCCAGAGTGGGAGGCAGGAGCAGTTCCCCACCTTCTGTGGGAGAGCAGGGAATTTCACTTAATTGTGCCCGATCCTCTGATAGAAGGCTCTTCCACCCACACAACATACAGACATATCCCACAAACACACACATACTACATATAAAATGAATATATCTACCTAAACTATACTTATGTTATTTAGAAGGCAACTCTAAATGTCTAAAAATCTATTTCAGGAAAATAAATTTTGCATTTTTATCTTTTTTGTTCTGTCACAATTATCTCCCAATCCTAGTATATTATAGTAATCCTTGTGATAGTCTCTCAGTTTGATTTAGACCATATTTAAACACACTTCAACAGTTAAAACATTTTTTTAGCCCCTTTTCAGCTCTAATTGCTTTCTCACTTTTTTGGATAATAGCATTTCAAAGTAATCTGAAAGAAGTTCTTAATATTTCGTGATCAGTGTAATAAATAGAAAACATTTCCTTGAAAAAAGTAATTTCATTTTTTTAATCACTGTTTTGATAGAGTATTTGATTTCAATTGTTTTGAATAAACTTAAATCAATAATAAACAGGATATCCTAGTTTTGAAACTGTGATAAAAATAGGTAATAAAATGCTACTGGTTAAACAGGATGTGTTGTGAATAGGTCAGTTCAAGGTCCCAAGTAAACATCTTGTTTGTGTCCAGAAGCCTTGTTTCATGCATGCCTTATTCTCTCAGTAGGGTCCCTGTGCTCTGGTCTAAACATCAGGCCACTGCACCCTATCGATCTTCTTTAAATCTCCAGAATAATACATTTCAAGACAACACAGCACAAGCTGACTAAAGCCCTTTAATTACATCACTGCTGAAAGGAAATCATTGATCAATGACATTATGGGAAAATAAACTGCCCCCCAAACCAGATCAAAGTCAGTGAAATAGCTGACTAGCTGCCCCATTTGGGACTTTTCCTAGATTAGTGCTCATGGACAAGCAAAAGAGGCTATACTAACACATGCTGCTTACTGTCTTTTTGAAGCTTTCGCTGGCAGGTGTCATGCTCTGAGCATGGTTTTTGATTATTCTAATTAAATATAATATTATCAACAGATCTTCATATTGATCCCTAAAACCCCCTTCTAAATAGAAAATTTAAAGCCCTGAGAGCGGGCCTCAGAGGCTAATAGGCAATTTGAAATTTTTAAATTTTATATCAGTTTTCTCTATGTTGAAACTGGCTGACAGTTATCAATATCAAAATGTCAATCACTTCTGGCTGTAGAATACTACAGCAAATATCTGATTTCTTTTTAATACTTCCCTTCATAAGAGTAAAATTAATACTCTAATGCCATTGGAAAAATAAGAAACTCTGCAAAACAAGCAGCAATATATCATGGTAGTAGATTTCTTATTTTTCCAATGGCATTAGAGTATTAATTTTACTCTTATGAAGGGAAGTATTAAAAAGAAATCAGATATTTGCTGTAGTATTCTACAGCCAGAAGTGATTGACATTTTGATATTGATAACTGTCAGCAAGTTTCAACATTTTTCATGAAGAGGATTTTATAAGTGCTAAATATTACTGAAATGATCCATGAAGCCCAATTTGGATTTTAAACCCAAAATAAACAAGAACAAACTTGAAACTTAACAATAAGCAAATATTTATTTTGATATAAAGCCAAAATAGATCTGGAATTCCTTTTACATCACAAGGTTACAGAAACATATTCAAATATGAATATTAATACTAGTATGTATCCTCATGTATTATTATATGCTTCATGGGTTATATAAATACATTTGAAAATATTCCCCAAAATGAATTAAATAAATTGAAATATTTTGAGGTGGGGTTTTGGTTGGTTTGTTTTTGTTCTTTTAGCAAAGTTATGGGACTATATAAATATTTATTGCCACCACTGTCAATCACAAAAATTAAAAAAAAACAACAAACATTTATATAGCCCCATAACTTTGCAAGATGACTCATTTATAGCTATTAGTTTTTCTGGTAGAGGTATGAGCTGCTCTAATATCCATGCTTTCTCCCCATGTTACATCTCCTTCTTATTCATTTCCTATTCCCTCAGGTGGTTCTCATTGCTAATGCCCAAATGGCATCAACCTGTTGTTTAGCACATCTATGAAAAGGCGAGCCTGCTGGCTAATTTACCAAGGGATTAAAGCCCTGAAACCACTTCAATCTGTTACTTTGTTTCAATATAAAAGCCCTACCCATGACAGAGAGGCACCCAAGTGAAACAGAAAATATCCTTTTAAGAAAGAAAATTTCAAAGTAGGAAACATTTAAAGTAATACCTGGATATGCCAACTTATCAGGTGCAGTTGAACAAATGTATGGAAGTTATATTCAGAAAGCCAATAATCTAGAAATGCAGAGAATTGGGGTAGGTGGTTAGTTTATTTGTTTTTATACGTAAGAATACTGTAGAAAGTTGCTATTCTAACCTGAAACTTTGGTAATGTTAACACATGCTATTATTTTCCTACAATTCTCCAGTGACTTCAACTGAAGACACAGATGCTCAGTGCCTCTGGGGGGGGGAACCTAGGCAATTTATGTAGGTGCCTTATTTTAGGGATTTAAGTGTGAAAATTTTGGCCGAGGGTGTGGTTTTTTAAATTTTTTGGCCATAGGGTGTGCTTAAGCATGTGATTAGTCACACTGAAGTCAACAGGACTACTCATGTGCTTAAAAAGTTAAATCTTTGTAGGATTGGGGCCTTAGTGCTGATATTAAATTTCAGTATGTGAATCACATTGCTTTATATCTTTGTAAAACCAGCTAGAGAGCAGCAACTGAACTTCACATGTATGATCATAAACACTAGCATGTTATGTCTGAATCAAGCCCTACCTTAATTAAAAATGTTTTGCGCTTATTTATTAAGCTTCTGAGGATCTAGAAAGAACAAGGCCAAAATACTGTACTAATACCTTCAAAAGTGTGCGCAATGATCCATGGTTATTTCACAATTAAAATGTTGTGGCAAATATACTTCCATCAGTCATCCAGGCCAGCATATCCAAAAATAAGATTTTGATTCACAAACCAATGCAATATTGTAAAAGCTGCAATGTATTAAAAAACACATTTCAAGAAGGTTACTGAAAGTGGGATAAGCAAACTTCTCTGAAATTGAATATACTACTATGGATTATGAATTTGTTTGCAGATCACAGCCCCTTTTTGTAGTGAATGATGTTCAATCAGAAGAGGAAAAGAAATATTATCCAATTTCTTTCCACAGTGCTATTTTAAATGTTACTAGTATTGGTGCCAACCCTTGTACATCTTGATGCCAAGAGTACAGATTTTCTAGAATGAAAAAAAATGCCAGCAAAGATGTGTCACAGTGCCAAAGCTTCAGAGGAAACGAATGTGTGTAAATTAGTATTTGTAAGATATTCACATTCAAAAATACCTCACATAAGGACACAATACTCAAGGTCCCATTTTAATCAATTTTATTATTGCAACAAACATTAAGTTCTCCAACTGCCAATAAAATACCTACCGGTAATTTGATGCATTTAGAGAGGATGCACACGTGCCCACAAAAATAAAATCAGTGCCCTGCAATGGTATTTTGAACACACTCATACCCAAGGGCCATCATGGATTTGGACTTAAAAAGAAAACGGAGCAGAACATGAATCATTAGAACTTGACACTAAAAATGAGCATGCTGACATCAATTTATATTTTATTAATTAGAAAGCAACTTTAAATATTTGAAAATGAATTTCATGAGAATAAATTATTTTTAAATACCTTTTTTATGTTTATCTGTAAAAATCTGCTATTTTACTATTATCCACTTGTGATTCCCCCCCATTTTATTTAGAATGACTATTTGTAAGAACTGAAACAAAATATTTACAAATATATTGTCAATGTACCAAACAAGCTATTTTTATAATTTTAACAGATGGTGTTATTGCCTCCTATAAATATTCCAGATCTACCACGGACTTAACCTCTGTTGGATGATATTCAGCTATTAACTAATTTAGTTCTTCTCTACAGTGTGTCAGATGAAGATGCTGTGCATATTAAATGACTTTCCAAGAAAGGTTTTTTTTTAATATACAAGTTAACATAACATTTCACTTATGTGCAGTAGTACTTCTGTTAGTAATTCCAGGGAAAGAGTTTAAGACATCTCGAAATATTCTTCATAGCTATAATACACATTGTCAACTAGTGGGAATTCTTCTGTTCTTCTAAGAATAAAAAACACATTTTCTGACCTACTGGGGAAAAGGTGGAAATGAGTTTTTCAGTGAAATTTTATCATTCATACTGCTTTCACTGAAAAAGGAAGCTAAACATTAGGTTTGTTGCTGCAACAAACTATTATTACACGCTTCACCAGTCCATTAAAAGAAAGTAATTTAATCAGTTTGTATTTTCTCAGGAAAATCTCATTCAGAGAAATTTTATTGCCAGCTATCTAAATAGTAAATACTTATTATCCTCTCAAAATGAGTTTTTACTTGCCAAGGGCAAACCCATTGCTGTTATTGTAGAGCTCTGTCAGAGAAACAAGAAGTTAAAAAGGTTATAAAGATACCATTAACGTCATGGGACTGTCTTGTCAGGACTCAAAAGTGCTTAGTAATTGAGGGTTTTATTCAAAGTGTATTAGCACCCATATAAACGGCACAGTTAATATGATGCTTTAGGCTTTATTTTGTTGCAGCCCAGTATAATCACCTACAAACAGCTGAATACTGTAAATTTATCTGCTGGAGAGCACAGCTCATTTTATCATCTGTTTCTAGCTTGAGTCTTTGAAGAAAATGTCAATAACGTACAGCTTAAAGGCATATCTATATCCAACCAATCAGAAAAATGGAAAAAGGTTTAAATGATAAATAATTGGTCCAGGCAATATGTGTCTTGTACAGAAATATGAGGGTAAGGAAAGGACAAATGTATTTGCCTTATTCAGAAAAGTGCATTTGTCACCAGTAAAAATAAAAATGTTAGAAATTAGTCTGCACAATAAGCTTAACGTATCTTTAAAAGGCAAAATATAAGCAGATATTACAGAAGAAATTAAGAGTACTATTGTCAAAAAATGTAACATTACCCTAAATTATCCTGACATACTTTGTCATAATATTGTTTCAGTAATTCATCCAGAAACTACAGTAATGCAGTGACACACACACACACTTCCATATTATGGGCCACTGCTTAATAATTCAGGTGCATCTCATGGACCACCTGCTCTGCCAACGTCGGTCTAGATACCACACCTTCCCTGAATCAATCATGGTGCTTAGGTACATGAAAAAGTACAAACAAAACAAAACCCCCAATATTAAGGAGACAACACATAAACTCACTTTAATGTATGCCTTGCAGCTGCTTGGTTAAATCTCCCCCATTTTGCATCCGTGATATTTATTTCCTCGCATTGGGTGGAAGGCTACATTTATTTATGCCAAATCTCCCCTCATTCCCTGCAGCCCTGAATGCTCTAATCTATCCAAGTCACTTTGCAGTTTAGTTCTGTCCCTCTGTGTGTTTGCTACAGCTCCAATTTTGGCTTTTGTCTGCAAATATGACCACAGTTTAATTTATATCAGAGTAACATGTGACAAAGAAAGACAAGGAGCTGTAATGCAGGGTGGACAAAACTCTATCTCACCCCTGTTATTTTCACAGGTCCAGAAACAACCCCGAAAGCTCTAGGAGTATGTCTACACTGCAATAAAAGAGCTGCAGCTGGCCTTAGTTAGCTGACTCCGGCACATGGAGCTATAAAATTGCAGTATAAACATTTGGGCTTGGGCTAGAGTCTGGGCTCTGAGACCACATGTGGGGATAGGGTCTTAGAGAGAGCCCAGGCTCCAGCCCGAACCCGAACATTTACATTGTATTTTTAGCCCCGCAGCCTGAGCCCCCTGACCAGGGACCTGAGAATCAGTGCCCCAAGTTTTTTAATCGCAGTGTAGACGTATCCTAAGAGTCTTGAGGTCTGGCTCTCCTCGCACTTATATCAACATTCATAGATTTCAAAACCAGAAAGGACTCATGCGATCATCTGTGTAACAGAGGCCATAGAATCAACCCAAAATAAATACAAGAAAAATATCCAATTCAGATTTTAAAGTTGCGAGTGATGGAGAATCCACCATGACCACTGGTTATTTTTTCCAATGGTTAATTATCCTCACTATTAAAAATTTCCAGTCTGAATTTGTCTCGTTTCAGCTTCCAGTCATTGGACCATGTTATACTTTTCTTGGATAGACTGAAGAGCCAATTATCAAATATTTGTTCCCTTCATAGGTACCTTCTGTAATCAAATCACCGCTTAAACTTCTTTTTGTTAATCTAAATAGATTGAGCTCCATGAGTCTATCATTCTAAGGCATGTTTTCTAATCCTTTAATCATTCTTATGGTTCTTCTCTGAATCCTTCCCAATTTATCAACATCCCTTCTTAAATTGTGGACACAGAACTGGACACAGTATTCCAGTAAGGTTCCACCGGAGCAAATACTAAACATAAAATAACCTCTCTACTCCTACTGATATGCCCGTGTATGCATCCAACAATCACATTAGCCCTTTAGGCCACAGTGCCACCCTGGGTGTCATGGTCAACTGATTATCCATCACGACCCTCAAATCTTTCAAAGTCACTGCTTCCAAGGATAGAGTCGCCCATCCTGTAAGCACAGCCTACATTCTTTGTTCCTAGACACATACATTTAGCCATATTAAAATGCCTACTTCGCTTGCAACCAGTTTACCAAGTGATCCATATCGCTCCGTATCAGTTCTCTTCATTATTCAACACTCTCCCAAATTTGTGTGTCATCTGCAAATTTTATTAGTATGATTTCATATTTTCTTCTAGGTCATTGATAAAAATGTTAAATAATGTAAGACAAGAACCAATCTCTGTGGGACTCCACTAGAAACACACCTGCTCGATGATGATTCCCCATTTACAGTTACATTTTGAAACCTATCAGCTAGCCAGCTTTTAATCCATTTAATAAATGTGTGCCATGTTAAATATATATTGTTCTAGTTTTTAAATAAATTAACAGTCCAGCAAGCTCCTCAGCCAGCTCTTCTAAAACTCTTGGGTGCAAGTTATCTTAACTTACTGATTTAAAAATGTCTAATTTTAATGGCTGCAGTTTAACTTCCTCCTTAGACAGTAGTGGAATGGAAAGAGTGGACTACATTATCTGTTTTTCCCCAAATTTAGAACACAAATATTTAATGAACACTTCTGCCTTTTCTGCATTATTATTAATAATTCTACCATTTCCATCTAATAATGGATCAATACCATTGTTAGGATTCTTTTTGTTCATAGAATATTTTTTAAAATCTCCTCATTGTCCTTAACTCTGCTGATCACAAATTTCTCCTTGTCTCCCTTTGCTTCTCTTACCAATTTTCTACAATTCCTAACTTCTGATTTATATTCATTACTATCAATTTCTGCTTTTTTCCATTTGTTATCTAGCCTTTTCTTACAGTTGCCTTCACTTCCTCTCTAAACTAGGTTTTTTTTTTCACCAACATGACCACCTTCCTTGATAGTAGCTTTTTGGTCATCTAGTAAAGTGTTCCAGAGTAGCAGCCGTGTTAGTCTGTATTCGCAAAAAGAAAAGGAGTACTTGTGGCACCTTAGAGACTAACAAATTTATCTGAGCATAAGTAAGCTGTAGCTCACGAAAGCTTATGCTCAAATAAATTTGTTAGTCTCTAAGGTGCCACAAGTACTCCTTTTCTTTTAGTAAAGTGTTGTTAAACAATTCCCAAGTATAATTCACATCTTTTTAAATTAAATTTCTCCTCCCCCACAACTGATTTAGCTCATAATTGTTTTCAGCTTTGTGGAACTAGCCCTATTAAACCACCAAGTATATATATTACTGGTTTGGACTTTATTCTGCTTGCACATTATAAATGTGATCAAATCATGACCCTTTATATCTAAGCCACCATTAAATTTTTGTTAATTAATTGTTCGGTGATCAGTTCCTCTTTATCTGTCAAGATGATGTCTAATATAGAATTCCCCTGTGTTGGCTGCATCACTGAGTTAGGAAATTATCATCTAATATTCAGAAATTCCAAGAATGCTTTAGTCTGGCAACATAAGACCTTCAGCATATGTGACTCAAATTTAAGTGTCCTTCCCCAATGATCATGCAGCTTTTTTTCCCCTACACATTATAGATAGGTGCGTAAGGAGCTTGTTATCCTGTTCCCTAGTGTGATTTGGTGATCTGTAACAGACACCAACTAATACCTCATCTTGTGCTTTACCTGTTAAGATAGTGATCCATAAGCATTCAAGACCATTTTCTTGGGAGTTATCAGTGATGTGGAAACAGGTAATGCCATTTTTTATATAAATTGCCACTTCCCCTCCTCTTTTGACTACTCAGTCTTTCCTAAATAGGTTATAACCATTTTAACACTCCAAATCACGTGACCTATGTGAATCATCCCACCAGATTTCAGTAATATCAACTAGATCAAATTTATGCTCATATGAGCAATTCCAATTTGTCTTGTTCGTAACCCAGGCTCCTAGCATTGGTGTATAGGCAATTCAAGAATTTCTTCTCTTTATGTCCTTTGGTTCTTTGAATAATTTTGTTCACAATATTTCAATTTTGTGCTGAGTCCTCTTTTTACCCTCCCCTATAGTTATTAGTGTAATGCCCTCCTGATTACTCTAGCCAGGCTGTCCCTGAGGAGGTGGCTCCCCTTCTGCTGAGGTGGAGGCCACCCAAATGGAGGCCCCTCACCCCATAAAAGGTAGACCAATTTTCCCCAAAATCAAAACCTTTCACCCTCCTCCACTTACCCAGCCAGCAGTTCACTTCCAGAATTTACTGCTTTCTGTCTCCTGTCGTTCGTGGGACAGAAAGCATCTCAGAGGAGATCTTTGGACACTAGTGTAAATCCACTGACTTTCAGAGAGTTGATCCTGATTTACACAGGTATAAATGAGTGGAGAATCAGACCCCTGAACTGAGATGCAATAAGCAGGATGCTCCATGATTTTAACATTGAGAAGTTTTACGTGTTGTGACAAAAACAACTCTGTGGCCTATCCTGAAATACTCCCTGGGCCACAGATTTAGAGCACTAGAATAACATAAATCCACTTTCTGAATACATTATGTAGTACAATTTTTAAAATGTCAGAAAAAATACATTTTACTAATTTTGCATGATTACTATGCATATTTTCAAAAAAAGAAAAGGAGTACTTGTGGCACCTTATAGACTAACAAATTTATTTGAGCATAAGCTTTCGTGAGCTACAGCTCACTTCATCGGATGCATTCAGTGGAAAATACAGTGGGGCAAAGAGCATAGGTAGGGTTAATTGCATATCCCAAGATAACTTCATAGTAAAGAAAATAAAAATACTTTCTTACCATGGAGTAATCTTAAACATCTAGCTGCAAAACACAGAGTTATAAGGATGCCCACCTGAAGAATACCATAATGCCCAAACACAATTAACCTATTTAATTCTAACTTTTAAAGGACAGTGCTGCATATAAGAAAAAAAAATCCATCTTGTGGGAGTTATGAAATTGTACCTACCAAATGGATGCTTTAAGGAAGCTCTGATTTCTATTACAAAAGCATATTTGAGTATAAATCATATTTATATATTAATATTTGTAATAAAATAAAGCTTTTAAAGCTTTAAAAGTGGTCACCGAGGCCTGGTCTACACTGGGGGGAGGGGGGGCGAATCGAGCTAAGGTACACAACTTCAGCTACGTGAATAACATAGCTGAAGTCAGTGTATTTAGATCTACTCACCGCGGTGTCTTCACTGTGGTGAGTCGACTGCTGCCGCTCCCCCGTCGACTCCGCCTGCGCCTCTCACGCCGGTGGAGTACAGGAGTCGATGGGAGAGCGCTCGGGGGTCGATTTATCACATCTAGACTAGACGCAATAAATCGACCCCCGCTGGATCAATCACTGCCCGCTGATCCGGCAGGTAGTATAGACATACCCAAAGATTCACTCCACTAAGCTAGCAGCTGCCAGTAAGTGTGGTGAGATTTAACACTTCCAGCAATGCAGAGTTCTGTTACATTTTTGGAGACCACGTCTCACAGTGAAAAAACAAATAACTGGGTAAAGAATAGTTGGACTTCTCTGTCTAAAAATTCACAAAGGCTGATTATAATGAAATTGTTTTGGAAACACACGTGACTGAATTGTAATGTTTTAGATAACTTTACTGAACTCCAATATTAGTAAGTTGATTGACTGATTCAGATGAAATGCCAATACCATCCTTGGAAGGAATTTAGATGACACATAGGGACAGCTGTTAATTATAAAACATATATGTGTTTTAACGTGTCCATTACCATAGTATCTAGGAAACAAAATGAGCACTGTGCATCAGTCACTAGAGGATGCAGGAGAGTGATTGTACTGGCTGAAGTTCTGAGTGCTAGAAATAACTTTCTACTTATATTTAAACTTACAAATAGAGAATCATTTTTCAACCTCTAGATATAGTCATATTTTAACTGGAGGTTTCAAAATAGTCAAATAAACCTACTAAATAACCAGAGACTAGGCAAAAAGTAAGTTTAACTTGTAGTTTGCAGAAAATCAAAACTACTTCAAAGTTAACCCTTATTATGAATCTATAAACATTTCTAAAGCACCAATCACTGTAATAGATATCCAATTACTTACAGCACACCCGACATCCTGAACCTGCATGGCAGATATTAACCACTTTGCACTAAGTACTTTTTTATCTGAGGATCACGAAGTGCTTTTACAAACTTAATTCATTATGCCTCAGGACTCCTGGAACTCCCATTTTACAGAGAGGTAAACTGAAACACAGAGGTTAAGTGACTTATCCATAGTTAAAGAAGTGACACTAGCAAAGCTGGGAATAGAATTCTCTGAAGACCTGATTATCTGTCCCTTGTTGTAACAACTAGTCCTGCAGGCTAAATGTAGATTAGCAAATAAAGTAATGAAGTAGTTCCAATGGGTATTAAGTTAAGGAGGATTGGATTAAAGTCAAAGGAAAACCTTCTCCATTCAAACTCTGGATTAAAATGAACATTTTGAAATTAATTTTGTAATTTTTTAAAAATAGGTTGAAAACTCAAAATGACCATATGCGCTGAAAAAAAAAATTACAAGCTATTTCCAAAGCAGATTTTGGATGTATGTTCTGAAAGCCATACAAAAAACAAAACCAAAAACCCCCGACAAGTGTTTTCAATTAATGTGATGGAACAGATTTTAAGATCCTGAAACACTTTGAGGATAAAATGAGCTGTAGCTCACAAAAGCTTATGCTCAAATAAATTTGTTAGTCTCTAAGTTGCCACAAGTACTCCTTTTCTTTTTGAGAGTCTAACCACACCAACCAGGTAGCTAGACAGACCCAAGTGCCTATTCTCTCTCCTTTGTCAATAGCGCCGGGTTTACTCTGTCACATCATGGCTCAGGTGAAATCTGAAGATCAACAGTTATATCAGTCAATTTTTTTGCTGAAAGTATCAAATCTTGCTTCACTTCTCAGTTACAAACAATGGAACCCTATCTCATCCAGTGCTTCACTGACTCAATACCTTCCAATATCAATTTCCAGAAATCTTCTTTCTTGTCCTAAGGCAAGAAAGCCAGTATCTCTGGCCTTCCTTCACATTCTGATGTTATATAACATGAGATTGAATTTTAGTAGTTCTAATGGCAAACTCTCTTACAAAATAAGTTCCAACATCTGGAGTCATGGCTCAAAACTGTGTGTCGATTTTCTTCTGCCACAAAAGATAGTCTCATGGGGATAAGGGCTGTGGGTACAGTAAAAACAGGAAGTGACAATGGGTGTTAAATACGTCCTGTTTCTAAATTGCTAAAGTAGAATGGTTGCAACGCATGTTAAAATGACACCTGTCATTCATCAGGTATACTAAGTACTACAAAGGCAAAGTAGCACAGATTATTCTCAGGTCAACCTGAAAATTTAGAGCCACGGGGGAAAATGTTTTAACTTCCTGGAAATTCCTTCAATGCCTCATTGCCTGGAGTATGGGAAGTTGTGGAATGTTTTAAGGATGGCAAAGATTTACTAGAGTACTGCAACTACTCCAAGCATCATTCAAAATAATCTTGACTCTTTGGTAATTGATTATTCAGACTAGAGGATTCTTATATTGCATCCATAAAATTTAAGGAAGGTCACAAATGATTTCCTACTCTAATCAGGGTGATGACTCTGTGCTACTGCTTTAAGAAGATCAAATATGACTTATTTTAAGACAGTCTGTGACAGATATTCAATGGTTACAGGCAGGAGACCTCTCAAAATCACAGAGACATAAAAAAGGAAGGAGAATAAAATTAAAGTGTTGTGAGATTTCCTATCCACTCACCAGATGAGATGACTTTTTAGGAGAGTCATGGAAAAAATTTGAACAGATAAAAGTAATAATACTTTGCACTTCTGTAGTATAGCTGAGGATAAATCACTTGACATGTATTGTACGAGGGGCTGGTAGTGCCATCTATTATTAAGGTTGCCCAACTCTTCCCAGTATAAGAGCCTGTTTTCAGTTGGTTATAACTTTGTCAAACTAACTATTTAGGTTGAAATTTTACATGCCAGATATCTGTCTCAGGCTGAATATTTTTGGAAAATATCAGCCAAAATGGTACTGGCATTTCTAAGAACAAGGGTAAAGAAAAATACATTTTGCCCACATTAAAAATTATGGCAGCCTTTTCTTGGGGAAGCTATAGCTTCCCCGTGTTTTAAGCAGAGACTTGAAACTTGACAGGGGAGGTTCCTTTGTGTCTGGGATATGCTTTTTGTCATCCCCATGAAAATCCACTGAAATTTGGCCTAGTTAAAAGTGTTTGGAAAAAAAATCACAGTTTCCATGTGATCAGTAGAGACTTGCAAACCTTCACAGCTAAATTCCCCAAAGCTTCCAACCCCACTGAAAATGCTGCAGCTCAGGGCTGAAAAGACAAAACTGGACTTTCCCTGCAATTCCAGCTCTGTGCCTATGCCACAGAGTTCCTATGTGATGCTGGGCAAGTCACTTAAACCAAATTTTCACAAGTGGTCACTAATTGTCTATTCCTCATTTTTTGGCTGCCTGTCTTGAAGGTCTGATTTGCACAAGTGCTGAGCACTCACAGCTGCCATGACGTCAACAGGAGCTGTTCTCAGCCCAATACAGAACGTAATATGTTCAAAGTTCTCTAAAAAAAAAAAAAAAAATCCTAAGTGTCACAAATTAGACACGCACAACTGGTGGATACTTTTGACTTTACTCCCTCTGAGCCTCAGTTCCCCCATTTGTTAATTTTATGACACCATAGAGGTGTCATGAAAATTAATGAATGAATGCTTGTGAAGCACTCAGATACTATCATGAATGCCAAAGCAAAGCCCATGAGGAAATTAATAATTCTTTCCTCAGGGCAGTATAATATATAAGGCACGAGGCCACTGAACAATGTAGAGAACACAAAATATTGATTATCTGATCATTAAGTGAGCACCATCCATTCTGTGCACTGAATGAGGTGGGGTCCTGTGGCTAAATACTGCATATATTTATAAGCTGCATGCAAATGCATAAGGCGGATGAATTAAGGTTGCACTAGAAAGTGAAGGTTACTTACCTCTAACCAAAGGTTCTTTGAGATGCGGGTTCCTTACTGTATTACACACGTGGGTACTAGGGTTGTCAAATTATTAAAAAAATTAATCGTGATTAATCATGTGATTAAAAGAATTAATCATCACACGATTAATCATTGGGTTAAACAATAATGAAAAACATTTATTTAAATATTTTTGGATATTTTCTACATTTTCAAATATTTTTATTTCAATTACAACACAAAATACAAAGTGTATAGTGCTCACTTTATATTTATTTTTTATTACAAATATTTGCATTGTAAAAATTAAGAGAAATAGTATTTTTCAATTCTCCTAATATAAGTACTGTAGTGCAATCTCTTTATAATGGAAGTTGAACTTACAAATGTAGAATTATGTAAAAAAAACAACCTGTATTCAAAAATGAAACAAAATAAAACTTTAGAGCCTAGAAAGTCCACTCAGTCCTACTTCTTGTACAGCCAATCGCTCAGCTAAACAAGTTTGTTTAAATTTGCAGAAGATAATGCTGACCACTTCTTGTTTACAATGTCAACTGAAAGTGAGATCAGGCATTCGTATGGCACTGTTATAGCTGGTGTTGCAAGATATTTACGTGCCAGATATGCTAAAGATTCATATGTCCCTTCATGCTTCGCCCACCATTCCAGAGGACGTGTGTCCGTGCTGATGACAGGTTCTGCTAGATAACGATCCAAAGCAGTGTGGACCAACGCATGTTCATTTTCATCATCTGAGTCAGATGCCACCAGCAGAAGGCTGATTTTCTTTTTTGGTGCTTCAAGTTCTGTAGTTTCTGCATCAGAGTGTTGCACTTTTAAGACTTCTGAAAGCATGCTCCACACCTCATACCTCTCAGATTTTGGAAGGCACTTCAGATTCTTAAACCTTCGGTTGCATGCTGTAGCTATCTTTAGAAATTTCACATTGGTACCTTCTTTGCATTTTGTCAGATCTGCAGTGAAAGTGTTCTTAAAATGAACAGCATGTGCTGGGTCATCATCTGAGACTACTATAACATTGTAGCGGGGTAGTCACCCCGCTCCTACCCTATGGGGCTTAAAACAGCCCAGGAGAGGGCTGTGGCTGGCGGCAAGCAGCTCCCAGACTGATTGGGGAAGAAACCTCAGCAGTGGCCATGCCCCAATCAGGGCCCAAGCTGGCCCTTATAAGAGGGCAGTGGGCTAGGAGCAGACAGAGACTCTCTCTAGCCTTGTGAGAGGGAGGGACCTGGCTGCTGGGGGGCGTACCAAGGTACCTGACGTGGAGCAGGGCTGGGAGGAGCTGGGGAGCTCCGGCCTGGAAACCCCCCTGCAGGCCTAGAGTACGGCCAAATAGGTACTGGGGTTGCAGGGGGCAGCCCAAGGGTAGGCAGAGGCAGCAGGTCCAAACCCTCCTTGCCGGTGGTGAGTGGCAATTATACTGCAGTCCGCCCCAGTGAACGGGGGCTGGATGGTGACTGGCAGTAGCCAAAGACTGAGGTGAGGTGGGGATAGTCGGTGGGGTTTCCCTGGAGAAGGGAGACCCAGAGACCGTGGGGGTACTGCCAAGGGGCAGCACCCTGGGTAAAAGGGGCACTGGGGTCCGGGAGGAACACAGGGGCCAGCGGCAAGTGGGACACCGGACTGCAGAGGGCGCTCTGGAGGCTGGAACGTTAATTCCCTGGACGACCAGCAGGAGGCGCTGCAGGGGTGAGTCTCGCCTCACTACAAACATGAATATATGTCAGAATGTGGGTGAAACAGCAGGAAACATACAATTCACCCCAAAGGAGTTCAGTCATAAATTTAATTAATGCATTATTTTTTTAATGAGCATCATCAGCATAGAAGCATGTCCTCTGGAATGGTGGCTGAAGGGGCATACGAATGTTTAGCATATCTGGCATGTAAATATGTTGAAATGCTAGGTACAGAAGTGTCATGTGAATGCCTGTTCTTACTTTCCGGTGACATTATAACTAAGAAGAGGACAGCATTATCTCCCGTAAATGTAAACAAACTTATTTCTTTCTCTTAATGATTGGCTGAGCAAGTAGTAGGACTGAGTGGACTTGTAGGCTCTAAAGTTTTACATAGTTTTGTTTTTGAATGCAGTTATGTAACCAAAAAATCCTACATTTGTAAGTTGCACTTTTACGATAAAGCGATTGCACTACAGTATTTGTATGAAGTGAACTGAAAAATACTATTTTGTTGATCATTTTTACAGTGCAAATATTTGTAATAAAAATAATATAAAGTGAGCACCGCATACTTTGCATTCTGAGTTGTAATTCAAATAAATATATTTGAAAAATATAGAAAAACATCCAAAATATTTAATACATTTCAATTGGTATTCTATTGTTTAACAGTGTGATTAAAACTGCGATTAATCGCGATTAATTTTTTAATCACGATTAAATTTTTTGAGTTAATTTCATGAGTTAACTTCCCATTAATTGACAGCCCTAGTGGGTACCCATGTGCCTGAGATTTTAGTGACTTCTAGGAAATAGTGTCCATTGGTCTGCACATGCACAGTTGTTTTCCTTGTGCTCAGAGCATAAAGGATGGGGCGGACCAACACCTCTCCAGTTCCTCTTCTTACCAGGAATCTAACCACGATCTGCAGCAGAGGTGAAGGAGGGTGGGTAGTGGCATACAGGTAGGGACCACACATCTCAAAGAATCTCCAGTTACACATAAGTAACCTCCACTTCTTCAAGTGCTGGTCCTTGGGTGTCCTTATTCCACAAGTTGGTGATTGGTAAGCAGTACTCAAACAAGACAGGGGTGAGATGATGCAATTGGTATAGATGTCTGTAATATTGTTATCCCCACAGTTGCATCTGCATTAAAGGCCTGGACTAATGCGTAATGTTTTGTGAAAATAAGGGCAGAGCTTCAGGTAGTCATATGTCCGGTATAGGTATCTCTTGAAGAGATGCTGTAGAAGCTGCTCATGCTCTAGTGGAATGGGCTCTCACCCTATCCGGGTGAGTGACAGTTGATAAAGAATGATGTAGCTGGAGATCCACTTAGAGATTCTCTGAGTAGATAATGCTTGTCCTTTTGATTGTTCTGCTAAAGTGACAAATAGCGTAGGTGTTTTCCTAACTGATTTAACTCTCTAAAGGTGGAACGCCAAAGCCTGTTGGACATCAAGAACATTGTTTGTGTACCATTAAAAGCAACTACATATTAAGCTCTGCAAAACCAAAAGGACTTCAAAATTTGTAACAGGAAAAATACTGACAAGATTTGGCAATGTACAAATATAAGGTTTTGGACTTTGAGTAATAAACAATCCCCTGACAAACATGTGTTTGCAGAAGATAAAGAAATGTTAGACTGATAAAGTGGGTGAGAATACCTTTTTATTGGACCAACTTCTGTTTGTGAAAGAAACAAGTTTCAAACTACACAGAGCTCTTCAGGTCTGGGAAAAGTACTCAGAACATCACAACTAAATACAACTCTCCAACACCACCAACTATAAAGAATTCACACCACAATTCACATAGGAATTTAAGGGTATTGAAGGATTCATGCAGGGTTCATGCACTTGGCAACATTCAGGGCACACCCTGAGTGTTGTGTAGCAGTGCACACACGGCTCCTCTCAAGGGCATGAACCTTGGAAACTTGCCCAGACGACATGAACCATGGGAAGCCTCCCAGGACTGGGCTCAAGGCCTGAGAGCAAGGAAGGCGGTAGATAGAAATTGGTAAATAAGAATATTGAACAAAGCCAGTGTATTCCTTTTACCCGTTGGAGTATGTAATGCGCAGGAGGAGGAGGAGAGAAAGAATAAAAGAGGGTGGAAAGCTAACAAGGCAGACCAGCCTGCTTGCTTGCTTAAAGCCTTGTTCTGTCTTGTATTTGGACCGCAACAACTGGCGCCCAAATGTGGGGCCCTCAGCACTCACCTCGCCCGGCAAGGGTTTCAGACGCATCACTCATCCGCTTCGCGGATCCCGGTGAGTATTTTTTGTCGTGATAAGTATGGGAAGCTCCCTCTCTGCTTTGCACGTGCAACACTGCAATGAGCTACAGTATTTGCTGCGTAAGGCTCAGCATGATTGCCCCACTCGAGAACTCACTCTCCTGCTACAGGAGGTGAGTGCCCAATGCCTGTGGTACCCTGAAGCCGGAACCCTTAAGCTAGCGGACTGGGAGCAGTTGGGCCAGACATTGCACAAAGAGCCTCGGGCGCCCGTGCTGGCTTTACATGCCTGGCACCTCTGCCGCGACGCGATACAGGGTGTCGCCTCGGAAAGGCCCTCCCTCGCGCCAATAGAGAGGCTGGTGATTTCACCACTCCTGTCCGCTCCTGCAGCCATCCCCCCTCCTGGCGATGCAACACAGCATGTTGCCTCGGAAAGACCCTCTCCCGCGCCAATAGAGGGGCTACCGATCTCGCCACCCCCGTCCGCTCCTGCAGCCATCCCTCCCCCTGCTTCGCCCCCAGTGCTTCAATTACTGACGCCTCCTTTGTCTTCCCCTTTGGAGCAGGTGAGTGGTCACCATCCCCCTGTGGGGCCCCATGCTCCGGGGCCCCCCAGGGGGTCATCTGCGTCTGCTCAGGGGCTTTCACTGGTGCAACAAATGGTTCACGCAGCGAAGACTCGCCCAGATCTTACAGCAGAGGAATTAGCTGATCTGGTCTCAGTTTGCCCGGTGACCTGGCAGGATGATGGCCAGGGCAACCAGCTTGCAAACTGGGTCAGTTTGCCTTACTCGGTGATCAGAGAGGTAAAGAAAGCGATTCGCGAGTTCAGCCTCACTAGCACGTATGTACGTGGTCTCCTTGAAGGGATAGGTACTGGGTACACCCTGGTCCCTGAAGATTGGAAGGCGCTGTTGCGCATGATGCTGATGCCCAGTCAGTATGTTATTTGGCTTAGTGAGTATCGGCAGATGGCGGAACGCCAAGCCCAGGTATATATAGTGCAAGGCGTCACTTATGAGCAGTTAGCAGGGGAGGGCCCGTTTGCTACCGTTCAGATGCAGTCTCAACTCCAGCAGGCTGTCTTCCCCATTATTTCTGCCTGCGCCCAGCATGCTTTCCGGAAGGTCCCGGATTCAGGCAAGCCTACCAAAAGCTTTGCCAGTATCCGTCAGGGTGCATCAGAGTCCTTTATGGATTTTACCAACAGATTGCAGGAGGCTATCCTCCAACAGGTGGATAACCCTGCGGCAGCTCAGGAGATTGTTAAAAATGGCGGTTGAAAATGCGAACGAGGATTGCCGCCGTGCTCTCCAGGCGGCACAAGCCGCTGGCGTTCTAGAGCTGTAGGACATGCTGCGGGCGTGCCAAAACTTCGGCACACAAGCACATAAACCTGGGGTTCTGGCCGCCGCCCTGCGGAAAAGCGGGAAGGAGGGGAAGTGTTGTTACCGTTGTGGTAAGGAGGGTCACTTTCAGCGGAAATGCCGCTCATCAACGGCGCCCGCCCGCCCCTCAAAGAAGTGCCCCAAGTGTCGGAAGGGCTATCACTGGGCTAATCAGTGTCATAGCGGGTCGGGAAACCACACGACGGGTCCCCCCCGAACCCAGGGCCAAACGGGGGTGTTTCCCACTCAGACAACTGTTCCTCTGCCTTAAAATCCATAGACTCCATGAGCGCGGCGACTGCTGGAAGTGCAGGGCTTGATTTGATTATGCAGGAGGACGCTGATTTTCAGTTGCCGGGGAAGGTTTGCGCCATACCTACACAGGTGACGGGACCTCTCCCTGCCGGATTTGTGGGTCTGGTTCTCCCTCGCTCACACGCTGGGAAACAGGGTTTTTTGGTCATCCCAGGGGTCATTGACGCCGATTACACCGGCGTTATTAAGGTTCAGGTGTGGACCCATCTTCCGCAGTCGCTCCGGCGTGGACGGTCAATTGAACAATTGATTTTAGTCTCCTATCAGGTGCCAGCCGCAGAGGATCGAGCCCGGGGCGGAGGCGGCTTTGGATCGACGCTGTCTCAGTCGCCGCCTCACGACACGTCCTCTCAATTTGTTGCTCTAACAATGTCGCTCCGCCCCTCGAAACCTCAGTTAACATTTCTTTTAAATAATTTTCCTTTTTCAGGGTTGGTGGACACTGGAGCTGACGTTACGGTGATTTGTGATCAGGACTGGCCAGTCAGTTGGCCAACAGTTCCTTTTAAAGAGTTTCAGAGTAACAGCCGTGTTAGTCTGTATTTGCAAAAAGAAAAGGAGTACTTGTGGCACCTTAGAGACTAACCAATTTATTTGAGCATAAGCTTTCGTGAGCTGTAGCTCACGAAAGCTTATGCTCAAATAAATTGGTTAGTCTCTAAGGTGCCACAAGTACTCTTTTTCTAAAGAGTTGTGGGGGATTGGGGGTAGCAAACCCGGGCGCCAAAGTTTGTCTTGGGTCACGGTCTCTAAACCAGGAGGCCGTGCCCTTGCTATGATCTGCCCTTTTGTGCTCCCTGTCCACCTCAATATTTGGTGCCGTGACTTACTTGTAAAGCTGGACACCACCCTCGATATTAATATATAATGGCCCAAAACCCTCCCCCACCCACCTTGCCCTCCACATTACCATTGGTATGGCAATCCTTAGAGCCCGTATGGATTGACCAGTGGCCCCTCCCCCTAGAAAAGCTGAAAGCACTTCATTCACTTGTACAACAATATTTGCATGCACAGCGCTTGGAGAGCTTCACTAGTCCTTGGAACTAGCTGCTGTTATTTTGGCCTTTCAGTTTTTTGCTGATTGTCCCTTTAATTTGATTGTGGACACGTATTATGTTTATCAAGTAATCGATCATTTACCCCTTGCCCTCATTACCCCTCAAATTGATGCGGACCTTTTTCGCCTGTTTTTGTCCTTATAGTATCTCCTCACCACTTGTAATTTCCCTTATTTTGTTGCTCATATTCGCAGTCATACCCCTCTGCCTGGGCTACTCACTGAAGGCAATGCGCGCGTTATGTGGTCAGGTAAATTCCCTTTTTTCTGACCCCATCGAAAGCCATTCCTTTTTTCATCAGTCTGCCTCTGTTTTGGCCCGACAGTTTCACATTCCTGCTGATCATGCACGTTCTATTGTTCGTTCCTGCCCCCACTGTGCCGCTGCTGCCCCTACCTTTTCTTATGCCATTAACCCCAGAGGTACCGCAGCAAATCAGCTGTGGCAAATGGATGTCACTCACGTGCCACAATTCCGCCCCTATTCGTTTTTACATGTTTCCATTGATACCTATTCGGGATTCCTCTGGGCGACCCCACAGCGTGAGGAAGCCACTCCCAAACTTATTCACCATTTGCTAGCCTGTTTTGCTGTTATGGGTTGGCCGAGCCAGATAAAAACGGATAATGCCCCAGCCTATTGCTCCACGGCCCTATCCACCTTTTGTGCCCAATGGGACGTCCGTCTAAAACATGGGATCCCTTATAATTCCACAGGCCAAGCTATTGTTGAACGTGCAAATCGCACGCTAAAAACCTTGCTTGATAAACAATTAAAACAAGGGGAGCTGCGTCTCCGAACCTTAGAAGACATTCAGCAACAATTGCATGTCCTTTTGTTTACTTTAAATAATTTAACATTGAATACAGATCAGCAGAACCCCGCGGATTGGCATTTTCATAAGTCCGAGGTACTGGAAAGACCGCGTGTCTATTACCGTCAGCTGCCCGATCCGCAATGGTTGGGCCCAGTACCTTTAATTACTTGGGGTCGGGGATATGCTGCTGTGTCTCTCCCTGCAGAACCGTTGTGGGTTCCAGCCTGGTGTGTGCGACCAGCACTGAAACAGCATAGCGTGGCACCAGGGGCTGTCGAACCCCATACCGGAGTTTCAGCTGACCTTGGAGGAGAACGTGGTGCCTCCCGGGTCGACAATGGCGGGACGGAGACGGAGGAGACAGAGTCCCAAGCCAGCCCGTGACATGGGGAGCAGTGAAAGCATTGGTCACCGCGGCTCAATGAAGACTGGCAGCAAACCAACAGCCAGAGACTTCTGAGACTCTGTTTGTTGCCATTCTCGCCCAAATCACTGCTAATTCTGTATTGATTGTGTGCCTTATGTGCCTGCTATTTCCTGTAGGGGTTGACTCGGGAGCGCCTTTTCCGTTACGGGCCCGAATGACATATAACCTATGGGAAAGATTGGCTTCAATAGCAAATGTTACTCACTTTTGTTTATCTGATTTTGTAGCAGCTGAAGAATTGTTAGGTACGTGCCTTATTCCAGTATGTCATCACCCTGAGGAAATAGGGAATGAGACTATGCTCGCTGCTTACGCGAACCTCTCTTCCCAGTACTCTAGCATGGCTAATTGGGGCCCGGCCAACTACACTTTACCTTCTTGGGCTTATTTTTTGCTGTTGCTGTGTGCAATGTATTTCCTTTTTGTTAAGGCTTTGTCGAGACCCGCCCTGGCAGGCTCCACGAGTTATGACCTTGTCTGTCCGGGAGTTAATGGCTTGCGAAAGCAAATTGATGGCTACCATGAGATGGCCGAGCACAAATAAACAAAAAAGGAGGGGATGAAGGATTCATGCAGGGTTCATGCACTTGGCAACATTCAGGGCACACCCTGAGTGTTGTGTAGGAGCAGTGCACACACGGCTCCTCTCAAGGGCATGAACCTTGGAAACTTGCCCAGACGACATGAACCGTGGGAAGCCTCCCAGGACTGGGTTCAAGGCCCGAGAGCAAGGAAGACGGTAGATAGAAACTGGTAAATAAGAATATTAAACAAAGCCAGTGTATTCCTTTTATCTGTTGGAGTATGTAATGCACAGGAGGAGGAGGAGAGAAAGAATAAGAGAGAGGGTGGAAAGCTGACAAGGCAGACCAGCCTGCTTGCTTGCTTAAAGCCTTGTTCTGTCTTGTATTTGGACCGCAACAGGGTATCATCATATCCTTCCCCAAACAACTCCAAGAGAAACTCTACAACCTATTCCCCCCACAAACCCATTCCAGGGACCTTCTACATGCTTCCCAAGGGAACCCAGGAAGACCCATCATATCTGACCATTGCACTTACTGAAGGAATATCAGGACTCTCATAAACCATCCTCACACCAGTCACGATACAAACGGCCAACTTCCTCCAAGACACAATCGTCTCCCTCCAGAAACTCCACAACATAAACAACCTCGCTCAGAATACCATCCTTGCCACCATGGATGTAACCTCCCTACATACTAACACTCCTCATAATGACAGAATCGCTTCCTCTCTCAAATATCTACAAGACAACAGACTACACTTAGATATCCACCTCAAACATCACCAAACTCATACATTTCATCCACACCTATATCAATTTTCCAAACCATGGGAACAGCCATGGGTATTAGGATGGCTCCTCACCTCTTCATGAGCCACCATAGGGAAAAATTTGAGGAAAAATGTACCATGAAACAATTATATAGCTGAGATACATTGATGATATTTTCATCCTCTGGACAGATGACCTAGACCCTCACAGATTTCCATCATGACTTCAGAAACCACCATACATCCATCAAATGCTCTTTAGAACATTCCCAATCCAGCATCAACTTCCTGTGCACCATGATCAGCTTCAACAATGGAACCCTACACACAACTATATACAGAAAATCCACAGATCACCACACAGTTTCAGTAATCCCCCCCACCCACCCAAACACACCAAGAAATCTGTTATCTATAGCCAGGCACTCAGATACCACTGACTATGCTCTGAGGAGAAAGTCTGGAATATACATCTAACCTTTGACAAGGCTAACTTAGTCAAGGAAAAAACTGACAAGTCCCTTTACTTGCTTAAAGGTCCTCAAAGGCATTTTGCATCTCCCTGGGGAACCCCCAGGAATGAAGTCAAGACTTGCACCTCATGACAGTTGTTGAAGATATTTCTCTGGAAGCAGTGTCCACAGCATCCATACAGCATGAAGAGAAATTTTAGCTACCAATTTGCACTCATCAATGAGGGCCCTGTTCGCCAAAGGAAGCTTGTCCTTAAAGTCCTTAAATTTGGAGTAGTTGGTGAAGTCAGATTTTGCTAACAGGGCCTGGTAGTTAGCAATTTGAAACTGAAAGCTGGTGGAAGAAAATAAATGCCTTGATCTCCTGGTGAGGAAAGTAACACCCTTGTCAGTGGGTGTTGCCTTGGGATGCTGTAGCCTAGACCTCTTGTACTGTTTGTACCAGTAGCTGCTTGTACCAGTAGGGAGTTGGGTGCTGAATGTGTAAACAGGCTGATAGAAAATAATGCCTCTCAGCCCTCTTAGTTTTCTGGACGCAGGAAGCGTCCAAATATCAAATATCAAATTACCCTGGCTGGTTCCATATTATTCTCTTTCACAGGAAGGGCAACCCAACTAAGACCAGATGCCAGGAGCCTATGCTGAGTGTCCTGTACCTCTTTGGGTTGGGTCGCCACCTTCTGCAGGAGCTCCTGATACAGTCTGTGTGTCATCAAGTAGAGATGGCGAAGATGGTGCAACCACCTCATCAGATGAGGAGGAGGAGGAAACACCTATCCAAATAGTTTGTCCCATTGGATGTGGCTCAGTTCATTCTCCCTTGTAGTTAGGCAGAATTGGTTTGCGTTGGCCTGGAGGGGTTGAGAGAGATTCGTGCACAGTTCTGGGGTGTCTAGCATAGGGATCCCATGGACCCCAATAAAATGAAGGGTTGACCAGTGGAAATGTAGATTACCATTGTGGGAAATTAATGTAAGTTATTCAAATAATTTTTGGGAAAAATTTAAGAAACTCTCTGAATACATTATTCAGTGGCTATTATTTAACAAGCACTAAAAGAGAGTAGAGTATGCGATGGCTTCTTGCTAAGAAGTAACTTTCTAAAGGAGTGAATACCCTTTCCTTTTGTTAAGGTAATCAGTACAACTAATACTTTTAAAAGCAGGCAAGCAATTAGATCAGTCTTCAGTGTCTAATGCAACTATTGTGAATGATCAGTCTCATGAATTGTTCAGAGAGTAATAGTAAGTGTCATTGCAGAAACTGAAAGTGGGACAATGTTCCATCAATGACAAAAACAGGGGTCATGTTCAACATTTATTCTGGTTTGCTTACTCCTGGGCTCAAGCAATTTGGTCTAATATTCCTGCTACTTCCCACTGCCTGCTTTGGCTTTTCTGTAAGCAACGATACTTTTCCAAAGCAAGAGTTTCTCATCTGAAAAATAAAATTCTCTTTACCCTGCCTGAGCTTTTCTCCTCAGTACTTCTGATACCTTATAGTACTTTCCTCCAGTTTTACTTTTTTTATGTCCTCCCCCCAATACTAAAATTATTATTAGCATCTGATATCTAACGCTAGCAATGCCTTGTGTGTCTAACGTAAGTAGCATTACTTGTGATTTCTGATTACAAGGGGTACATTATGTTGATGGAACAGCATGGCTTGTTGCCTGGGAGGGTGGGGATGGGGGAAATGACATGATATCAGATCAAGACTGTGCATCTCTGGGGTACAATCCAGTAACACCAATACCACTTATAAAAGAGAAGCAAAATGCACAATTTTTTTTGTCTTCTCATATTTTCCCAATGCAAAATGACTGTAAAAATTTGAGGGAGGATAGGTTATTGAAAAAAACCTACTTTTAAACAAATAGTTATACACAAATTAATATTTTTCCTCTATCTTATCCCACGTCCAATATGAAGAAAACACATTTTGATGATAATTTTAAAAATACCATTATTTAGAAAATAATATTATACTTGTCTATTAACTTAAAAACCCCTTAAAATCCATTGTTCTAAAGTGTTTCCATAAGCAGGTAGTTAAAGCTTTACTGTAAATATTTCCTTCTTGCATTAAAAATACAGAATTGAAGATTTATGTACAACAAAAACATACAGATTCTAGGAAAGAAAAACAAGGTAACAGCTCCCTTTACAAAAATGTATTTTAGTACCTTTGGGGTGTGTCTATCTCTACTAGTTAGTCAAATAAAAAAAGTAATATTAAATGGCAGAGGCTCATCTTCAGGTAAACTCCAACAACTGGAGTCTGAAAAAATATGCCATTGCAAAACATACACTCCAATATTTTAAGATTTATTCAATCAACACCTCATAACCATCTCTAAATCTAACGGGACATATATGCATTTCATCAGAGATGAAAATCTTCAGTGACTGCTAAAATGAGAATCAAAATTATTACAGTCTAGAAGTTTGGCTTGCAGCATGCATTAATCAGAAATCATAATAAATCCACATGCTTCTTTAGATAGCACATTAGTCAAACAGTTTTGTGCGATAACGACACTGACTAATGGGCTCAGAGTTAGAAGGGTCAATCATAAACTCATCAAATGCTTCATTTAATTTCTTAATTTGGACAAACACAATTTGTTTATGGGAAAGATATCAGGTGTTTGTGAATGAATAATGGCTATGAAACCAAACTCCATTAATCAGCTCATGATTACAAATGACTCAGAGATTGTTTATTCTAATTTCATTCATTTTGGTCAACAAAGAAAACATGAGCAAATGAAACCATTTTGAAAAAAATGGCACACTTATGTTTCCATATTTAATAAGGCTGTTATAAACACTCTTTCAATAACTAACACAAGGATTTTATTACCCAAGTTAAAACCATTCCTTGTTCAAATGAGAAATTAATGCATAGAGGTAGGCATAAAACAAAGACACTCTTAAAATGCTGGACAAGTACACTACAATACTGAAGTTAAAGGAACCTCACATTTTAAAGATTATCTTACTGTGCAAACATGCCAAAAACACAAATAGCAATGGTTTTCTGCATTTTCTGTGCAAAATTTCAAGTATGTTTGCACTGTAACATACTACCTTTTTTCAGGTCAGAGACAAAGTCACGTTAGAGAAAAAGAAATGCAACTTAAGGCATCTTTATTGATCTGAGTATACAGGGTGTATCAGAGATCCTTCTATATCTACCAGGCTTTTGATTTTACAAACTTTATGCCCCAATTTTGCAAGCAGTTACATGCAGAAGTAATTTTATCCATGCAAGCAGTTAAGTGGGATTAGCCATATGCAAGAAGTTATCCTCACGTTTGCAGGATCAGAGCTGAAGAGAGTAAAATGAAAGCAACAGTCCATTTTCTACTACTGGACCTAGCAAAGATTCCAGATTTCTTCAAAGATCTTTTTCCACAGTTGAAAAATCAGTTTTTTATTGGTGGCAAACTGCAAGACTTCTGAAATACATCCACTTATAGTACATAAGATTCCACACACAAAAAGAAATGTCTGCATATTTTGTGAGAAGTAGGGTTATCTTCAGGAAGAACTGTCACTTTCTCACAACATGATTAAGGGACTTGTCAGCATTTCTATTACAATTTTTTAAGTATTATACTGCAAGATTTCATCTTGTCACCCCTCTTAAACAATGTCTATATGAAGCCATTAGGAATACTAGTGAGGAGACATGAGCTGTGTTTTCTTCACTGTGCTGATGATACTAAGCTGTGCCACCATTTACTTCAACACAACTAGAGCAATTAAAATACTTAGTGCTGGAATGAGATTGGGGACTAGATGAGGGCTAACCATCATAGGCAACCCAGAGGAGTTCAAAGTAATGACTATAGGTTGAGGGAAGCAACTGAAAAAATCGGTGGAGATTATACCTGTCCCTTCAGCTGAGGGAGCATGCCTGTAATTTGTTACTTAGGACTGCAAGCTAGGATCTTGGACTGCACCTGAGCTACAGATGACACCAAAGGCCAAGACTGGAGTTTTCTGTCTTGAAACATTTTCCTTTCAGGTGTAGTCCTTACTGCCGTTAACAATATGTAGCAATTTGAGAACAAACCGAAAAGTACTCTGCATATTAAGAGCTTTCATAAATGCAAGACCGTGCTCATTCACCTGCACATCTACCAATGTGATATATGCCATCATGTGCCAGCAATGCCCCTCTGCCATGTACATTGGCCAAACCGGACAGTCTCTACGTAAAAGAATAAATGGACACAAATCAGACGTCAAGAATTATAACATTCAAAAACCAGTCAGAGAACACTTCAATCTCTGGTCACTCGATTACAGACCTAAAGGTTGCAATATTAGAACAAAAAGACTTCAAAAACAGACTCCAACGAGAGACTGCTGAACTGGAATTAATTTGCAAACTGGATACAATTAACTTAGGCTTGAATAAAGACTGAGTGGATGTGTCATTACACAAAGTAAAACTATTTCCCCATGTTTATCCCCCCCTCCACCCCCCACTGTTCCTCAGATGTTCTTGTCAACTGCTGGAAATGGCCCACCTTAATTATCACTACAAAAGGTCCCGTTCCGTTCCCCCCCCCACCCCCGGCTCTCCTGCTGGTAATAGCTCACCTTACCTGATCACTCTGGTTACAGTGTGTATGGTAACACCCATTGCTTCATGTTCTCTGTGTATATAAATCTCCCCACTGTATTTTCCACTGAATGCATCCGATGAAGTGAGCTGTAGCTCATGAAAGCTTATGCTCAAATAAATTTTTTCGTCTCTAAGGTGCCACAAGTACTCCTTTTCTTTTTTCAAAGACAGCACATACACCAGAGCTACAAGAGATATATTTGCTACCAGTTACATTTGAGTTATATAGACCTAGATGGTTTGGGAGCTGGTCACGTGTAAAGGTATAGTTCTCTCATCAGATACATGCAAATGCTCAAGCTAGTAATCCCTGGGAAGGGTCCTTGCCTCTGAAACTCATTTCCCCCCTTTGATGCAACAGAAACTAGATTTATTGACCTTAAAGGCATGGTGCAAGGATCACCTACTTTTTTTTTTTTTTTTTTTTTTGAGAAAGGGTGGAGGGCTGAGAGGATGAGATGGATTCATTGATGCTGGTTTGTAAGGAATGGCCAAGTTGTTGGGTTCTTACATTTTATGATGTGGCACTGGACAAAGGGTACTTATGAGTATTCATCTTTAGTTACAAATTTTGCATTTTTGTGTAAATGTATATGAAATTTAAAAACAAAAACAAATAAATAAATGGTAGCAACTGTTCTTGTAGCCAGGTTTGTGTCCATTTTAAAAGGAATGCACATTATTATATTTGAAATATAAAATACATTTGTTTCCTACTTAGTGAGGCATGTTCTTCAGGACTATACTTCCAGTGAAAAATATAATAGAGCTCTATTTTTTTCCCCAAAATAGGAGTGGAGGCCACCAAATGTGGATAGTACCCTATACTTGCAAAGTAGAAGATGGTAGGACTAAGGCACGAGTCTAGAATTCTTGTAATATGGGTTTTATTCTGGCTCTGCCGAAGACTTCCTATGTGATCATAGGCACGTCACTCAAACTCTGTAATATTACTACTTCTCTATCTCACAGTGACAATGTGAGCATAAAATTCATTCATAGATGTGAGATGCTTAGTTACTATAGTGATGTGTGTCACAGAAATGCATATAACAAAGTGACATGTTGAGCAAGGTGCTTCTGTAATAACTAATATAAACGTATCAAGAATATACTTATATCAGAAAGGCTGGACAACAAAAAGACGAGATTTTGTATTTATTTATTTAAATTTGTTTCTCCCTTCCTTCTTCTGAATAAAAGATTCTGGCAGACATCACATTCGGAAGTGAAATGGAGAGGACCTAACCATTTAAACATACTATCTATGTCCAGCAGCAAGAGGGAGTGTTCCTGAGCAGATTGAGCATTTTAAAACCCTTTTCTGGACATCCATCATATAAAGATCCAGCCAAACTCTTCACCTTCTCTACTTGTGAGAAATCAAATCTGAAAGGCGATAAGTATCCAGAGATATACAAGTAAGGTTGTCATAATATATTTTAGGGGTGCACACTCTGACTAAACCTTTAATGACCATGGACAAAAGTAGGGATCTGTACAGAGGAAATGTGGACATAGATTATGTTAAATATGAAATGAAAAAAGTAAACTTTTTCCACTCAAAGCAATATTAATTTTTTTTCCTAAGAGGTGAGTTTAAAAAAAAAAAGCCACGTACTGTTTCTGCAACTAAAATAGTATATAATTATATTACTTGGAAAAGTTTGCTAAATACGAATAGATGTAAAACTTAACGTAACTGAGAATTTGTCTTTGACTTAAGATCAATAGCAAGCCTGCAAGATTCATCTGCACATAATTAGCATACATATTTGCATCAAAATCATTTATACCATATGCTACAACATTACTGAAATCCCATTAGTTATAATGTAAGCATGAGGTACTTTCATTTGTTGCTAGTATGGAAAACAGATCTCGGATTAAAAAAAGCCACAAAAATAACTGTTCTAAAAGATTTAGAATTAATTCTAAAAGCAATAAATGTTCATTAAACAATGAGTACACTTATTATATTCTATTTAGCAGCTTTATTTCAAACCAATGACATTCCCATGTACTATAAATAGCTTGACTAAACTACTTAATGGAAAATAGAAGAGTTACTCATGCTATTTTTGGAAAACTTGTTTTTAAAAGATTATTTAAATTTCTTACACCATCATTTTAATTATGTTTGGAAAAACCACTTTCATTTCATGTACCTGTCCTTCAGGGTCTTGTACCTTTCTCAAGTGCTTGCCCTTCAGGCTCAAGTTCCAATCCATATTTGTTAGTTTGTTGAAAATTCCACATTTTAAAGTTATGAGCATGAAAATAATTTTTTGTTAATTTTAAAACTATTTGCCTTGTTTGCCTTGTTCGCTAACGACTCAGAAACATCTTCACATCAAAATCCGCCAGTGAGGATGAGTGTCTTTAACAGGCTTAGAGAAATTTGATTTAGAAATAATGAAGTTACAAATACAAAAAATCATGTGTAGAACATGCTTTTCCACTATATTTTGGCAACCAATCAAGTTAGGCAGATATCCTTAGCTTTATCACCAAATAAAAGGAATTAACAGATGTGTATTTGTATTTAAGATCTGGTCCCATAAACTTCTATATACTTCAGTAACTTTATTCATAGGAGTGAATGCACTGGCTTTAATGGGATTACTCACATGAGTACAGCCACTCATCTGTGTGTCTGCAGGATCATGCTGTAAAATCCATTTGATTCTCACATCATACATTGAAATAACCACCTCATGTATTTATTCTAATGTATGATTATTTGACTTTCTTTTTATTTAGTACATTTCAAGGAGATTGTTAAACTAAATATAGGCTCATAGTTCAGAAACAATATCCAGATGCACCAGAATATGCAAGTCTGGCTCCCCACACATTTGGACCTAATTTTGAAACAAACAAGTGTGGTGCTTTTATTCCAATATTCAATCATCACTTAGCCTTCCTACCCATTTGGTGCCAAAGTAGTATAACAAAAAGAATTACATTTAACGTAATGTTATGGTTAAAATTCTAAATTCACACAGAAGTAAAGAGAAAAGGAGTACTTGTGGCACCTTAGAGACTAACACATTTATTTGAGCATAAGCTTTCGTGAGCTACAGAATGATGCATCGGAATGCATCGATGAAGTGAGCTGTAGCTCACAAAAGCTTATGCTCAAATAAATGTATTAGTCTCTAAGGTGCCACAAGCACTCCTTTTCTTTTTGCGAATACAGACTAACACGGCTGCTACTCTGAAACCTGACAAAAGTAAAGAAAATCAAAATTATAGGTCCCACAACTGTCATAATGTAGACACATTACATTTATATATTAGCACAGAAATATAGAAGCGTATGCAATAATCCAAAAATACTAGTTACATGCATGGGGGTGGGATTGAGTTGGGAACTACAGACCCTGATCAAGCAAAGCACTTAAAGCATATGAATATGGAAGGAAGAAATTAAGCACATGCTTGGCTGTTTTGCAGAGTTTGGGCCTATAACTTTAAATTTCTTGACTTTTGAGCATTTAAATGTACAACTCTATGTTTGTAGGAATATTGGGTTCCTGATCGGAGGGGGTGTTTACATTATGTAACTTGAGACATCACAGATCGACGGTTGATTTGCTGATTGCATTTCTATATTTAACATATTACAGTAAAATTTGCTTTTCAAAACACATTCTTGTAGAAATGAAATATTGTTTTTGATTAAGATGAAGTGTTGTGAGATATTTTTTTAGCCCAACTAACTTCTTGAAGTACCTACTCAATATGTATGCAGAAAATAAAATTTTCAAAACATTCCAAAAATTATGTTTGAATTGTACTTGTATTTTTAACCAAATCTGTATCAAAGAGCGGTTAATTACCTTTCACTAATTATGGTACTTCAAGGTTTTCTGTGCAAGTGGATTCAGTTCTTGGTGTGCATGCATTCCATGTGCATAAAATCAGATTATCTTAACCAGCTGTGTCCATGGTGGCTGTGCATGCACCCTGCATACCCTTGCAACCCTCTCCTTCCCCCAGCATAAAGAGCAAGCCCAAGTGCCATTCAGTTACTTTGCCTCATAGAATCCAGAATAAAAGGACTCAGTAACAGCAAGAAAAGGGGACAGGTCATAGGATTCACTTGGACAGAACATCTTCAAGAACCACAGCTACTGTAACATAAGTAATTCTGTTTTCTTCTTTGATTATCGCTACATGTGGATCCAAGTCTTGGTGATAGGCTAGCAGTTAACTTCCTAAAGAGGTAGGATCTCAGAGTCTACTTAAATAATGAATATAGAACTGCCCCAGCAAACTGGGCATCAGATCTAGAAGTTGTAGAAGCTGTCACTAGAGATTAATAATTAATAAAAATATTTACTGAGCTCCAAGAAGCTGCCCTACAAATCTCAACTATAGGGACTCGATTCAAGAATGCTTTGGAAGTTGAGCTCTGGTAGAATGTGATGTAATATGAGAGGAGGGAGCCAATTTGTTCAAATCATATGAGACCCTGATAGAATCAGGGATCTACTTTGAAAATCCCTGTGTGGTAATGCCTTGCCCTCTAGACATATCTTAACAGGCTACAAATAGTCTGGGTGATTTGTGAAATGGTTTCATTCTTTGAATGTAATGAGAGAGCTCTCAGAACAACTAATGTATGGAGTTTTGCTTCCCCAGAAGATGAATGACGCTTAGAAAAAAAACACTCGTATATATAGATTGGTTCAGATGAAAGTCTGAGATTACTTTAGGTATAAACTTTGAGTGAGGCCTTAGAGTCATGCTATCCTTATGTAAAATATGGTATGGAGGGCCAATAGTTAATTTTAATCTCTCTCAGCCTCCTAGCAGGGGTAACTGCCTCTAAAAATACACATTAATCAATAAGTAATACAAACTACATGATGATGTTGGTTTGAAGGGAGGTTCCATCACAGAGGTAATAACTACAAGTCCCATGAAGAGAGGATTCCTCTAACTGGAGGAAACATATGAATTAATATTTTCAGAAATTTAGATCCAGTAGAGTATGAGCACTCTGTATTGGTAGTGGTCGTGCCCCAGAATGAACCTGAGGAATTGTCTGTGAGCCAGCATGATCGAGATATGAAAAGTAGGTGTCCTGGAGGTCGAGGGCTGAAAACCAGTCTCGGTGTTCCAATGTTGGAATGATCATTGATAAGGTGACCATCTTGAATTTTTGAGCCTTGACAAACTTCTTGAGAGCTCTGAGGTCTAGTATACGTCTCCAATCTCACTTCCTTTTGGGTATTAGGAAATAACGAGAGTAGAACCCCTTGCCTTGTAGTTGTTGAATTACTTATTCTATGGCTCCTAACTGGAGATGGCAATCTATCTCCTGTCGTAGTAAACTACCATCAGAAGGGTCCCTGAAGAGGGATGGGGAAATGTGTTGTGGAGGGGGTAGGGAGGTAAAATGGATGGAGTACCCAGTTCAAACGATCTCTGGGACCCATTGGTCCCATGTTATGTGTTTCCAGGCACTGCGAAATGCTGCCAATCTGTGGCCAAATGGGTGTGGAATGATGGTTGGCTGTATCAGTCAGGGGGAGGGGTCTAACGGTGCTTCAACCTGCCTATCAAAAGTGGTGTTTAGATGTAGAAGGATGGGACAAAGATTGTGGGCCAGGTGGTTTGCATTTAGGGAATTTCTTTCTTTGCGACTCCTAGTGGCGCTAAGTTTGGTACTGAGACACCTGTAGTCTATGCTAGGATTGGGGACTAAATTGTCCTGGTGTATAGATCCCCAGTGACCAGAGGGTAGCCCTGGAGTCCTTCAGTGTTAAAGGAGGCAGTAGTCTTCTTGGAGAAGAGCTTTATGGCCTCAAAGGGAAGGTCCTCAACCATGGATTGTACCTCTTTCAGGAAACCTGATAAATGGAGCTTGTCACATCACTACATCCATGGAGATGGACCTAGCTGCTGTGTCAGCCACATCAAAAGCAGATTTCAGTTATTTGCCACCGATTTGCCCTCCTGGATAATGGCCTTGAATGAGCCACACTGTGCTTCTGGCATCTTTTCAATAAAGTTATTCAGCTTTGAGTAATTTATGTAATCATATTTCACTATGAGGTTCTGCTAGTTGGCGACATGAAATTGTAGAGTAGCTGAGGAGTACGTTTTTCTACTGAACAGATCAAGGTGCTTCCAATCCCTGTAATAGGGAGAAGCCGTTGACTGGTATTGTCGGCTTCAGGAGTTGACAGCATGGGTGGGAGAATAGGAATAAAGATTGTTGGTGGGGACATAGTATTTTTTGTCCGCTTGCTTGAAGGTTGGGACCATTGATGCTGGGGTTTGCCGAGTCTAAAATGGCCTAATTAATCAGGAGAGCGATCTTTGAGGAGGGTGAAGAATTGAATATATCTAGGAGCTGATGGTGAGTATCCTTGACTTCCTCCAATGTAATCTGGAAAGTGTTGTCTGCCACCTTCTTTGCCAGTTCCTGAAAGAAACAAAAGTCGTCCACCAAAGATGGTGGAAAAGGTGTGATGGCTTTGACTGAAGCCTCCTCAGTACTGCCTTCCTGTTCCTCTAAGTCTCGAGGTGGTTCTGAAGCCCTGGATGGTGCAGCCGAGGGAGTGTGCCTTGAGGGTCGTTGGGTGAGCCTCAGAGCATGAGAGGCAAGTTGGTAGTGCACCACCCAAGAGTCCCAATATGACCATTGGGGTAGTGGTGGTGGCATAGAGCCCAGTGGTGGTGCCCATGGGGGGCAAGACCAGGATGGTGGCTGTGGGGCTACCTATGGGTATATCCTTAGGCTCCGTTGATAATGAGCATACAGAGCCTGGGAGGAGTACTACAAAACCATCACCTCAGGCTCTGTCTGAACCCTTGCTAGAGAGCAGAGGGGTATGGCATGACAGCAGGGATACTTCCCATGCTTGGTAAAAGCTCAGTGGAGAGATCTTGGCACCGAGAGGAGGGGACTCCAGTGCATCCAGCATGCGCAGATCTCTTGAATGGTAGAGTTCTTCTTGTACCAATCATCCCAGCATCAGTGGTGGTGCCAGGGGGGGACAGGCATCTTGTCTGCACCAATCGCTCCTGTGTCAGGTGAGCCATCGCTGGCAGTTCGGGTTCAGGCTCATGTACCGGGAACGTCTTTTTAGAGGAGTGCTTACTCCCGTTCTTTGGTGCCAATGACTCTGTGCCCATGGGCCTGTCAGTGGTATCAACTGCTGTCAGCTTCTGAGAGCCATGGGTGCTGGACTAAGATGGCTGTGGTGCCGAAGAGACCGAGCAAGGTGGTGATCGCTTGTGGTTATCTTGATGCTCACTATGAGGGCTTCTTCTTTCTCCTTAGATGATTTGTGAAAGGGATCTGCAGCCTGCTTCTTTGACCTGCAGCCTTTAGATGGAGACTCCAGCCTTTAGACGGAGCTGTGGGGAAGACCCACGTCGACCAGGTGCCTGGGGTCCTAGAGCTGCCTCCATGAAGATAATCTTCTGGCAGAGCTCTCTGCCTTTGCGGGAACTTGGCAGGAGTTCTTGGCAAAGACCACGCTTCTGTTGTATGCGGCCTTCCCTGAGGAAGCGAATGCACAGACAGTGCTTATCTGTGATCGAGATCACCTCTTTACAAGTGAGGCACCTCTTGAAACCTGGTGAACCAGGCATACCCTGTTGGGGAAAGGGGTTCCAAAAAGGGAAGAAAAAAAAGGGGGGGCAGTATTTTAAGGATAAAATAAAGAAAGGGAGAAAACGACAACAGGAGACTAACTATAGGTATGTAGATTAAAACGATAGTCTTAGACTGCTAATGGCTCAGTCTCTAGTCAGGGGTGGTTGAGAAGGAACTCAGGTGGGCTAACCTGTGCTCACTGACTGGCCTCGTGGCGCAGCATGAGGAGAGATAGTGCACCTGTGGGCCCAATGGACACTGCTATCGAAGTTCTCCGATCAGCAGCGCAGAGATGCAAGCACACTTACATTGGAGCACCCCTGGGGACACTACTTGAAGAAGAAACCTTTTTATAAAGACGAATACCTATTCTGAGCAACACAAACACAGAAGTGAACTGGTTCACATATGTGTTAGTGTTAGTTAATGCCTGCAGTCTTGGCAAGAGCTGCCATCTGGCCTGCCAGGATCACATTAGACATGGAAGTGTCCAGTGGATGGAAGTGATGTAGTGAAAGAATTTCTATTTGCTATTATATTTTAGTCTGGTGCTTTTCTGCTCTGAAACAAAATACCTCAAACCTCTGCAGAACAACTTCTGTCAGAGGTGAAACAACCAGCATCAAGATATCAGATGCAGAGAGAATGGATCTAGGTGGCGAACATTACTATAGTTCTCTGAAATTATGTCTGGAAAGGCTGCCCACATGATAGGTGGTTGAACTGCCAGGTGCATCAACTTTGAGAACCAAAGTTAATTCTAGACATGGCCTAGCTAGTGCTAGGAGTATTAATCAGGCCTAGGCCTTGTCTTATCATTCTGAGAATTTGGGGAATCAGATGGAATGGTGGGAGGGCACAGAACATACAACTGCCCCAATGAATCTGGAAATCATCTGACATGGAGCTTGGGCTTATGCCTTCCCAAAATGTGAATCTCAAAAGCAAAATGTGAATTTTTTTGTTGCCATTAGTTTCAAAGAGATTTATAAGGAGAATTGCCCACTTCTGAAGTATCTGAATGAGAACATCATCTTTCAGAGTCCATTCATGTACTGAAGTGACTCTTCTGCTGAGATGGTCCACTAAGTTATTCTGTACACCTGGTAAATACAAAGCTACAAGACTGACGTGATTCTGATACACCACACCCAAAACAGAACTGATGTTGCCTCTCCTTGTCTGTTGATGTAAGACATTGCTGTAATGCTGTCTGAGTGGTTGTTCCTTGTAGCAGAGGTAGAAATTATTGTCATGCCAGATGTATCACTCCAAGTTCCAACATATTTATACGTAATTAGGAGTCTGCCGGGGACAACAGACGGTGAGTCTGAAAACGGACCAGGTGTGCTTCCCCAACTCCTCTTGGAGGTGTGGCTTATCAGAGTCATTTTAGGAGACTGGACACTCCCTTACAGAAGTTCTTCAGCATAGAAGAGAGGACTACTGCAGATATCACCACATATAAGTACATGCTATGCCTGCTTGGTTGATAGGCTGACAAACTACCCTTGAAAGGGTCTGAGAAGTCTGACATGTAATATTACAAAAGTGCAGAAGACCACATGCTCAATAACCCGAGAAAGACATTTATGGAAGGTATAAGGTAACTATCTGAAACCCGGTGTGAATTTGTTGAAATGCCTGAGGTCCAGAATAGGGTACCAGCCTCCCTTTTGCTTTGGAACTAGGAAATAAGGAGATTAGAATTCTTGGCCCCAGCATTAAGGGGGGGCATGTTCTATTAATTTAGATGGAATAAAGGGGCCCAAAGACATTAACATAATCCCGTCACTGTTCATTATTAAACAGACAGCATTAAAAAAGGTTTTGGGGTTGGTATACAGAGATCTCAGGCTGCTTAGTACCATAACAAAACACATCATTGCAAACTCTTTTAAGCTTTTATTAAAGATACAGAAAAGAAAGAAACAGTTAATACCTTATATTTCAAATGCTTTAAGTAAGGCTTTAATTTTGACAACATTCCTTGTTGCCTTTTCCTTTAGCTGGAGGCAATATTTTACAAGGAAAAAAACCCTTGCATAACAGTATTTTAGATGTTATCAAAGATGGTAATAACTGTCCTTTTGGAGAAAAAAGAGACGTTAGTTGATATGGGCTCGAGCTGTTGCTACTGCTGAAGTCAGATCTCATTTCATTCCACGTGGTGTTTGGGAGTCAGCTGTAGCCAGCAGAGTTGCTGATGTCATCTGGAGCCCTCTATAGTCAGGACATCTTGCAGGAATTGATGAAGGTGGCCCAGGAGGAGGTGGGGTAAGAAGCATAGTGATGCTTGTTCCAGTACCAAATGTTTCTCCCCAAAGTCTCTTTAAGGACTCTCGAAAGGAATGGTGGGCAGAATAGCCCATGCCCTCATTATTTTGTCCACAAATTAGACCTGGTTTCCGATACATCAACTTTGTTTCGCTGATTTCTGGTTCCACACTTTTGTTTAGTAAGCATGAACTTAACACAGTCCTTGAGTTATATCAGTAGGTCTTTTTGTTTGGACTAGTTCAGTCTGTCTCCATCTTGCACCTTTTCCCATCAACATTTGTTGTTAGAGGATATTGTGATATTTTTATCAATTGTCATTTATTTTTTACAGTTCACAATTAAGGTTAATTTGTAGGCCCAATTATTACAACAAGTTCTCTCTTTATCACACCCAGGAGAAGTAGATTTTCTTAAGAGTGCTTCCTGAAGAGGGACAGGGTAGGGAGTGGGATAGAGGCAGAGACTGAAATTGAATGGCCTAATCTCCTTGAATGATTTCAAGGGTTTCTTCAGGTATGTTGGCAACAAGAAGAAAGCCAAGGAAAGTGTGGGCCCCTTACTGAATGAGGGAGGCAACCTAGTGACAGAGGATGTGGAAAAAGCTAATGTACTCAATGCTTTTTTTGCCTCTGTCTTCACTAACAAGGTCAGCTCCCAGACTGCTGCGCTGGGCATCACAAAATGGGGAAGAGATGGCCAGCCCTCTGTGGAGATAGAGGTGGTTAGGGACTATTTAGAAAAGCTGGACGTGCACAAGTCCATGGGGCCGGACGAGTTGCATCCGAGAGTGCTGAAGGAATTGGCGGCTGTGATTGCAGAGCCATTGGCCATTATCTTTGAAAACTCGTGGCGAACAGGGGAAGTCTCGGATGACTGGAAAAAGGCTAATGTAGTGCCAATCTTTAAAAAAGGGAAGAAGGAGGATCCTGGGAACTACAGGCCAGTCAGCCTCACCTCAGTCCCTCGAAAAATCATGGAGCAGGTCCTCAAGGAATCAATCCTGAAGCACTTGCATGAGAGGGGGGTGATCAGGAGCAGCCAGCATGGATTCACCAAGGGAAGGTCATGCCTGACTAATCTAATCACCTTTTATGATGAGATTACTGGTTCTGTGGATGAAGGGAAAGCAGTGGATGTATTGTTTCTTGACTTTAGCAAAGCTTTTGACACGGTCTCCCACAGTATTCTTGTCAGCAAGTTAAGGAAGTATGGGCTGGATGAATGCACTATAAGGTGGGTAGAAAGTTGGCTAGATTGTCGGGCTCAACGGGTAGTGATCAATGGCTCCATGTCTAGTTGGCAGCCGGTGTCAAGTAGAGTGCCCCAGGGGTCGGTCCTGGGGCCGGTTTTGTTCAATATCTTCATAAATGATCTGGAGGATGGTGTAGATTGCACTCTCAGCAAATTTGCGGATGATACTAAACTGGGAGGAGTGGTAGATACGCTGGAGGGGAGGGATAGGATACAGAAGGACCTAGACAAATTGGAGGACTGGGCCAAAAGAAATCTGATGAGGTTCAATAAGGATAAGTGCAGGGTCCTGCACTTAGGACGGAAGAATCCAATGCACCGCTACAGACTAGGGACCGAATGGCTAGGCAGCAGTTCTGCGGAAAAGGACCTAGGGGTGACAGTGGACGAGAAGCTGGATATGAGTCAACAGTGTGCCCTTGTTGCTAAGGCGGCCAATGGCATTTTGGGATGTATAAGTAGGGGCATAGCGAGCAGATCGAGGGACGTGATCGTTCCCCTCTATTCGACATTGGTGAGGCCTCATCTGGAGTACTGTGTCCAGTTTTGGGCCCCACACTACAAGAAGGATGTGGATAAATTGGAGAGAGTCCAGCGAAGGGCAACAAAAATGATTAGGGGTCTAGAACACATGACTTATGAGGAGAGGCTGAGGGAGCTGGGACTGTTTAGTCTGCAGAAGAGAAGAATGAGGGGGGATTTCATAGCTGCTTTCAACTACCTGAAAGGGGGTTCCAAAGAGGATGGATCTAGACTGTTCTCAATGGTAGCAGATGACAGAACGAGGAGTAATGGTCTCAAGTTGCAGTGGGAGAGGTTTAGATTGGATATTAGGAAAAACTTTTTCACTATGAGGGTGGTGAAACACTGGAATGCATTACCTAGGGAGGTGGTAGAATCTCCTTCCTTAGAGGTTTTTAAGGTCAGGCTTGACAAAGCCCTGGCTGGGATGAATTAACTGGGAATTGGTCCTGCTTCGAGCAGGGGGTTGGACTAGATGACCTTCTGGGGTCCCTTCCAACCCTGATATTCTATGATTCTATTTCAAGGACACATCTGTCCTTGCAACTGCAGTGTCAAGTTTATAGTCTCTGGCTAGGTCCAACATGGGATGTTACAGTCGAAAAAGAAGAACATTTTCTTTTTTTGATAGTAAGAGCTCTTCTTCAACGATTCAGGAGGACTCCGTTGGAAGAAATAAAAAGAGGCTGGCCTTTGTCTAGATGTCACCTGAAGTTTGAATGGTCTTCTCCTGTGCACCAGAGTATACAGACCAAAGAGTTGGCCACTAATATATTAATGAGCGTACTACTTCATCACTCTTTGAGCTAAACAACCACTTCCTTCAAAGGCTAACTCCTCTATTGTTGAATGGACCCCTTTTGGGATACCAGATCAAATCAACCAAGATGCTGTCTGCATTATGACACCTGTAGCCATTGATCTTGCAGCTGCATCAGCAAGGTATGGGGTGAGCCACATTATATGGAGCAGAATATTGAGACTGGTTTCTATAAAGACCAGTATAGCTATGATTGCATTTGGTAAGGATACGGCATATGGCACCAAGAAGGAGGTATCCATGGACTTTGAGACCTGCCAGACATTGGTCTCCTATAATGAGAGGAGTGGAATGCCATACTTTTTTCCTCATTTCATCTTCCTAAGACAGTGTAAGTGAAAAAGAAAAGCTGATGTTGGAGAAGGATTTCTACTAAATGCAGATGACAGAAAACAGAAGAGTCAAATTCCTCAACAGGAGGTGCTGTATCTTTTTAAATAGTAGGAAGTTGAGTAATACTCAATGTCACATACAGACAAAAGGCAGATCCAATAGTATCTTTGTGACCCTGGGCTCCAGTACTGTATCAGTCTTAAACTGCAGACAAAAGCAATACATCTAGTAGAGGAGATACAGGTTCAGGTGAGATCCTCAAATCTTCAGATGTAGTAAAGGTGATTGGAACAGAAGGTAATTGTAGTACTAATAATTAATTAATTAATAGTAATTAATAGTACCGATAAAAGCAGTACCAAAAGAGTCAGTACTGACGTTAGAGCTGGTGCAGAGGGAATTTTCCTGTCTTCAGCTGGTCTCAAGCCTGATGTGCTAGATAGTACCAAGGTTAATGGTACCAAAGGCTAAAGACCAATTACCAGTGCTGACTGGTGCGAAGTCAGTACCAGAAGAGCAGCACTATGTGGTGGCATCTTAACAGCTGAAACTATATCAGAATCTGAAGGATGACAACTCACTAGCTTCTATTTTGACAGTACGGGGATGGTTGACCAATCTGAGTTCCAGAATTAGAGCAGGGCTCTTTTCTTCCATGGACAGCAGGAGTAGTTGATTGATCTGAGGATGTTTGTAACACTCAAGAGATCCTGGATGCGGTATGAGATCTCAATGGCCTCCAAGTAACCTCTGAGGGTAATCTCTTTAGTGGGTGGAACACCTGATGACAGTGATTTTGGGGAGGGAACAGCACTCTGTTTCCTAGGAAAAGACTCTGAATCAGAAGCACCCTTCATGGATATCACCAACAGAGACAATTTTAAGCATGCATCATAGGCTTTTTGAGTGCATTCAGAGAAGGACCTACAAATTGTGCATTTCTGGGTAATATGCCCTCTCCAACCCCAACAAAAGAAACGTTTAAAATGCCCATCATTTAAAAGCAGAGCTGCTTCAAAGGATGGGTAGATTTTAAAACCTGGAGACACTGATTCAACCAGGAGGCTGGTGCCTTGGTACCCAAGCACAAATGAAGAATACTATTTAAGGGATTTTTGTGTTTGTTTTTGCTAAGAGGTTTTGCTGAAGAAAACAAACAAACACTAAACTAACCACATCAACAACTATGTTCACAATCTGCTACGGGGACAAGGGCTTGCCTACACATACGGCACTGCATTGGTGCAGCTGCGCAACTGTAGCACTTAGTAAAGACACTACCTATGCTGATGGGAAATCTTCTCCTGACGGCGTAGGTAATCCACCTCTCCAAGAGGCCGTAGCTATGTCGACAGGAGAAGCTCCCCCATCAATATAGCACTTTCTACATTGGCAGTTAGATCGGTATAACTGGGCGAGGTCAGGAGTGTGGATTTTCCAAACTCCTGAATGAAGCAGTTATACCAACATAAGTCTGTAGTGTAGACCAAGGCTCAGATTATGTTTTGCTGCCATGGGTGGTAAGAAGGAACTAAGAGATGGATGGGCCAACTCCACCCTTTATGCTCTCAAGGCATGGGAGGAGGAAGAGGATATGAAGGATGCATATGTAATCTGGAGAACGATGCCACCCGCTTCTGGAACGGTGTGCAGGCTCCCATGACCGGGACCGGGAGAGCGGGGATCATCTACTAGACTCCAGTGACCAGCATCAGTGCTGCAGTGACGAGTAACGGGGCTTCGAAGAGCACCAAGGAGGCTCTAGTGAGTGGCGCTTGGGAACTGGGGAGCAGCACCTTTTGGGTGACCGCTGCCGGAGTTCCAGGGACCAGTAGCATGCCTCTGCAGCCTGGTACCATGGATCTGGTGACCGATATGTGAATCCTGGAGATCAGTGCCTGGAGTTCGGTGATGGGAACCCGCTAACTGGCTGCAAGTCTGTGATTCAAAATACGGCTCTGGAGATCATTTGCATGGTCCTGATGAGTGGGCTGGAGTATGGTGCTGTGGGGGTGACTTCTGCAGGGGTGCCATTGAGGGCTTTTTCCTAGAAACAGATGGAAGGGAGAAGTCCTAAGGAGAGGTCTTCCTGAGAAGTAGGTGACACCGGGAGAAAGATGACGTTTTTTGCCACTTGAAAATGGACGGCACTATGAGGTACCGCGTACCTCTACCAGTGCCTGGGATAGGAGGCAGGTCACGGGGCAGACTAGGCCCAATAGGTGAGGTTGCTGCGTGGCTGCACTCCAGTGACAGCGAGATGGTCTGACTTGATCTAGGCTTCTCTTCTCCTTTATCCTTACGTGACCCCGGGGAGCACCCTCTCCCGGAGTGCTTTTTGTGCCTTTTGGCCAGTACCGATGACAAGGCTCGGCCTCGGGAGGCAGTTGGTGCCGGGGGTGCACTTGTCATTGATGCTGAAGTACTTATCACAGAGTCCGAATGTGCCGGCTCCGAGGCTGGTGCAACAGCCGACTCGGAGCCTAATGTCTCTCTCCTTTTTGGTCAGGGACCTGAATCCCTTGCAAATACAACACTTTTTGCGAATGTGGGACTCACCCAGACACTTCAAACAACTATGTGGATCGCTGATTGGCATGGGCTTCTTATAGCTATCGCATGGCTTGAAGCCCGGAGAGTAGGGCATTCCCTGTCCCTGAGCTAAGTCCCTCGTGGGGCCATGAATAACTAAAGTAAACTAACACTATTAGGAACTGTTAACTATCTCTAACTGCAACTATTTACACAAGAAAAGTTTGAAGAACCACCGAAAGAGAACCAATTGCTAGAACAAGGGGAGCATTCCAGCACCAACAATGGCAGTAAGAAGGAACTGAGGGATGAGGCCGGCAGTGCCCCTTATACAGGCGCATAGGCACGCCACTCCAGAGGGCACCAGAGCCAGTCCCCTACAGATAGCACTGAGGAAAGGGTAGAGGGTCTCAGAGCATGGGCTCCAACCCAATACCAAATGTCTATATAGCAATTTTTCAGTCCTGGAACTCGAGACCTGTGAGTCAGCTGACTCAGGCCAGCTTCCGGTTTTGTTTATCCCTGTGTAGATATACCTTTGGTGATTTGGCTCCTCTCTCTCATTCATATACACAGAACAGTGGAAATAGTGCATTTAGAAACATCTGTACACATGTGAAGGCAAGTACTGGGGAAAGGATTTGTACCTAAGTGAAACATTTGAGACAAGATAACGCATCATAAACTTGATTAATTTGTTTTGACAATTACGTAGTTTATAGATCTCTGAACATACTAGCAGTATTGTTTTAAATATAAAAATTCCTGATAAAAATACAGAAATTAAATTACTAAACCAAAATAGCCATACATTACTTCCCTCCCACTATACCAGCGACCAGTCAGCACACACATTATAAATCAAAATCTCCTATACTTCACATTCCCTCCCCCAAGCTGCACCAAATCCCACTTCCAACCAATCTCAGCCCTCCTTAAGTGTCCTCTCAAGCAGACTGGCCTTGCATTGTGTCTGAAATGCCAACAGATTCCAGATATTTCAGACTCAAAGGGGCAGTGAATCACAAAGTCCTTGCAGAGAATGCCCTTCCAGCAGCATATATAACGAGGGAATTCCTGCTCTAGATCCTTTGTTAACATCAGCTGTGGAAGTATTACATAGGGAGAGAAGTGGTCTCTCAGGTAGCAATGTCCCAGGCCACTTAGCTCAGTGTGAACAATTAAGTTCCACCAGAAGTCAATGGAGAGCCAATGTAGGTCCCAGAGAACTGGTGTCATACAAGAACTGCTTAACTCGAAAAATGCCTCACACTGCCATATCCTCAGCTTCTAAATTATTTAAGAGAACAAATTCCAGGAGTCCAGTCTAGAGGTGACAAAGGCATGGATTATGGTAAAAAAGTTGCAATCTCCTAGAGACGGACAGAAAGCCATTTTTGTTGCTATTTGGCAGTAGGGAATTTAACTGAATACGCAACTTGCGAACTCTGGTTATAATGGAGGAACACCCTCAATTAGATGGTTGATATTCCATAAAAGTGATCTGTTCTAGTGACCTGACACCTCACCACTCCTTTCCCCTTTGCTGGTAATTTAGAAAATGAAAAAGACTATAATTAAATTCATTTCTTTCTCTACACATTAGTCAAACATGTTACATTATTTCCAAGTTACTACAGATAGCTATTGAAAGTCTTGAAAAATTTACCAGATACAGAGGATACAAAGACAGCCATGTCCAGCCATATCGAAAAGAGAAGTTCCAGTAGTGGCCCAGAATTACCTCCTTATCCTCATCTGGGAGGGGTGTCTGCTGTATTGTTCATGAAATTAACAATTTCTAGATGGATAACATCCTTTATCAACAAAAAGAAAAGGAGGACTTGTGGCACCTAAGGACTAACAAATTTATTTGAGCATAAGCTTTCATGAGCTACAGCTGAATGCATCTGATGAAGTGAGCTGTTGCTCACGAAAGTTTATGCTCAAATAAATTTGTTAGTCTCTAAGGTGCCACAAGTCCTCCTTTTCTTTTTGCGGATACAGACTAACACAGCTGCTACTCTGAAACTATGTATCACAGATTCTGAAGCTTGCATCCTACCTGGAAGATGCAATAATGGCATGATGACTGGTAAATGTACATATGGATGACTATGTAGCAGCCCTGCAAACGTCCAATATGGAATCGTCACTAAGGAATGCTACTGACATTGCATGTGCATTTGTTGAATGAGCTCGCTCCCGCTGACGGGACATAGCCGAAGCTATTTTGTATGCAGTCTTGATAAAGGATGTCTTCAGAGTAGCAGCCGTGTTAGTCTGTATCTGCAAAAAGAAAAGGAGGACTTGTTGCACCTTAGAGGCTAACATTTATTTGAGCATAAGCTTTCATGAGCTACAGCTCACTTCATCGGATGCATTCAGCTGTAGCTCACGAAAGCTTATGCTCAAATAAATTTGTTAGTCTCTAAGGTGCCACAAGTCCTCCTTTTCTTTTTGTTGATAAAGGATGTTATCCATCTAGAAATCATCCGTGAAGAGATTATTTGACTCTTCATATGATCTACATATAACAAGACAAGGCGAAGGAAGAAACAGTTTAGTCTTGTCCAGATAGAAGATTAGACTTCGCCTGATGTCTAATGTATGGAAACTCTGCTCCCCTGAAGATGAACGCGGCTTAGGAAAGAATACAGGTAAGTATATCACCTGGTTCAAATGAAACTCAGAAACCACTTTAGACAAAAATTTTGGATGTGGCAGTAAAGTTACCCTGTCTGGAGAATTTTGGTCTGCCATCATAGCCTGCAATTCTCTCTCTCCCCGGCCTACATTATCATTACCAAGAATGCAGTTTTCTGATATAAGAGGGGGAAGGGATAAGATGCAAGGGGCTTGAACGGAGGTTTCATCAGCACCTATCCAACCATAATAAGGCCCCACAAAGGAACCGGCTCTCAAATCTGAGGAGGCAGCCCTTCTAAGAATCTTGCTACAATGGAATTGGAGAAGACTGATCTTCCCTGTATAAGGGGGATGAAATGCCGATATCGCTGCCAGATGTACTTTCAATGAACTACGTGCAAGTCCTGAAGACTAAAGGCGCTGCAAGTACTCTAAGACAGGGGTGGGCAAACTACGACCTGCAGACTGGATCCAGCCCCTCAGGGCTTTGGATTCACCCCTGGGACTGCCCCCCATGGCGCTGCGGGCACCGCGCCACTCTCAGAAGCATCCGGCACCATGTCCCTGGAGCCCGGGGCGGGGGTGGGGAAGAGGGCTCCGTGCGTTGCCCTTGCCTCCAGGCACTGCTCCCTGCAGCTCCCATTGGCCAGGAATGGGGAACCGTGGCCAATGGGAGCTTTGGGGGAGGTACCTGGAGGCGTAGCAAGGGCAGCACACGGAGCCCTTTGCCCCTCCCTCCTCAGGGGCCGCGCAGGGACATGGTGCCAGCCGCTTCCCGGAGCGGCGCAGCATGTGGCCAGGGCAGGCATGCAGGAATCCTGCCCTGGCCCCAGTGTGCGTCATTGCCACCCTGGCGCTGCTTTAGGTAAACAGCACCAGGCTGGAGCCCGAACTGCTCCTGCACTCCGCACCCCTCCTGCACCGAACCTCCTGCTGCACCCCAACCCCCTGCCCTGAGTCCCCTCCCGAAGTCCACACCCCTCCTGCACTCCTACCCTGAGCCCCCTCCTGCACCCCAACTTCCTTCCCTGAGCCCCCCATACACCCCACACCCCTCCTCCTTGCCCTGAGCCCCTGTCGCATCCCATACCCCTCCTGCACCCCTCCTCCACCCCAACTCCCTACCCTGAGCCCCTCCTGCACTCCACACCCCTCCTGCACCCCAATCCTTCCCTGAGCCCCCTCATGCTCCCGCACCCTTCCTCTGCCCCATCCCTTGCGCTGAGCCCCTTCCTGCACACCGCACCCCCTCCCACACCCCGCACTCCCTCCCGCACCCCAACCTCCTGCCCCAGCCCTGCATACAATTTCCCCACCCAGATGTGGCCCTCAGGCCAAAAAGTTTGCCCATCCCTGCTCTAAGATGTCTTGGACGGAAGCCAGCATTGGTTGAATTCCCTGGGTCAAAGATCACATGGAAAACAGTTTCCATTTTGCGCAAGAGGCCATCCTGATAGAGGACTTTCTATTGTTGAGTTGAATCATAGAATCATAGAATATCAGGGTTGGAAGGGACCCCTGAAGGTCATCTAGTCCAACCCCCTGCTCGAAGCAGGACCAATTCCCAGTTAAATCATCCCAGCCAGGGCTTTGTCAAGCCTGACCTTAAAAACCTCTAAGGAAGGAGATTCTACCACCTCCCTAGGTAACGCATTCCAGTGTTTCACCACCCTCTTAGTGAAAAAGAATCTGCTGAACAACCATTGAACACTGGTCTTCCTCCCCATTCAGCAATGCAGCAGCCATACCTTGAAATGCAGGAAGCTAAGCATAAGGTGGAAGGTGTGGCTATGATATGAGTATGTCAGCATAGAGAAGAAGCGGTATGGGAGGCTGAATTGCAGCACAAGAACGTTGAAGAGCCAGCATGGCCCCGGCCATGCCAGGGCAATGAGAATGAGCTTGATGCGATACACCTTCAGCTTGAAGATGACCTGTCAGATGACTGGGATGAGGGGAAAGGCATAGAAGAGAGGCGCTTAACAACTGAGATGGAATGTGTCTGACAGGAAACCTGGAGTGAAGTCCCCTTGAGAGCAGAATAGGCAACATTTCCTGTCCTGTTGTCCCTTGTAGCAAACAGGTTGATTGTTAGACTGCCCCAGGTTATGAAGATAGTCCCAAGGATGCTTGTCTTCAGAGACCACTCATGACTCAGCAAAAAAAAAAAAAAAAAAATATTGCTGAGATGGTCCACAAGGTGATTCTGAACCCCAGGCAAGTAGTTGGCTATTGGAGTGATGCTCGCCACAATGCAAAACTACCATAACAGGATTACCTCATGGCAGAGCATCCTGGAGTGTGCTCCTCCTTCCTTGTTCACATAATATATCACCATGGTATCGTCAGTAAATATGTGAACCACTGAGCCCAATATGGACCCAAAAAGTGTGACACTTGTAAATGGCCCAAAGCTCCAGCACATTGATATGCAGAGAGGACACCTGCTCCAATGACACATCTTGGACTCAACCCCAGATGTGCTCCCCAGCCCATCAGAGAGGCATTGGTGACAACAGTCATGACTGGTAAGGGCCAGATGAAAGGAACGCCCTGAACACTGTCAAGAAGTCTCCACCACTCTAAGGAGTCCAGGACCAGTGGAGGAAGAGGGACCCATACGTCCAAGGAGTGAAGAGTCGGACAGTAAACTGACCTGAGCCACATTTGGAGGGGGTGAAGATGCAGCCTTGTGAACTGAACCACCTGAGTGCAAGTGGACATGTGGCCCAAAAGCCTCAGGCACATCCAAACTGTTGCAGAAGGCTGAGACTGCAGAAGTGGCGAGTCACCTAAAAACATCTGACAGAAATGCTCTCACACTTGTAAAATCTATTAGGGCCACAATGGACTCTACTTTCTGAGGGAGAAACAAAGTTGACTTTGTAGTGTTTAGGATGAGATCCAGATGCTCAAGCAAGCGCAGTGTGGCATTGATGTGAGAAAGGACGTCCTCTCTGGATCAGGAGCTCTGTAATCAGTTTTCTGAATACACAAAGATATGGATCCCTTTCTTTCTTTCTGGGCTATGCCATGATGATGGCCATGCATTTGGTAAAAATCTGTGAGGCAGTATAGAGGAGGAAGGGAAGTGCCATATACTGGAAATGGCATTCCGCTACAACAAATCGAAGGATTTTTCTGCAGCTCAGCAAAATCACCACATGAAAGTAGGCATCCTGAAGGTCCAGGGCAGCAAACCAGTCATTCTAAGACAATACAGGGAGGACAGTTGACATTTGGAACCTCACATACCTGATATATTTGTTGAGGCTGCAAAGGTCAAGAATGGGTCTTAGCCCTTCCTTCCTTGGATTTGGTCACCAAAAAGTACCAGGAACAGAAACCTTGACCCAGATGATCTGGTGGAACCTCCTCCACCACAAGCTTCCAACGTGAGCAGAGAGTGAATCTGCTCAAGGAGCAATACCTTGTGAGGGCATCCCTAAAGAGGCACAGGGAAGGAGAGTGAGAAGGAGAGATGGAGGGGGACTGGATGGCATAGCCCGATTTGATGATGCTTAGGACCCAGCTGTCAGTGGTGATCAAGCCAGCCTGTCCCCAAATGGGGGTGGGGGAGGGAAGGAAGGGAGTGACAACTGAGACACTGCTCTGGACCAAGGAGTCAAAATGGGTGCTGGGGAGGTGCCAAGGGAGGGCATGTGGACTGTTCGAACCTCATACATGACTGCTTTCTCCTGTGGGATCTATGCTCCTTTCTGGGGGGGTACCGCTGTCTTGGGGGACAGAAAGGCTGCCCTAACATGCGTGGTGAATGATACTGAGGTTGTTGCTGGTGTTGAACACCGTAGTGGCGCCTTTGCACTACCAGTGCATACACCCAAAAGGTAGCCCTGGAGTCCTTGAAGGAGGAGTGCAGAGTCTTGTCTGTTTTATCTGAGAACAGTGCCTAATCATTGAAGGTCAAATCCTCAACGTCCAAGGGAGGACACTGAGAGCAATGCCTGAATTCTACAGCCAGGAAGACCTCCTCATGGTCATCACAGAGGCCATCACTCTTGCTGAAGTATCCGAGACATCCATCAAAAACTGCAAAGAAGTAGCCTTCAGTGACAAATGCCCAAAATTCCTCCCTTGAGGACTTGGGCAGCTCATCTATGAATTAAGACATAGCCATCCAACTGATAAAGTGGTACCTGGACAACAGTTTTGTCTGATTAGCAATTCTTATCTGCAAGGAAGAAGAGGTGTAGAGTCCTTCTCCTTGGCGGTGGATTTAAATCCACTCTATTGAGTTCTATTGTTCACCACGGTTACTACTGAGGAATTTGGGGCTGGATGGGAATTAAAACCCTCACATCTCTGCATGGGAATGAAAGAGTGCTTTTCTATGGGCTCAGCTGCAAGTGGTACCAAAGCTGGCATGCTCAAGAGGACTTAAGCAGGCTCATGGAGCGCATCATTAATAGGGTGACTCTTCCAAGGGCAAACAGCTGCAGGATATCACTAACTTGTGTATGTGTTCTCCTGCAGGAACTCCGCTTGAACACCCATAGAAGCAGCCATGCTCTTCAACAGGTCCTAGTATGCCTTGAAATCATCAGTACTGAAGGGCAGGAAGAGCTTGACACCTTGGAATTGCCCGGGGTCAAGGATGAGGTACTTAACTGTGCCAGAGCCAGATCCTGCTTCAGGGCTAATGGGCTCAGGTGGGATGACTCTGGAGGCTCCTCAAGAGGAAGGTTCACCAGTACCTCGACCTGTGGTGGATCGATAGTCACTGCCACAGACGTAGCCAGTGATTTTGGCTTTAAGCAAGATGAGGAGTGGGATCTCCGCGACTGAAGAGCAGCTCATGGATTCTACAGAGACCACTAATATGGATAGGGCACTGTTGGCCAGTAGACACCAGGACAGGGTTCCCCATGCCAACCCTGGGACCAGTACCAATCCTGGTACATATAGTGCTCCATGAATGGCCTTCGCTGAAGTGATGGAGAGCAGGGAAGAGTAAGATCCCAACTCAAACACTGAGAAGTTCCAGACTTCAGGGAATAGCAATGGGGAGAGCCCTGAGGGTGTAAACAGCTGGTCCAACTCCTCCATAGCTCAGACTGACAAGGGGACTGGTGCAGAGGATGAAAACTATAACACCAGCAACAAGCATGCCTCCATTGTTGCTAGTGCTAGGAGCAGTGTTGACCCCAAAGTCAGCATCAGTACCAAAGTAACTAACAGCGCCAAAGTGGAAGGTGTTTACTGCTACCACAGCAACATGGTGGCACCAGCCATGGGGGTACCGAAGACATTCCTGGTGCTGAAGAGGTCCCCTTGTGTCAAGTTCAGTACTAGCCCCCTTTCCACTGAGTGTGGAAGGGAAACATCAGGGCATGGTGCCGACAGACCCATAGGTTCAGTGGCTTGCCCAGCTAATGGAGCTATAAAGGATGCAGCCCTGGCAAAGTCCTGGACCAACAGAGGTCAGGACAAAAAGTCAGAGGAGGTCCTCTGTGGCCTGATATGCCACCGACATAGGCAGAAGCAGCTGGTGCTGGCATCATCCTCATCAGTACTGGAGTCAATGGACGCCCTGGGACCAGAATGGGAGTCAACTACACAGAGTCTTTGACCTTCCTGTGCAGTTCCAGGGAGTAGTTAATGGGACCTATTCCATCCAATGTATCCATCTTCACCCTGTGCTGATCCACACTTCTTCTGGAGGAGGGAGACAAGTCCCCATGGGACCTGTCTCATTGGTCTTATGAGATCTTTTCCTCAGCACACTCAATGGGAAACAATTCCTCTATCTTTCTGGAGAAGGACACAAAGCGGTAGCACTGTCCAAATCAGAGGGCGACCTGCGATCTGATGAAGGCTTCAGTACCAAAGCAGGCCACACGACCTGCTCAACCAGGTGCTGCTTCAGATGAAGATCCCTCGCCACCTGAGTCCATTCTGTGAATGATCTGTAAATCAAACACCACTTCTTCATGTGGACTTTGTCTAGACACAGCAAGCCCCGCATGTGGGGATCGTTATTGGAGAGGGCCCCTACACATGATGGACAATGTTTAAACCCTAGTGATGGCATCACCAGGAACACAAAGTACAATTAACGCACACTAAGTCTAACTAACTCTATATTAGGAGTGCAACTAGAAAAAAGTCACTGAAAAGAGGACTGTGAAGTTGAAAACCACAGCGAGTTCTGACTCCAGCCATGCAGGGTAAGAAGGAAGTGGGGGTGGGGGGAAGGTGTCCAGGGTGGCACCACCTCATATAGGTAGGGAGGGGCTATGACCATGAAGTTCGAGTGCCACCCCTCTACAGGTATTGCTAGGTAAAAATCTCTGGGTCTGGTACGCTGAGCACACACACCCCTAAGTGGAATACACAGTGGAATACTCAAAGAAGAAACTTTTCTGAATGAAGGGAAGCAGCCCGAACTCACCAGGAGAAACTTTCCATTGTTTCATGAGCTCTGACCTTAAATCTTTATTCTGAGGTTAATATATATAATTTAAAGTAGTTTGCCCTCATTAATAGAGCAGAATGTGAACTGCTTCTTGGACAGTTCTGAACATGCAATTTTGTAGTCTGTGGAGCATTTATTCCAGCACCAAAACAGAGGCTGTGAACCCAGTGGTGGAAAGTCCACCTGGACAGAGGAATGAAGGTGATTTTATCTACAAAAGCCATCTGGAGTCAGCCAGAGCATCTCATAAAATTGGAGTGGCAGACTGAGGTGGGCTGGAAACAGCAACCAGAGCACCTCCTCAGTTTCAACACATCTCCTAGACAGCCTTCACCAGCTGGAGTCCTGTGGCGTTCCCTCTAGAGTTAAAGCTGCCATCTCTTGGTGGAATTCCTGGGAGAAGGCAGTAGCAGTACTGCTGAATACACCTTAGGTGCAGCTTGTGCTACCTGGGTGCAGTTTGGGTGCAGCTGGTGCAAGTAGCTTAAAATTGTACCTGCCTGTGCCCACAGAGGTGTATCAGTCCTTACATGTTCATATGTCTTTCATTATCTGCATATGTCCCTATGTCATGTTCTTATTATCTTGACTCAAGAGTTGCTATCCAAAAAATCCTTAAAGCCTTATATCAAAGCATTCTTGGTTTATATGGTTATTTGTTCTATGCATCACCATGTGTTTCTTGGCAGAACTGATATTTTATTGAGAAAAAATTCAATAGACTCTTGTCAAAGATACCTAACTGAAAGCACAAGAAATAAAAGAAATTTGAGTCATAGAATGTGTTTCAGGTTCTTGCAATTTCTCTCAATGGGATGATTTATAATACTATTTTAAAATTCCATAAAACATGTAACATTCTTTATATGCTTTTACACCCTCTATATACACACACAATTTACTGAGTCTTCTAAAACTGCTACTTTAAAATGTAATGTAAGGCTAAAAAATTGGAAGGGTTTATGATGTTTCCCTACGCAGAGCTACACAAAACACTACTCCAACCAACAAAGGCCATTACAAATATAAAGTTCATCATTGTATTTAAAAATCAGTAATTTCTCAATAATTACAATTAAAAGGACAGTTTTAATGTTTTCATATTTGCTACCCCATGCCCTCTTTAGTATCTTTCCATATCCAGAGAAAGAGCAAAATAAAGGCCAGCCTATTTAACTAAACTGCTTTCATTAAAGAAAAGAAAAGCAAGAATCTATAAAGTAATGAGTGATCCTATTAGTTCCACCAGACTAAAATCATAGAGTCTACGTATGTGGTCCTTTCAGCCACATCTGTCATGGGCTATTTTGGTACCACAGAGTGCAGAATATTTGACCATTTATTTAATAGATAAGGCCAGGACAAATAAAGATTTGTCTTCCCTAAGAAGAAATATATAATGAAAACAACTGAAAAAACCCATGCAACAAATATCCTCCAATATTTTCATTTTTACACTAGCTACACCAGTATATTTATAGTTTTCCATTGAATTCTTTTCAAAGAAGAAAAAGAAAAATATAATAAGATGTGTGCCATGGAGAACAAAAAGAGGGAAACTGACAGTGTAAGCAGAGGATAATGAGTTAAATATTAAAACATACAGAATTGCTGTCAAACAATGTAAAATCCTTAAGAATTCTATTTATCAGTTTTTAGCATATATTGCTAATGTCGTATTTACAGTACAATTCTGAAGTCTCCTTTAAACTCCCTCAACAATTCTGACTATAAAAATACTGTATTTTTGCATGCTCTTTTAGTAATAGATTGAAATGCTGATTCCAAAAATAGATCAGTCACCCAATTAAACTCTAGAACTTTGAAAATCCAGATCACCTTTTGTAATCATCTTTATATGGAAAAAAAGAGAATTTTATTTATCACTACAGAATCTTTCAGAGCTACTTTTGTGTGAACAGTAAGATTAATGGTTCAAAATGTCCATATGTTATTTCATATCAGTATATTTACATTAAAAGCATCCATCCATATTTTACATTTTATGAAAAAACATGGGTGCCTTATACAAATTTTTTATAGCACAACCTATCAGATTGTAATTTGTTTTAATCTTATTTCAGTGTTCTTTAGTAAGACTACATATTCTAATAGCTTGAAACGTTTTTCTTAAAACTACTGAAAAGAAATAGTGCATATTTAAGATACAAACAAGGCTAAACCTTATACTCTTCTCTTTCAGTAATGAAGTCTGGGAAAGAAATCACAGACACCCAAGTGGTTTGGCAACTGTAAGTGACAGAAGCTCTGCTAAATCCTCTGTTTACACTGGGGATTAGCTGAGTAGATTGTGAGTAGCAAACTGAGCTGTCCATGGTCAAGGGAACCTGCTCCCTGTCAGCCTGTGGGGCACAGGGACAAAGCATGGTCCTGGTAGGAAGTGACCCATAAACGTATTCCTACGAAGGATTTATACAAAGCCAGTCTGCCTCATAGAAACTCCATATGACCATTAACTGGCCTGCAAGGCCTGCCAGGAGGCCTAATTACAGGTCTACAGAGCCCAATAACAAAAGCTGAAGAGCTTTAGCCTAGGGATGATCTGCTTTATACTGACTTGAGAGAGTCCATATAGAGTGACAAAAAGAAAGAGGTTTAGCTTTAAAATTCTCCCAAGAGACACAGCATTGTAACTAAGTCTGGAAAGCCCACATGCAACATACTTCAGATAGGCTTAAACATACCACCCTCTCAAAATTAACATTCAACTACTGCCTGCTTAACATCTGCTCAAACATGGTAAGTTGCTGTCATATTGTTAGACTACGCTAAAAAGGCTTTCTTCTATTTCAATATTAAGATAGATAAGTAAATAAAAGTCACACAAATATAAATGTATAGCAGTGACCAATAATCTCTACTGAGGAACAGTTTTTATAAACCCAAATTAGTTTCTTAAAACCATTAATGTAGAGTACTTAAGTGACTACAGCTACTGCCTGGTTTACTCAGAACACAGATGCGGACTCATTAATCTATACTGACAGAGAAACTAGATTGAGTTAGCGTGAACTGTATGGGAAACCAACACAATTTTAGAATATAAAGGCTTCTTGTAGGCAATATCTCACTATAATGGTTTTAAAAATGAATGTTATGGCTAATGTAGGTAATTATTAAACATTTAGTCAGACAACCCACACATGGCAATAACTCAAAGTCAGAAGAAAACTTTCAAATATCAGTGAAAATTAACTCTCTCTCTTTTCATCACCCTTTTACTACATTTTTACTTTAAAGAACACAAATCAAAAATTTCAAACTAGATGCCTAAAGTTAGGCACTAAACATGGATTTTTCAGAAATGCTGAACACCCACAGTTCCCACTGAAGTTGTGCAAACTCCTCCGTTCTTAAAAAAAATTTGTATGCAGCTTACCTTAGGCATCAAAGTTGGTAAACTTTGGCCATATCATTTGTATGGGATTAGAAATCATTAACATTTGTAAAGAGCTTTCAAGCCTTGTATGCTGTAGATACTAAATATTATTGTATTTCTACATTTCAGCTTCCTTCTCCTGTTTAATTCCGCAGGATGTCAAATTTCTAAACTTGTACATTACAATTTTCCATGCCAAATAAAATATTATGACTTCAATGAAGGATCAAGCAAAATCCTCCAGATTGTGAAGAGAAAAAGTCTTAAGTCTTAAAACCCTTAAACACAAATACTTTACCTGAAACAATAGAAAAAGTAATATGGTACATTAGAGGCTATGAAACTTTTTGTATGGAATGTTCTTTTTGAAGTTCCCTCTAGTGTGAAAGTGCCTCTAAGGATTACTATCAGTAGTTAATTAAAACACAGTTGTGTCTTTCTAGTAATTGGCATGAATTTAGCATTAAATCCTTTTTTACTAGCCTAACTCCGATCTTTTCTTGGAACTCAGGTTGATGTGAATAAAATACAGCCTGAGAACTATAGGTTAGGCATAATCAGCTATTATAGTAAAAAAGACAGCAAACCAGTATCTATTACAATCCCCATTTTCACACTAATCAACTTTACAAAATAATATTCACCTTTTGGGTTGACATTTTCTGTGTTTGGCCTATGCCCAAAGCTAATTTCTCTCTCTACATTTTTTTTTTTTTTGAGCAAAATCTTTTTAAAAATTTTGAACTTTGAAAAAGTGAAAAGACCCTTTTTCCTTTGCAAATACATATGTGTGTGTGTGTGTGTGTGTGTGTGTATATATATATATATATAAAATGTACATTCACACATACATTCACACACACACACACTTTTCTGTATCAAGCTTCAGGAAAGAAAAAAGCACTAAAATTTTAAACTTGGTATGGAACAGTCCTCACTGATATCATACCATTTCCTTGGTTTAGAGGTACGTTTTAAAACAAAAAGGTATAAACAATTAAAAATTACTCCTGAACATGGTCAGCAGTCACCATTTCTAAATTGTTAATGAGATCTCATCGTAAAGATTTTCATCTTCTCAGCCTTGCCTTCAGGTAAAAGGGCTGTTACTGAAATAGCCCAGATGAAATGCCTAAATGAATCTGGAACTCCTCAAAAGTGATATTTATGGTATGTTGCATAAATAATCATTGAGTCAACAACTTTAGAGTCTCTGCAATTTCTTTGCATTCTACAATACTTTGCTAATTTTAAACTTTCATAAAAATTGTGTATGTCTTTTTCCATTAAAACAATATAGCCATCCCAATGCAAGCAGATGTGTTGCTGTACTATTAATCTAGATTTGGAGAAAGAACTCTCCAAGTAGCAGCAATAAAAGTGAAAACTCACTCCTCCTCCAAGTCATCCACTTCACTGGGCTTGTCTTCACTAGAAAATTGGACTGTAGCAGAACTTGACCATGAGGAGTTATGTTAACCAAGACTGCAGTTAGTATAGACAAGGGTATGCAGTGTTTAACATGATGTCAGCTGGTGGTGGGTCAGTCCTGCTAGTTAACCTATCACCACTGCAACTTTGTGTTTTATATGTATGTACACCTAAGCCCTCAAGATCATGTTCTAGCATAATTTAATTTTTAGTGAAAATAACCCTGATGAAGGATTAACCTCAAAAGCTCAAGTGGGACAGTTTAAATGCCAACTTTATTAACTGGAAGCCATTTCTTTTTCTCAAAATGAAATTAAATGCAATGGCAACACTAGCTCAACTTAGCTGCACATATACAGCATGTTCTAATTCAATCTTTCAGTTTACATTTGTAGCTTAATGTATTATTGTACTGTTGATGTTGATAAGTGTATACATTAAATTATACAGAATGTTCACAGTGGTTAAATCAGTAAGTCTATGGGTTAGCAGAAAGAAGGTAAATATAGTAATGAAACTATTTTTTCTGAAGAATCTAAACTGATCTGCAATATCTATATACGGTAACTCCTCACTTAACATCATCCCGGTTAACGTTGTTATGTTGCTGATCTATTAGAGAACATACTCATTTAAACGTGCACAATGTTTGCTTATAACGTTGTTTGGATGTGGGGGCTTGGAACCAGGGTGGGCCGGCAGCAAAGCTAGATAATTTAAAAAAAGTGATGTGACAAACTATAACACAAACTACAGTAATACTGCAATATACAAGTACTGCTGAACCCTGGACTAGTACCTGGCCCCCAGGTTATTATTCTCAAAAGTTGAACTAGTTGTATTTTCAGTATTGAAAACAACTCTCTCAAAACAGAGTATCACATTACAGCAATGAGGGCTATAATAGCTGTATTGAAAAATACTGCTTGGTAAAATTCTGGCACAGAAGGACTTCATATAAATGACATAATGGTAAAAAGTTCTCATTTTGCTTTAAACAAAAAAAAAGAATGAATGAAAAAGTTATTAGCCTTTCTCCACACCCTTCTCACAACAATGTTGTCAACTTCATTCTTAATTGAGCAAGAACAAACAACAGAGTTGGGTTTTACAGGGTTTTTTTTCATTTTCCATTTTCAGCATTAAAATACAGACAGGAAAGGGGATTTTCCCTACATTTCAAATTAAGTTAAACAAATACATTAAACCTCTCTCAAGTCATCCATGAGCAATTTGCACCTCCAATTTAAACTTCAGTGTCCAGCTGTGAATTTTTAAAATTATAAAGTGTCAGAACCATTTTAAATGTCTCTTGAAATTCACAGGACCGAGGTCATGATGATATACAACTCATGGTATTGTTAATACATTTTCAAGGTGTTAAATTAAAAAATGAGGTGTGACAACAGTGAGTAGTATAAACAAATTGTACTTTTTGAGGTCTGTGCTGTCACATCTATTTTTTAATTATATGCTTCAAAGACATATTAAAAGATATGGAGAACAATGCATACATTTGAAACTATGAAATATAAGGTGCTAGTTGCATTATTGAAAAACGTGAATATTTGCTGGAAATATCAAAAGAAGTACTTCCCTTTAGGAAAAAAAGGTCCCCAAAAGGAAGAAGAAAAAAGACTGCATACTTGTAAAGTATATTTTACAATTAAATCTATGAAACAGGAGAATACAAATTAAAATTGAAGATCTGAAATGACTGCACAGCACCCATACTTACTGATAACATTTGTAAGAAATTCTGAAAGTTCTCCTATTTTTGTGCATTAAAAACAACAAAAAGTTGTATATGGAAAAAAACAAAAAGTGTAAGGTCTAGGGACTAAATAGGACTGCAGTAAAATTGCAAATATGATTACAGATGAATGGTCTAGCCCTTTTTGAGTACACTACATAAATGCTGAAGAAATCAAGGAAAACACCTATGAACAACATTCGATTAATTGAAATTATTAAACAAATGCCAATGAAAATATTCACCAACACTCTTCTGCAAAAAAATAAAATTCTAGGCAAAAAATTTCCAAAGTAGCCTCTGGATGCCCAACTTCAGACACCTAGTACTTGTTTTACAGAAGTACAGCTGCAGGTGATCAGCATGTCTGACAGCCAAAACACAGGTATTGAGCTGGGCACCAAAAAACTGGGGAACCCAAATCCAGTGGCCACTTTGAAAATTTGATCTTATGCTTTTAACAAACATATATGCTTGTGCTTAAAACAAAATGGCATACAAAACAAATATTTCAAAGCAGAGTAATTTGTGCATATTTACTAATGTTTACATATTTTTTCTATATTATTTGCATCTGTACTACAAAATCATTGATACCAATTGTTGATTTAATTGAAATAAGATATCTTATTAAATCTAGAAATATTTGCATTGTTTATAATTATGTTAAAGAGCTGCTTACAAAGCTCCACTGAGAACTCTTTAATTTTCAGGCTGCAACACCATAACTGGACCCCCTATACTGTTCACCACCTGAATTTGTACCCAAGTAAAATGGGCTCTTACCCATAGATGTAGTATTTAAAATATTCACTAATTAACAATTTAATATTCTCTAATTGTCTCACACGTGTCCGAAGTCCCACATTGTCCATGAGGATACTGAAACAGAATTGCCTGAGTCAGAGCCCTGGGGTACTGTACAGTAACAGCCTCAGGACTGTTCGTGCACTTTTCTATTATGGAATTCCCTATGCTATTATTGACTAGGAAGGACTGATCTGCATAATGACTGTATAGTCTTTCAAGCGTACAGCCATCATACAACCCCCAGTGCTCTGACTACTACCCTCAGGAATTCCCATCCACAGACTCAGAACTAATCCATCAACTGCTGACACCTCTTGCCTTTGTCATCCCTCCTAATCCAAGATATTAAATACAATTTTAATTCATTAAAGGCATTGCTCTTAGTAGAGATAGCCATGTTGACTTCTGAATAGAAGAAATATGAGGCCCTATTTGCCAAGCATAAAAGGGCAAAACCAGTAGGCAAAAGTAACATTTTCAAGTATTAAAATAGCATTGAGAAATGCATCCCCACAGTCTCAGAAGCAGTAGGGGGTTCCTGTTCTTTCCCCCCTCGCAAGAGCCAGCTTCTTGTGGTCAGGGGTGGAGAGGTAGGTGTGTAGCTGGGGAGTCAGGAGTTCTATAGAAGTCTATTGTCTTCTGAGTAACAGAAGGAGGACACATAAGCCCTCTTATGCTCTATGGTCAGGGAGTCATTATGTGCTTGACCAGCAGCAACTGAGTTGGTTGGAGGAACACATTCTGAGGTCAGCGGATGCCCTCTTATATGTTCATTGGTCAGGGAGGGGCCACATGAATGGATCAGTGTGCAGATAGGGGGAAATAATGTGGTGATTCAGTAAAGGGATAGGACAGAGTTTAGGAGTCGAGTCAGGGTAACTATAATTGGCATGAGATGCCACAGCAGAGGGTTTGGCAGGGGAGCTGCAAGGATTTCACAGGTGGACAAGGGCATGAGAGAGGTAAATTGACAAGTGGCTAAATTATGGGAGTCAGAAAGGTTGATGATTGCCCATCGCAAAATTGTATAACCAACACTAGAGTTATTCAAGGAAGCAATAATATACCTTTCTAACGGAACGGTTAACAATCTGGGAATCTGGCAGGGCTGGGGCGAAATCAGCCAAGCTAACCGCTGGTGCCTCTGGTGGCAGGTGTCCAGCACAGATACTCATTCAACAGGGGTCCAGTTCCCTGATAAGCCAGAACGGGAAGTGGACTTGGGGGGAGGGCATCTTCCAAAGCAACTGAAGAACCGTGTTGATGTACCTAATGTCTGGTACAGTGAGGAGACAACCCCTTTTCCTCTGCCCCTTAACCCTCATACATGAGAATGGCTGTAGGAGTTACCATAATAAGACAAGGTGTGGAGGGATAACAGCTGTCCTCCAGCGTATTGAACAGATTGCACTGTACAAGTTATTGCTGGATAGCTCACAGATCAGTTAAGTTACTAAAGCTGTGGCCTAATTAAATCTCATTCCTTGTGTCTTATCTTTCTTCTTGCATGTCTGGGACAATGTGCTGCTGCAGAAAGTAAGAGAACCTTTAACAGGGCACAGAAATGCAGTACAGGCCTAGAATCTTCACCTCTTTAAAGAAGGTTTTTACAGAATCCCCCACCACACACACACTTTTTCTGGAACCCATAAAACAAACAAAAACCAGAACAATGACAGCAAACACATTTGAAATTCACATGCTAGTTCTTCTGCAGGAGATAACTAACACACATTGATTTCCACGTCCCAGAACAATTTAGACACTATCAACGATGGTATACAAATGAGAACAGCCACACTGGTTTGATGGGAGAAGGTGGGGAAAAGATTCAATATTTGCCAAAGTGTGGGGGACAAAATCAACTGGGACACAGGTTTCACTTTGTGATATTATAAACAATGCAGTAAAATTATTGCTTCTATTACATATTTATGTAGCATCACTTACCAGCTGCCTCAAGAACCAACTGCAATCTAGCTTTGGCCTGTTCAGCAAGAGACTGAAAAGAAAGATAAGATTTACAATAAACTGTAGCATTATTAAAACAAATTTTTGTATACATTTACATGTAATGTATTATTTCATATACAAACACACACTAAATTTAAGTCTGGTAGAAACCATTACACACCACTCAATTTACTTCTGTACTTACATTCCCAACAGTGGATTATCCCCTTTATTTTTGTCATTGCGTCAACAAGTCCCATCATCTTAAAGGTAACATTGAAGCTAAATTCAGTTATGAGCTAAGTTCTCAAGATCTGGGTGAGAGTATGAACATGTGGTAGGACAGAACCAAAGAAGTTATTCATAGAAAAGATTGAGTTAATGAGTCTAAATACTGAGGTGCTCATGCATCACTCCTTTTCAACCATTCAAATTCAGCCATTCCGTGTGGCAACTCTAGTGCCTGGTTTTATAAAAAAGTAGCATTAGGACCAATGAAAAATGTACTTTAATATGACTGGTATAGCTTGTGGTTACATACCCCATTTTGTGTCTGTTCTGTTTAGTTCCTCTCCATAGATGTTCTTTCATACCAAAGGGGGACAAATGTCCTTCCATTGCCAGTGTCAACCACTCTGCTAATCATTCCAGGGGACCTAACAATTTTATTGTGTCCCATGTACTTGCTACCCCTCTAATTTTGGGGTCACCTGCAATTCTGATCACAGTTCAATTTACACAAAAAACACATTTATCATTAAGCAGTTACCCAAGTTTCGGAAGGTACTCATTGTCTGTTGCCTGTCAAAAAGCCTCTGGAAACATTGAGAGATTCCTAGTCTAGACTACAATAGTAAGAAGTGTCATGGCTTGAAAAAGGACACACGATTCACAGGAACAGATGTAGCTCCATGGACCACCAATGGATTAAGTCATCCATCCCATCTCTATCTCTGTAGGACTGTGTCCCTACATTATGTTATTGTTTTGGCCAGTCTGAGTACTGGCCAAAACAAGTCTAAGATTGGTGACCTTTCTGGTGAAAACAAACAAAAAAGGCATTTAACACTTCGGCCATTGCTGCATTTGTTATGGTCTTTCCCTCCTCATTGATTAATGGGCCTACCCTGTTCTTCATTGTCTTCTTACTTCTAATGTATTTGTAAAATGTTTTCTTGTTACTCTTTATGTCCCTCACAAGATTTAATCTCAGTTTGTGCCTTATACAGCAACAGTACCAATTCTATAACCAGTAAAGTGTTTGAGCAACATACTGATGGCACTTCCATTATCTTCAGCAAGGAGAGGTGCCAATGTCTGGAGTCACAGCATCTCCATAGGTCTTTTCAAGTACAGATTGGTGTGAATGACCATCCCACCAATCTTTAATGGCCAGACATACAAGAACATCCACTGCCCCCACCAAACAGCCAGCAACAAAGGAGGCTACCACTACACCTTCCCACTGCAGCCTCTCCAGTAAGACTCAAAGACTCCAAAAATGACTTCCACCCATGTCAGGCACTCTCCCCATACACTGCTGATGCAACAGAACTGGTTGAATATATTCTTTGTGAGTTAGGAGAGTTCACTATGCAACAGGACGCTGTTACCTGCCAGCCACCCCGAATTACTTCACTTCTCACAAAAGTTATCAGGGTCAGAAAAGTTCCATTCAGGAGCCTAGCAGGTCTTGATGCCTCAAATAAAGGAATCTGCTCACTTTGGCACCAGTTTGTATAGCACCATAGTCTGAAAGAAGGAAACTTTTCACTGATTGACAGTGCCAACTTTAGCACCAGCCTCTTCCCCCACAGAACTAAGTGGAACGCCTTGGGTCAGCTGAAAGTTGAACACAATCATTGCAGCATCATACCACAAGAATGCAGGAGCAAGGCATGTGGTGGTGAAGTCCACTGCACTGTTGCAGTGTCTATGAAGAGCAATGATAGCTCTCAAGGCTCAGTATCAGATTCCCACACTCATTCATATGGGTGGCTAACTTGTCCCTCCCACAATTTCTCACCACCCCAAAACCTCACCATCGTTTGTTGCCAGATTTTTGGTAGGTATTATGGCAGAGTTGAGTCTTGGAAAGGGATTCAAAGGAGAAGAGGGTAGCAGGCTTACAGATAAGTTCATAATAAGAGACCATGTGTAAAGAATAGCATGGAATGAAGTGCAAAGACGCTTGTGGGCAAAGCAGGTAGTTGAGACTAGCTTTGTTTGCAGAGTCGAGGGGCAGGAAGAAAGTAATACAAGACAAGAAATGTATAAACAGGAAAGGGAAAAGTTGCAAAGGCACCTGACAGTTCATCAACTCAACCATCATAGACTAATGGGGTTTGGTCTGCAAGACCCTCAGACTTTCTGAGCAAGAGTTGGTGATGTAGCTAATATCAGTATGGTTCGTATGAACATGGATAGTTTTAATGCTCCACGTCTCCCTGATGTCAAGGCACGGATGCTTAGAAAAAGTGGGGAAGCTGGAAAAGGTATACCAAGTGTTTCCCCTTTTCACAACTACCTGGGCTTTCTGTCCCTTATGCCAAGATATATTCTCCATGTTTTGTCAATTTAAACATGATAGTGAGTGTCATCTTTCAAGTGTGTCCTTAATACAAATGTTATATAACTTGATAATATCATTTTTCAATATATTTATCACAATATTTAAGTCTTACAAATCATGCATATATACATCAACTAAGGATTAAAAATAGTGATTTTAATTTGAAAATATTTCGTTATAGTTCTAACATAGAATATTCCTATCTGAGTGTAACTCATCTATCAGCATAGAATACTTTAATGTCCCACTTCTTAGGTTATGATACTTTCACAGAAACTTCCGTCAGTTAGTCCAGTATGCCAGATATAATTCCTCCAAAGATATCTAAATGGCCATAGTCTGTTTTTCATCATTAGTAAAACAAGTATCCTAAATGAAGAATTTTTGTGAAGACAATATGGAAAGCTGTTTATACATGTAATAATTAACTTTTCCTTCCTGCTTTAAATTTTTTTTTAAAATTATCACCAAACACTGAAAAAGGTCATTATTCAAAATGGTTTGGTTTTCTTCTCCAGAATTTTAATGGAATTTTTTATCTTCTATTGGCCTTTGAGTACTAGTCAACGAAGGAATTTATTGTCTTTTGTATCAATAATCCACCAATTCAGGTTCCTGAATTTCATGTTTGTTGACCCTCTCAAAGAATTCTAATAGAATGGTGAGGCATGATCTCCCTTTACAAAAACTGTGTTTACTCTTCCCCAACATACTGTATTCATCTGTGTGTCTGATAATTCTTGACGATGGTTTCAACCAATTTGCCTGGTACTGAAGTTAGACTTAACACCTGTAATTGCCACATCAGCTATCTGACAGTAGTCTGGTGCAGAGACTGATTTATGCAATAGGTTACATACCACAGTTATGTAGGCAATTTCATATTTGAATTCCTTCAGAACTCTTGGGTGAATACCATCTGGTCCTTGTCCTGGTCCTCTGTTGACACCTCAGTCTGGGGCAGTTCCTCAGATTTTTCACCTAGAAAGAATGGCTGAGGTGTGGGAATCCCTCTCTCATCCTCTGCAGTGAGAACCAGTGCAAAGAATTCACTTATCTTCTCTGCAATGGCCTTGTCTTCCTTGAGAGCTCCTTTAGCACCTTGATCATCCAGTGACCCCACTGACTGTTTGGCAGGCTTCCTGCTTATGATGTATTTAAAGTTTTATTTGATTTTATTATTGCTTCTTAATGTTAATTTAATACATGTTTGTATGTGTATGGTGATTTAACAGCAACAGCATCATGTGGGAGGTAGAAAATACAAGTGATATAACTGAAATGAACAGACCTAACTATTCATCTTTACACTGACCTAAACCCATGCATAGGGCCCTACAAAATTCAGGGTCCATTTTGGTCAATTTCATGGTCATCAGATTTTAAAAATAGTAAATTTCATGATTTTAGCTCTTTAAATCTGAAATTTCACAATGTTGTAATTGTAGGGGTCCTGACCCAAAGGAAGTTGGGGGGTTGGGAGGTTTGCAAGGTTATTGTAGAGGGGATTGCAGTACGGCTACCTTTACTTCTGTGCTGCTGCTGGCGGCGGCACTACCTTCAGAGGTGGGCAGCTGGAGAGTGGTGGCTACTGGCCGGGAGCTCAGCTCTGAAGGCAGAGCTGCCGCCAGCAGCAGCGGAGAAGCAAGGATGGCATGGTATGGTATTGCCACCTTTACTTCTGTGCTGCTGCTGGAACGGTGCTGCCTTCCAGAGCTGGGTGCCCAGTCAACAGCCGCTGCACTCCAGCCACCCAGCTCTGGAAGGCAGTGCAGAAGTAAGGGTGGCAATACCATGAACCCCCTAAAATAACCATGTGAGCCCCCCCGCAACTCCCTTTTGGGTCAGGACCCCCAATTTGAGAAAGGCTGTTCTCCCCCATGAAATCTGTATAGTATAGGGTAAAAGCACAGAAAAACAGATTTCACAGGGAGAGACCAGATTTCACTGCCCATAAATTTGGTAGGGCCCTACCCATGCAGGACACTGATATCATGTACTGAACAGAGCACAGAACCATTAAGTTCCAGAAAATAATACTCAAACTTATTCCATATTCCACATATTGAAACTGAAGTTGAATATAAAAGAAAAACAAATGTGGTTATTCCAATGGGAAAAAATAATGAATTATATAGACAAAAAAGGGAAAATGTTTGTCAGCATAACTTAAATTATTCTTGACAAGCAAATTTACGAAGGAAAAGAAACAGAGCTACTTTGCATTACAATATAACTAATTCTTTGTTACAATTAATATCATGCAATTAGATTTTGGAGCATTAATTGCCACAAAAAATTATACAGAATATGCAAAAGATTTGTTTGATACATTAATTTTATTCTTGTTAATTTACTAGAAGAACATTATGAGGTTTTTTTTTTATTAAAAATAAAATAAATGCTAACAAACATGATTGTCTTGCTTTGGCATATAATTTAAAATACCACATTATATTGAAGAGTCAATGATAGTAAGGCACATAGTATTCCTCATAAATTTGATTTTTCTCAGCTGTAAACTTGTCACATATCAGAAATGTTATATATGAAACACCAAGAAATGTTTCATGACAAATTCTCACACAAAATTGTCCAAAGCATGTCTTACTAAACTTTTGAACGTGTCATGAATAGACTGAGAAACCATATTGCTTCATCTGCTTTTAAATGTTTTACACTGGTGATTCCTAGTCTTTTTGGGAAACTATGAGATGCCAAGATGAAGAACTCAGTTGTACATGTCAGCAAGCAGTTCAACTATGCTTTCTGTTCTTCCACACCCTGCAACTCAGAGGCAAAAGATAGGAAAGCAAACAAGAAACAGTCAACAGTCAGGATCCCAGCTGCCCTACTGGAGCAGTCACAAAGGTAAGAGAATATACTTCACACTCCTACATCTCCATGATCCACTGGTTCAGCTCAGTAGGTTGGAATTATCAGTATATTCAGAACTGTAGTTTACAACTACTATTAAACATTTTACGTAGATAAATCTGTTATTTACAAAAAACAATGCTTACTATGTTAAATATATACTGACAACAGTGTGTTAATATTGAAACTAATACAGATGATATCAAGTAAATTTGAGAATTAGTCCTGATTTTACACTTAAAATATTAAAGTAGAGTGAGAAAGTAATATAAATCAAGGAGAATTTGCTGACATCTCATATGTATTCTTCACTGGTATTAGTAGGGGTGAATTAGTGCTGGGGACACTGCTGTGGTAATGAGAGACCACAGTGAAGGTATAAATTGGTTAGGTGAACACTGGGCTGAAGAAGAAGCTGACTGGTCAAAAGGAGAGAGTACATGCACTAAACTGCTACTTTTTTATTTTACAGAAGGGGATGTAATTTAATGATTAGAACATTAGACTGGAAGTTATTAGTTCCATTCTTGTAATTAATGTGCTATATGATCATTTGGGTCACTTCTCTGAGGTTGAGAAGAACTATCTGTATAAAGAAGATAACACTTAACCACCTCACAGGCCTGTTCGGAGGCTTAATAACTAACTACAAAAAATAAATGAATTCTGGTATTTGACTCCCCTGGCCCTTTTAAAAACTTGGACCCAAACATCCAGATACATGAGAGGACTTTTGCTTAGACTACTGCTTTTTAGCTGGTTCTCAAAGCACTGTAGCACAGACACACGCAGAGCACCAATGGGACTATGAAGCTATGTCATAAATATAAAGGGAAGGCTAACCACCTTTAAATCCCTCCTGGCCAGAGAAACCTGTAAAGGGTTAAGAAGCTAAGACAACCTCGCTGACACCTGACCAAAATGACCAATGAGGAGACAAGATACTTTCAAAGCTGGAGGGGGTGGAGGGGAAACAAAGGGTTCTCTCTGTCTGTGTGTTGTTTTTGCTGGGACCAGAGCAGGAATGCAGGTCAGAACTCCTGTAAAAAGTCAGTAAGCAATCTAGTTAGATATGCGTTAGATTCTGTTTTGTTTAAATGGCTGATAAAATAAGTTGTGCTGAATGGAATATATATTTCTGTTTTTGTGTCTTTTTGTAACTTAAGGTTTTGCCTAGAGGGATTCTCTATGTTTTGAATCTGATTACCCTATAAGGTATTTACCACCCTGATTTTACAGAGGTGATTCTTTTACTTTTTAATTAAAATTCTTCTTTTAAGAACCTGATTGCCTTTTCATTGTTCTTAAGATCCAAGGGTTTGGGTCTGTGTTCACCTATGCAAATTGGTGAGGATTTTTTTTTTAATCAAGCCTTCCCCAGGAAAGGGGGTGTAGGGCTTGGGAGGATACTGGGGGGGGGGGGGGGGGGAAAGAAGTTTCCAAGTGGGCTCTTTCCCTGTTATATTTGTTAGACGCTTGGTAGTAGCAGCAATAAAGTCCAGGGACAAAAGATAAAATAGTTTGTACCTTGGGGAAGTTTTAACCTAAGCTGGTAAAAATAAGCTTAGGGGTTTTTCATGCAGGTCCCCACATCTGTACCCTAGAGTTCAGAGTGGGGAAGGAACCTTGACAAGCTATTATTGAAGATAGAATTTAAACAGAAATTACAGCTAGCTTATATTGTATTTCTTCCATGACGGGATAAGTATTTTGATGACAACACAACAACTGGACAGTACTTCATTAAAAGTTTTATCTTCTAGATTAAATTGCTCGTAGCCCAATGTACTTAAAACAGATTATGATATTAATGTACAGACAATTTTATTACAAGATACAGGGGCAGGTATTTATAGTTTTAAACGTTATATTATTCTTCATGGTTTTTAGACAAGGATCAAACTAGAAAATAAACAAGGATGCTCTCTCAAGTAAAGCTCCAACCACTTAGATTGTAAACATTTTGGAGCAGGCAGGGATTGTGTGTACAGCGCCTAGCACAATGTGGTCCTGGTCCTTGACTGGGGATCCTGGGCCCTACAATAATACAAATAATTATGTCTTCTCAATAAGATGCCACTCATTATGAATACCTTCACAATAAAGCCTTGTTTCCTGAATACTTTAATCAGTTAAACTATGTTAATTAGTACCTCCAATAGGATAAAGTTTCACATTTTACAGAACTATTGTTTCAGAATATCTGCAGACTCAGGCCAATTTATCAGAATTGGCTTATATCCAGTTCATATTTCAAAAGTTAATCTCTGCAACCACAAAGTCTACAGAGACTTTAAAACATAAATAAAAGCAGGGGGAAAAGTAAATGAACACTTCGGTTCAAGGAAAGCTGAGATTAAGGGAAATGTACTGGTTCCCTGAGCTACTGCAAACCAGCCCACTTCACTCCTTGGTTTTTAATGCCCATTTAGAATCTTGTAACTTTACTTCCTTTCTAGTTTTGTCATCTACCTTTTAGCAAACATCTACTGTGAGGAAGCTGTTCTAGATTTGATTTTGACAAATAGGGAAGAACTGGTTGAGAATTTGAAAGTGGAAGGCAACTTGGGTGAAAGTGATCATGAAAGGGCAGAGTTCATGATTATAAGGAATGGTAGGAGGGAGAACAGCAGAATAAAGACAATGGATTTCAAGATGGCAGACTTTAGCAAACTCAGACAGTTGGTAGGTAAAATCCCATGGGAAGCAAGTCTAAGGGGAAAAACAATTGAAGACCGTTGGCAGTTTTTCAGAGACTTTATTAAGGGCCCAAGAGCAAACTATCCCACTGCGTAGGAAAGATAGGAAGTATGGCAAGAGACCACCCTGGCTTAACCAGGAGATCTTAAATGATCTCAAACTCAAAAAAGAGTCCTACAAAAAGTGGAAACTTGGTCAAATTACAAAGGATGAATATAAACAAACTACACAAGTATGTAGGGACAAAATTAGAAAAGCCAAGGCACAAAATGAGATCAAACTAGCTAGGGACATAAAAGGAAACAAAAAAAATTCTACAGAAACATTAGAAGCAAGAGGAAGACCAAGGACAGAGTAGGCCCATTACTCAACGAGGGGGGAAGCCAATAACAGAAAATGTGGAAATAGCAGAGGTCCTTAATGACTTCTTTGTTTCGGTTTTCACCAAGAAGGTTGGTGGCGATTGGACGTCTAACATAGTGAATGCCAGCGAAAATGAGGTAGGATCTGAGTCTAAAATAGGGAAAGAACAAGTCACAAATTACTTAGATAAGTTAGAAGTCTTCAGATCACTAGGGCCTGAAGAAATGCATCCTAGAATACTCAAGGAGCTAACTGAGGAGATATCTGAGCCATTAGCAATTATCACTGAAAAGTCACGGAAGATGGGACACATTCCAGAAGACTGAAAAAGGGCAAATATAGTGTCCATCTACAAAAAGGGAAATAAGGACAACCCAGGGAATTACAGACCAGTCAGCTTAACTTCTCTACCCGGAAAGATATTGGAGCAAACAATTAAGCAATCAATTTGCAAACACCTAGAAGATAAGAAGGTGATAAATAACTGTCAGCATGGATTTGTCAAGAACAAATTGATAGCTTTCTTTGACAGGATAACAAGCCTTGTGGATGGGGGGGAAGGGGTATATCTTGACTTTAGTAAGGCTTTTGATACTGTCTCACATGACCCTCTCATAAACAAAGTAGAGAAATGCAACCTAGATGGAGCTACTATAAGGTGGGTGCATAACTGGTTGGAAAAACGTTCCCAGAGAGTAGTTATCAGTGGTTCACCGTCATACTGGAAGGGCATAATGAGAGGGGTCCCACAGGGATCGGTTCTGGGTCTGGTTCTGTTCAATATCTTCATCAATGATTTAGATAATGGCATAGAGATTATACTTATAAAGTTTGCGGACAATACCAAGCTGGGAGGGGTTGCAAGTGCTTTGGAGGATAGGATTAAAATTCTAAATGATCTGGACAAACATGAGAAAGGGTCTGAAGTAAATAGGATGCAATTCAATAAGGACAAATCCAAGTACTCCACTTAGGAAGGAACAATCAGTTGCACACATACAAGATGGGAAATGACTGCCGAGGAAGGAGTACTGCGGAAAGGGATCTGGGGGTCATAGTGGATCACAGGCTAAATATGAGTCAACAGTGTAACATTGTTGCAAAAAAAGCAAACATTCTGGGTTGTATTAGCAGGCGTATTGTAAGCAAGACACAAGAAGTAATTCTTCTGCTCTACTCCACGTTCATTAGGTCTCAACTGGAGTACTGTGTCCAGTTCTGGGTGCCACATTTCAGGAAAGATGTGGACAAACTGGAGTAAGTCCAGAGAAGAGCAACAACAATGATTAAAGGTCTAGGAAACATGACCTATGAGGGAAGATTGAAAAAATTGGGTTTGTTTAGTCTTGAGAAGAGAAGACAGAGGGGACATAACAGTTTTCAAGTACATAAAAAGTTGTTACAAAGAGAAAGGAGAAAACTTGTTCTTCTTAACCTCTGAAGATAGGACAAGAAGCAACGGGCTTAAATTGCAGCAAGGGAGGTTTAGGTTGGACATTAGGAAAAATTTCCTAACTGTCAGAGTGATTAGGCACTGGAATAAATTGCCTTGGGAGGTTGTAGAATCTCCATCATTGGGGATTTTTAAGAGCAGGTTGGACAAACACCTTTCAGGGATGGTCTAGATAATACTTAGTCCTGCCTTGAGTGCAGGGGACTGGGCTAGTTGACGTCTTGAGGTCCCTTCCTGTTCTATGATTCTATGATCTATTGCTTTCCACAGACAGCAAAAGCAAGTATGGCTGTGTTGCATTTAGCTCTGTGCACCACCAGCAATATGGACAAAGCTCAGTTTCTGAAATTCTTCATTAATTTTTGCTTCCTCTGACAATCTCTAGCAATACAGCAGCAACAAAATTATTGCACAATCCTATTCACTAACTGTGGTGTTTAGCTTTTATTTGGCTGCTTTAAATCATTTTTTTTTCTCAGCTTTCACATGACAAGACCTGGCATGAAAAAAAAAAGCACTTTTCATATGACTATCTCTGAGCATTTTACAAAGGTAAATATATCCACTTTACAGACCAGGAAAACAAGGAATAAAAAGGTTATGTGCTTAGCCTGGGTTACAGAATGAGTCAGCAAAGTTTAAAGAGAATCCAGGTTTCTTGACTCCTCTGAGCTAACTGTTCAACAGTGTTCCTAGGGTGTTGTTAAAACATAGAGCTATTCCCCACTTTACAACATTAAATGACAAATAATTTAACAGGCTAAAATGTTTGAATAGGTGTCTTATTGCAATTATAAAATGGAGAAACATCAAATTTAAATTTTTATTTTTTTAAAAAATCCTGTAATACCCTTGAATATTCCCTCCCATTATAAAATGTGTTTTCATAGTGCATTCATAATAAAAAGAAAATGTTTGATTATATTTATTCCTTTTCTAATGTTAAAGACTTTAAAAAAGCAAATGCAGTAGAACCTCAGAGTTACAAACACCTTGGGAATGGAGGCTGTTCGTTATTCTGAACAAAACGTTATAGTTTTTCTTTCAAAAGTTTACAACTGAACATTGACTTAATAGAGCTTTGAAACTTTACTATGCAGAAGAAAAACGCTACTTTTAACCATCTTAGTTTACATGAAAGAAGCACAGAAATAGTTTCCTTACCTTGTCAAATCTTTTTTTTACACTTTCCCTTTATTTTTTTAGTAGTTTACGTTTAAAAGTACTATACCATATCTGCTTTTTCCCCCCCATCTCTGCTGCTGCCTGATTACATACTTCCAAATGAGGTTTGTGATTGATCGGTCAATTCGTTACTCTGAGACTCTACTACAGGTTCCTAAATTATGTTTGAACTGCAGTCCCATTTTGCACTAGATCAGTGGACCTTTCCTAAATTTTACTCATTAAAATAGCACTGAAGATAGTACCTCTCAACATTGATACTTTTATTGTTTTAAAAAAAAACAGTAGAAACTATCTAGTATTAGAAGTGAGTAATGAGCTAATGGTCAGATATAAGACATTGTGCCAAAAGACAGTCTGTGCCAGTGAAGGAATTTTAATTTAAAAAGGAAAAGAGCGGTTTGTTTTAGAGCAGCAGCATCCCATCCTCTCCTTTCAACATGGCTTCAACTGAAACTGAGACTCAGCTTAAATTTTTCATTAGAATCATTGTATCAGGCTTGAAACCACATCTTCAATTTAGCTACTTCAATAAAAAAAATAAGCTAGAAATCAACATAGCTGCCTGTGATGCAGTGTATAAAACAATAACTGAGATAATGGCATTAAATGTAAGAAGTCTTTCAAGAAATCCAGAGCAGAAGGAGAGTGTGACGAACAGGAGAACTATGAAGGGGATCCAGAAGGTCTTAACACCACCCTCCCAAAAAGTCAAAGTTCAGTATGAAAGCTCCATATAAAGGCATAAGTGTATTAATATTTATAAATAATGCACGTGGTTCTTGTCTAATAGTAACATTATGAACCTTGAGATCAGATGTATGGAAAAAGAGGTCTAAATAGTGACAATATTGCTGAAAATTATCTTAATCTGAATTGCAACATAATATCTCTGAATTTGATAAGGAAATCTATGTAGTTCATGTTAAAAACTCACAGAATTTTGGTATCAGATGCATGTGGTAATACTGGACTCAATCAGCTTCTTGATATTTATCGTTAATGATATTGGTTAGCTATAGTCTAATTACATAGGTTTTTCTCTCCTGTGCAAAATCTTTAAAAACCAGCCTAACATTTTTTAGCAGAAGACTAAAATAATGTATTGTGTGATCAATCTGCATATATTTAATGATAGTTTGTTTTATCTTTGTATCTGATAAATACGGAGATAGCCATTCTTAAAGCTTTCTCCCTCTCTCATAACAAATGAGTGACAGCCCCTAAGTGCCATGTTTTTCATGACAAACATGACTGACATCCCTTAGATGATAGCACATGCTGCACACATTAATTAAAATGTTTTCCTTATACTTGCAGAGGCTCTAGGATAGAAAATTTCTCACAAAATTACTGCAGTCCAAAGACATTTTGCACAGAAACACTTCGTAATAACACCAAAATGTCTTCCAGGCACACTAACAGGCCTCTACCATATTAAACACCCATGCTATAGACCTCCTCTAAAATAATGTAAAACTTTTCTTTACTCCAGTCATGTGACTTTTTTAGACTGTCCAATTAGATTCATATATATTTAAGCTTTACATAGCATTCCCTTAGAAACAAACCGCACACGTCATATCATCAGTGACGGTCTACACTTCAGGGCAGTAGTTACCACAAATCTGTACTTTAACACTGCAGTTCACACTAGAAATAGCACATGAATCTCATCTTGCTACCTGGCAGCAGTGCCACTTACTCACTGTTTAGATTTCTCCTTGTGGAGAGGAAATCAGCTAAAAGCCAGTTTAAAAACAAAAACCTGAATTAACCAGTGAATATGTGTATTCCTGATCTACTGTAGTTAAGGAAAACCCACATGTGAAGTTGGAGCCCAAGCAAATCCATCATTCTGGATTAATTCCAGATGATGAACTAACTGTATGGTTCAAAAACATTTTGCCATAGATTAGGTCATTAGTCATTTCTCTAGAATTTCATATCTGAAGATGAAGTTCAGGCTTAAAAGAGAAGGAGGCAGAAGAAGTTCAACAAGGAAGGAAGGGGGTAGAGAAGAGAGAGAGAAAGATGCAGGGTTAATAAGGGTTTGAGGCTATAACTGCGACCGTCAAGATGATTGGGGAACTTTTCCCTGTATTACTTGAACTGTTGGACAGTCAGAGAAACCCAATGCAAAGATGACTCAGGGCACTTTAGGGCAAATTAAGTTTGGAAGAGCTATCTTAAAAAACAAGAGCCCTGCTCAGGAGAGTTAAGGATGCATCAACAGTTGCAGTTACCTCTTCAGTCTTATTGCAATATAAGTCCTGTTCAGCTTCTCAAGCAGGTGGTTCTGCATCTATGTATTCCTCTCAAACCTGCCTTCTCCTCAGAGTACAATATAGGAAATGTGCAGAAGTGCCAACACATGGAGTGTAGGGCTGATGAACTGTATTAAGCCAACTAAAGAAGTATGCGATTAATGAAACTCCAATTGCACTCTCTTTACTTCAAAATCTTAAAATTCAGTTGCTACACAGACAAACATTAACAAATATAAAACTGACAAACCTAATATCTATCCCTAAGTAAGGAAGATATGCCGTACCTCTGATTTCTGAGTTACTTACTGATCAATACTGGTCACTATGGGAAAGTTGTTTACCTGAAGTAGACAAAACAAATTATTTGACACATTTTCCTTGCAACTGAGGAAAAGTGACTTCCTCATTCACACAGTTTCCACATCTTTCTCAATGGACATTGCCTGAAACATGAATCCCACTCAGTCTACCTCGGATTAACCTAGATAGAGCTCTCACATATCTTAAACATCTGAGGAAAACTGCAGCTAAAGTGAGGATGCATAACAACCATCTAAGCAAACTGGCCGGCACTCTATTAGACGAGCAAACGCTCAAATTCTCCGATCATCTGGTTTAGCCCTCTGCTACTCTGCAACACAATGAGTATGGCTACATTTGTCTCACACCAAGTTGGTTGATACACAACTACACTCAACCATGTGCATCATAATTGGGATAGCTCGACCTACACCAGTACCTAAGCTCTCTGTGTTAAGCAACATCACTCGTCCACTCATCTGTCATGATGATGCTATAGCCAGAATGGCTAAGATCAGCCAAGCCTATTACTATACACAGGCCTTTTTAACCACTCAAGAATGCTCTTGTCATTGAGGCTCAATGACATCTGTTGTGGGGCCACTTATCTTGCCCAGATTTCTCTGTGATGTTAATTTGCCACACTGCTCACGAAGTCCTTCTGAACAAGACAGGGTCAATGTGCAGTTAGCCTTCACACCTGGGGCCAACAAGAAGATCCCACATGCAGTTGTATATATATCAGACGTTAGACAAAAACATCATATATCACTTACTACTCCCCTCTGACCAGATTTGACGGTGATCTGAGGGTTCTGAACTCACTGATGAGGCTACCAGAAACTCGCTTGGCAGCTCCACAAATGGTAAGAAGACTGTTTCCACAAGTAAGCAAGCACTTGGTGAATGATTTATCAATAATTCTTAAGCTCCAGTGATTGTATCACCAGCAAAATGCAGATGAATCCTGTTCATAACTTCCTTTCCAAGACTGCAGAAAGAACATATCTAAAACAAAAAATCTTACCACATCTGATACATTTGTAAACCGTATCACCTATAGCATTCATTTGCAGATCTACTACCCCCAGTGGAAATGGACATCAAACTCAGCCTTGGTATAAGTGGGCAAATTCCACTAACTTCAATGGAATTATGCCTGCTTACATCAAGATTGAATTTGGCCTTTTAATCATACAGTGGTTACTTGTATGTCTAGAAGACTAAGTGTTAGTAATAACAGTTAAAAGTAGTTGGAAGAGGTACGAGGGTTTTGAATGCTGCTTAGACCCTTAAGGGCTAAGATGGATTATTAAATTTGTGGAGTACAATGGTAGAGGAAAGCTGTAAACAGGCCATGGCATCACCACTGTAGCCAATTGAGAATTAAATAGAAAGAGAGAGAATTGTAACAAGTATCAGAGGGGTAGCCCTGTTAGTCTGTAACACAAAAACAACGAGGAGTCCGGTGGCACCTTAAAGACCAACAGATTTATTTGGGCATAAGCTTTCATGGGTAAAAAACCCACTTCTTCAGATGCATGGAGTGAAAATTACAGATACTGGCATATATTGGCACATGAAGAGAAGGGAGTTACCTTACAAGTGGAGAATCAATGCTGAAGGCCAATTTAGTCAGGGTGGATGGATGTAGTCCACTCCCAATAATTGATGAGGAGACGTCAATACCAAGAGAAGGAAAATTGCTTTTGTAGTCAGCCAGCCACTCCCAGTCCCTATTCAAGCCCAGATTGATGGTGTTAAGTTTGCAAATGAATTGTAGCTCAGCAGTTTCTCTTTGAAGTCAGTTTTTGAAGTTTTTTTTGTTGAAGCATGGGTACTTTTAAATCTGTTACTGGGTAAGCAGTGATATGGCCAAACTTGGAGATAAAGTTATTTAGGTTACAGAAAACTGATTGACCTCGTAAGGAACCTAACCAAGCCGTATGAATGGATATGATGGCAAATTAAATTCAATGCTAACAAACAAATGCTAACATTGGATAGAATAATTTGAACTACTCATATACCATTAATTTAGAACCCAGGAGGGCAGTGGTGGGCAACCCGTGGCCCATCAGGGTAATCTGCTGGTGGGCTGAGAGACAGTTTGTTACATTAGCACGACTGCCCGCAGCTCCCAGTGGCCACAGTTCGCCCTTCCCAGCCAATGGGAGCTGCGGGAAGCAGCGACCAGCACATCCCTGTAGACTGCGCCACTTCCTGCAGCTCCTATTGGCCAGGAATGGCGAACCGCGGCCACTGGGAGCTGCGGGCAGTCATGGAAACGTAAACCAACTGTCTCGCAGCCCATCAGCGGATTACCCTGACGGGCCAGATGCGACCCGCAGACCGCAGGTTGCTCACCACTGCAGTCGGGTATCAGCACAGGACAAAGACCTGGGCATCACTGTGGACAGCTCAATGAAGACCTCTGCTCAATGTGCAACAGTAATCAAAAAAGCAAAGAAAATGTGAGGAAGCATAAAGGAACAGAATGGAGAATATTATGGAACGACATGGAGAATAATATGGAACATGTCATTATTTGATTAAATAAATCAATGGAATGCCCTCAACTGAAATACTGTGTCCAGTTCTGGTTAATATATCTCAAAAATGATAGAACAGAGACAGAGGGTATGACATTCTGTACCCCAAAGCAACATCCTGGCACCTCCATATTTACCATAGTGATATGATTATATGTTTTATACGATTATATGTTTTATACAATTATGATTATATGTTGTTATATATGTTTTATATGTCATGTAAGGTATCAATGGAAAAGTTATGATTTGCTGAATATGATTACCCTATTTATATGCATGTATCATTTTTGTATCTAAAGTTATGAATATTGACTATGTACCAGTATTTCAAATGTGTTTGCTCCCGGGGTGACACCCACAAGGTAGTTTACATCCAATCTAGCCAGCACATTGTGGATGAACCATTCCAGGTAATGGCCTATTAAGAAACAATATGCCATGGAAGAAGCTTTTCCCCACCTAACTGTGCTGGGGACTTAGCTTGGAACAATGAAGTTCCCTCCTCATAGAATAAGCTATAAAAGGGGGATGTAACATCATCAATTGGCCTCACACCCACAACAACTCAACATCTGTAAAGATGTCTGGAAAACAAAAGACCTGGACTGGGGAGGTGGTCCCAAGCTGGAAAGACTGAATCCCAGCGTGTGCGGGAAAGGTTTAGATACTGCTTGATTCAAATCCTGTCTAATATATGGAACTTATATTTGATTTTGTTTTATTTCTTAGGTAACCAACTTTGATCTGTACGCTATTACTTACAATCACTTAAAATCGATCTTTCTGTAGCTAATAAGTCTGTTCTATATTTTTCACTTAAAACAGTGTGTTTGAAGTGCAAAGGGAAATGTGCTCAGGAATAGGGGCTGGTACATTGTCCTCTCCTGGATAACAAGAATATCCAGTATAATAATAGTAAATTCTAACAATAAAAACAAAGGGATATAAACTTTCAAGCTTTGAGGTATAAGCCAATCTCCAATTATTAGGGATTAAGAGCAGGTAGGTTTTCCCTCACCTTCCTGCAGCAGAGTTTCTTCCTCTGAAACACCTGATACTAGCCACAGTCAGAGAAAGGAGACTGGCTAGACAGGTCTGATCCCATATGACTGTCCTGATGTTCTTAAGAGTAGATATCAAAAGGAAGAAATTGAATTTGTTGAAAACTGTGGATCTCAAATTTATGTAGTGGAAATGGTAGTGATTAAGCACTATTTCTGCATATAAAAGTAAGACTTTTCACACTAACTCCCCTGCCCAAAACTATCCTCGGGCAAAATACTTAAGCCCAAAGTAGTCCACAAAGAGTTACAAAGGGATCTCACAAAACTGGATGACTGGACAACAAAATGGCAGATGTAATTCAATGTTGATAAATGCAAAATAATGCACACTGGAAAATGTAATCCCACTATACACAGAAAATGTCGTCTAAATTAGCTGTTACCACTCAAGAAAGATCTTCAAGTTATTGTGTATAGTTCTCTGAAAACATTCCCTCAATGTGCAGCAGCAGTAAAAAAGCTAACAAAGTTAGGAACCATTAGGAAAGGGACAGATAGATAATAAGACAGAAAATATAATGACACTATATAAATCCATGGTATGCCCACACCTTGAATTCTATGTGCAGTTCTGGTTGACCCATCAAAATATACATACATACACACACACACACACACACCCTCCTATTAAATACAGTAGGGAAATAAGGACTAATTTTTACAGACTGTCACACTGATATATCAGGTGCATGAAAAATGTTCAAGGGCTAACCACGAAAGGTAAAACACCACATTCTAAATCCAGAGTGCAGTCTGTTTAGGATAAGCCTTACATACATTCCTGTTCTTATAACAGGAGAGCTTATGGCATGAGGAACCGCAAAAAAATGTGAGTAGGTAGTGTCATACTGTCCATTGGCAATAAGATTACCTTTACAATCATACAGAACACAATGGAGAGCTGAAGATTAATCCTAAGCAAAGAGCATCTTTCTACTGTGATAAAAATCAGTATGTCCATGCTTTAGATGATAAATATCTCCATCTGACAGAATATTCCAAAACTGATAGCTTGGCATAGAGGTTATTCATGCTTCTTTAAGTGAACAGTTTTGTAAGTAATAAACAGGTTATAGCACCATTTCTTAAAATAATTGTAAACTATTTAATGAAGTCTCCCATAAATACATATTTACTATATACTAATGCAGATTATTGAAATATCTTATATCGCTGTATGAATCAGAGGGAGCATAAAAATAATTTGTGTATCCTTATCCTCATTCTACTACCACTGTGTGACGCAGAGGAATTAAAAATTGCAGAAAAATCCTGTGAGGAACAGCAAGGTAGCTTCATCTGCTCGTCATACACACAGGTGACTGTAACACAGATACAGAATAAAACAGCATGATCAATACAGCCAAATAAAAAAGGAGGCAAAGAAGAGCCACGTCAAAAGAGCTAGGAAAGCCATGTTCCTTCTCCAGCATGAACTGAAGTCTGCCTAAAAAATGAGATTAATTAAGGCTTGATCCTGAGCCCATGAGAATGTCTGTGGGTTGTACTCTTCACAGTGGCACACATCCCACTAAGGTGACAGTTGGGTTTTAATTACTTGTAGGAGGAGGGCCTCACAACCAAAAATAGAAGAAGAATGTCTAGGCACCCAAGCAAAGGATCTGAAAGATACCCTGTTTAACCATACAGATCCATGACCTCTGTTAATTTTCACGGACCCTACTACTCCATTAGTTGCTGGTCTTTCAAAATAGGCAGGGACTATACAGGGAAGGAATAAATTGGCCTAATGATTACAATTCAGAGTCCAGAAGAAAAAAAAATAGTGTTAGCATATAAATACCAACATATAACTATCCAAATGAAAAATAGCCTTATGAAATGTTAGAAAAGTCAATCTGTTAAATAATATAATTCCTGAATTTAAAAAGAACAAGAATGAAATGCCTGCAAGCTGCATAGAAACTTTTAAAACACCATAATAGAGGCTCAAACTGTATGCATACCCCAAATATAAAAAACAGTAAGAGGACCAAAAATATGCCACCATAGATAAACAGAGTAAAAGAGGCAGTTACAGAAAAAAAGACATGTTTTAAAAATTGGAAGTCAAATCCTATCAAGGAATATAGAAAGGGACATAAACACTGGCAAGTCAATTGTAAAAATACAATTAGGGAGGCCCAAAAAGAATTTGAAGAGCAGCTAGCAAAAGACACAAAAGCAACAACAAAAATTTTAAGTACATTAGAAGTGGGAATTCTGCCAAGGATGGGGGCCAGGGATGACTAAGGTGCCAAAGGAGCACTCAAGGAAGACAAGGCCATTGCAGACAAGCTAAATGAATTATTTACATCAGTCTTCACTGAGGAGGATGTGAAGGAGATTCCTACACCTCAGCCATTCTTTCTAGGTGACAATTCTGAGGAACCAACCCAGACCGAAATGTCAAAAAAGGAGCTTTTGGAACAAGTTGATTAATTAAATAGTAATAAATCACAAGGACCAGATGGCATTCACTCAAGAGCTCTGAAGGAACTCATATATGAAATAGTATACATAACTGTGGTATGTAACCGATCACTTCAGTCGGCCTCTGTATCAGATGACTGGAGGATAGTTAATGTGACGCTGCTTTTTTAAAAAGTCTCCAGGGGCAATCATGGGTCAGTAAGCCAAACTTCAGTACCAGGCAAATTGGGTGAAACTATAGTCAAGAACAGAATTACTGGACACATAGAAGAACACAATATGTTGGGGAAGAGTCAACACAGCTTTTGTAAAGGGAAATCATGCCTTACCAATCTATTCAAATTTTCTGAGAAGGTCAACAAACATGAGGGCCAAGGTGACCCAGTGGATATAGCGTACTTGGACTTTCAGAAAGCCTTTGACAAGGTCCCTCACCAAAATCTCATAAGCAAAGTACGGAATCATGGGATAAGAGAGAAGGTCCTCTTATGGATCAGTAACTGGTTAAAAAATAGAAAACAAAAGTTAGAAATAAATGGTCAGTTTTTACAGTGGAGAGAGGTAAATAGCGGTCTCCCTCATAGATCTGTACTGGGACCAGCGCTGTTCAACTTGTTCATAAATGATGTGGAAAAAGGGGTGAACAGTGAGATGGCAAAGTTTGCAGATGATATTAAGTTACTCAAAATACTTAAGCCCAAAGTAGTCCACAAAGAGTTACAAAGGGATCTCACAAAACTGGATGACTGGACAACAAAATAGCAGATGTAATTCAATGTTGATAAATGCAAAATAATGCACACTGGAAAATGTAATCCCACTATACACAGAAAATGTCGTCTAAATTAGCTGTTACCACTCAAGAAAGATCTTCAAGTTATTGTGTATAGTTCTCTGAAAACATTCCCTCAATGTGCAGCAGCAGTAAAAAAGCTAACAAAGTTAGGAACCATTCGGAAAGGGACAGATAGATAATAAGACAGAAAATACAATGACACTATACAAATCCATGGTATGCCCACACCTTGAATTCTATGTGCAGTTCCGGTTGATCCATCAAAATACACACACACACACAAACAGAAAAGAATCAGAAAAAGTATAAAAAAGGGGCAAAAAAAATGATTAGGGGTATTGAACAGTTTCCAAATAAGGAGAGATTTAAAAGACTGGGACTGTTCAGCTTGGAAAAGAGATGACTAAAAGGGGGATATGATAGAGGGCTATAAAAATAACAAAAGTTGTGGAGAAAGTGAATAAGGCAGTATTATTTATTCCTTCACATAACACACTCCATAACACACAAACCAAGGATCACCCAATGAAATTAATAGGCAGCAGATTTCAAACAAACCTAAGAAAATTCTTCTTCACACAAAAGCACCGGCAAACCTGCAGAACTCAATGCAAGGGGATGTTTGAAGACCAAAAGTATAACTGGGTTCAAATAAGAATTAGGTAAGTTCATGGAGGATAGGTCCATCAATGGCTGTTAACCAAGATAGTCAGAGATACAATCCAATGTTTTGGGTGTCCCTAAACCTGTGACTGCCAGAAGCTGGGACTGGATGACAGGGATGGATCACTCAATAAATTGCCCTGTTCTGTTCATTCTCTCTGAAGCATCTGGTACCGGTCACACTCAGAAGAAAAAATATTGGGCTAGATGGACCATTGGTCTGACCCAGTATGGCCATTCTTAGGTTTTTAAAGGTTTTTTTTATTTATTTTAATGTAATAGTCATACAAAAATAAAATCAAAGGGAAAAGTACACAATCTCCCCCAAACTAACAGATTTTTCAAGACTCCTATACATCAATACCATAGCATTCATGAACTCCTGTTCAATACATCATACCGATATCAAATGGTTATTACGGTTTTTTGTTTTAAGGTAGGTAGATTGAGAAGTACACGTGCCTTCAAAAATAAATACATTTAAAAAAAAAGATTTCTAACTCTGTTTCCACTATGTTTAGCTACCCAGCTAGAGAGAGACACACAGACAGACAGACCGACAGATTACCTTGGCATCTTAACAGAACTGGTGTGGGGAAAATGCTGGTCAAGGAAAATTATGCCAAATGGTACAACATGAACATAGTTTAGGTTCAGGGACAAGTAATGTCGACTTACTAGAAGTCGATCAAGGACAGGGGCAAATTATTATGGCTAGCTGTTATGTACACATATCTTGGGTTTATAGCAATTATTTTCATGTTATCACAAGAGGAATTTTAAAATTGGTCTAAGAGCTGCTAATTGAAATAAGTAATACACACTGTATTAATTCCAGAAGAAGTTATGGAAAAAGATTAAGAAAATGGCCCCAATCCATGACTTGGACACAATGGATAAACTTCACTATTCACCTACTTAAAGAACTCAAGAGAATTGTAACTAAGACCCATAAATTGGCAAACCCTAGTATTTCTATAAGGAACATTAATGAAAATGACAACACTGACCACAACACACCTTTAATTGGGTGCGGGGGGTGGGGGAGCTTGTTCAGCTTGCAGGGAGAGGGGGAATGCCTTACAACCAGGAGGGGGAGCAAGGCTCAGAAGCTGCTGCAAAAGGGGGAGTTGGTCAGCGGTGACACTGACTCATCCCCAGGGACCGGAAGGACTTGGGGAGTTTAAAAGGGGCAAGCATGGTGGGAGACGCTCCTTTTCCCCAGACCAGGTATAGTAGCACCCTCCCCACGAGATGGCAAAATACC